>NC_087064.1:63639702-63849702 GCF_963678635.1 Symsagittifera roscoffensis
CAGCTCTACTCTCGATTATTACAGTGATGGAAATTGCGAATAGCAATTTCCTACTGCTTTTTTCTTACAACTTTCCCGCGTGTGCGACTCAATTGTTCTGAAATTGTTCTAACTTCTTTTTCTGATTTTTCAGTTCTCGCGAGAAAACCGTGCAATGACAGGTTCCATTCGAAATTTTGAAAAATTAAATTTCACTCCAAAATCAAGTGTTTTTTTGCTCCTCTCAAGGTCAAACTTCCAAATATGACCGACTGGCACATACTCCCCGGACTCGAGATCGATGTCCCCCATCGCGCGCTGTCTTCTGCCAGTGAGTCCCAGAAAAACCGAGTGTTGCTCAAGATACAGTGCCAGTGGTCATTTACAGAAGTTTGCAGCAGATTTAAGCTTATCTACACCCCAAAATTCACAGCCATTTAAAATTTTCACACTATTGCTAAAACAGCAAACCAAAATCTGCATACACCTGCACCCTTGAATTTTCGCTTTTCAAGCCAATCATTTTTAAAATCTCTTTTGTCCTATTCAATCAGGAAATTGTCATGCAGCATTTCGATTTATATAATAAATATAGTATATTAGTAACAATATTTGCTTTGTTAAAAATTTCTTTTTCGTGAATCCAAGTTTCACTCGGATCCACGCTCAAGCCCCCCTTCCCTCTCAAGACTCAAGATCCATCCGATTTGCCCATTTATCTCGTACTCTTCGCCTTGGAGGTATTGCATCCTGAAGTGCTAGATGCGGCAAACTGTCTCAACAGTTCCTCTTCATCATCGGAACTAATCACAATCTCCTCCCAAGCCTTCAGCTGTTCATAGGATCGCATCCATTCTCTCTGCTCCTGCAAACCTCTTTGCTTGGTTGGGTAGTGCCTTCACCCTAGCTTCTCGGTTCAAGCAAAAGGAGTTGTGCAGGCTCAAGCTCACGTTCTTCGCCAGGTCTTCCTCTAGTATCGACTCCCTCGCTTTGGTATTGTCTCTAGACATCTTACCCACTCTTTTTCCATCCTGTCGTGATCACATTACGATGGGTTAGCAGGGGTCTCTTGAAAGCTTCCGGCCCAATCTCGGCCTGGAACTGTCGATACTCTTTTTGATGTTTTCTCATGTGATCTTTCGTTGTCATGTACAACCAAGACGTCAGTGTCGCCCGAAACCATGGAAAGTACCTCAAGCGACTCCATACGTGCCTGACTTCCGTCGGTATGGCGAATACTTTGCACGCAGTCTCAAACAACTCGAGTCTCCTGCTGTAGTCTATCGCGTATATTGACTCAGCCGTTGGCGTCCGTCGCCTCCCGATATTTCGTTATATTCTCTTCTATCCATCTCAGAGCTAACATCGTACTCACTACTAAGAGCGTCACCTTCTGCCGGTGATCCGGTAGTCCGATCGACCGAACCTCTTCCACATCCCACACCAGGCAAAGATTCTTGTGATCTGGATACCACACCGTTTGTGCCAAACAGTGGCATGGGCATTCCCCATGAGAGATCTCAATGCTCCTGAGATTACGCTCCCCTGAGGCTTCCAAGAGAGGCTCAAGCTCCATCATTTTCTCGTGCATCGTGTCGTTGTCTTCCAGGTTCGGAGTACTTCCCACAGGTTTTCCGATCACGTTTTTGTCCTCTCGTGATCGCTTGTGTTTTCTCTTTCCAACTTCAGAAGATCTTCTCCCCAGATTTCGCTTAAGTCATCTCTCAATTCTTTTGGTACTGTCCCTTTGATTTTTTCTCAACAACTTGTGCGAGTGATGCGACATCCGAGCCAACCTCACGCACTTGGGCACTGAGAAGGCCTTGTCCACCAGTATTCTCTGGCTGGACACTTCCACCATCGCCATGTGTAGCGGGTAGTGACTTCCGCACAAGTTGGCCATCATTGACCCTATCAGCGATTTCGCGTTCAATGGCAAGCCATAAGCTTCGCTCATGGGAAATCCCATTTCCGCCTCAAGACCAACCTTCCAGCTCCGGATGTGTTTTTGAGTCACCTGCAACACCCCGGGCCATGATTCTACGCTCAACGCCGTCACTAAATGATGTTCAGATTCCAGTCTCTCCAGTGCCTGCAGACCACACATTCTCGAGAAGAATCCGAGAGCTGTCGCTATATTCACCGTGGTTCTCGCGTAACATTCCGCTATTATTTGCACTTCACTTTTCTCCCTTTCTGTGATGTCTTCGAACCAAGTGACCAGGTCTTCTTTTTGAAACGACAGTATTCTGACGCATGACCGTCCATCGCAGATGTGCTCTCCGTTCCCACACGTCGAATCCAGACAGCTAACCGGCTCCAATTTCTTTGCTGACCCGGGGTCGCTCGTCCTTTCGCTTGGCTCTTGCATCTGGGGCGTGATTAGCTTATGTAGCACACTCAACTTCGCCAGATCTTCATCTTCCGTTGGTGCTAACCTCACTCGCTCGGTGGTTTCCTCGATTAGACTCGCATGGGGATGTGGACACCAGGAGGGTCTTAGTAGCTTCCATATCACTCCCAAGTTCGTGGTTAACAAGCCATTTCCACCGCCCATGTTCACTTCAACTCTCTTGTTTGAGCGCGGTATGCTTATCACCTCTGGTGTTTTCTCAAGAATCAGGCCCAGGCTCGGCCCCTCTTTTTCCACCGCGTCTATTTCCATTATTCTTTCTGTCCAAAACTTCAGTAGCTCCGCTACCTCATGGTTTCTGTGGGCTCCTCCAGCTTCCGAGTCTAAGAAGGGATTGTAGGCTATTCCCATCACTCCAGACACATATTGGTATCCCCCCTTCTCACTGAGTCTCGAGTACTGTTCTGACGAGGCCAGGTTACGGTGAACATCATGTTCTTCCTCGAACTTCTTATTAGAGAACCTCCGTACCTCGTCCAGCTTTCGATGGTTCTCTAAGGATAGTCTGGAACCATCTTCTTTCTCTATTCCTGTACTCTGATATACGTTCAAGATGATCATTGAGACTCTTTTCTCCATGGTTTTACTTCCACTTGCTCTCTGGTGGCATGCCAGGATGGTGCTATCAGACATCATTGACATTATCCATCTCAAGAAACATGTGGCATCTTTTCTTCTAGCCAGGCTCAAGCCTGAATTGTCCCTGGCCACGTGTTGCATCAGTGCCTGATACACCTCCAGCTTCTTGCTTCCCAACTTCAGCCTGTCATACGAGGTCAATGTCTCCAACTCTATTCCCACCAGACTCCAGGTGAACATTAATTGTCCCGCAGTTCTAACGAAGGGATTCGCCATTAGTGGCGGTGCTGATGAGGATGTCCTCATCGCCTCTTCAAAATGATCCTTCAACAAACTCTGCCAGGACCTCTTCAGATGACTTGCCATCTCTATCTTATTAACCTCGGCTTTTTGCTGGGTGGCCCAATTGCGTCGCTTGCGAGCTATTCCACTGTCCAACTTCTTCAAGCAGTCCTCCATTTCCTTCAATGTTTCGAGGGCCACCCACCACGTCCGGGAAGTGTTCCTCGTATTGTTCCTCTCCAATGGATCACTCGTCACTTGTTTGCCCATGTCCTGATGTGCCTTCGAGATCCATTCTTTGCCGATCTCCACTTCCCCTACCTGTCCGTTCGTTGAACCTCTCTTCACGTTTACCTTCTGAGGCTTGAAGTCTTCTTCTGACGTCGAACTGGCGGAAACCTCTATTTCCTTTTCTACTTCAAGTGGTTTCCTGAGCTCCGAGCTGTTCTTGTATGCCGCCGTCTTGCATCGAGCCAAAACGATGGGCGCCGTCTCTCTCAAGTTTCCTTCCGAAACAGCATCCACTGAAGGACTACCCCATCCTTCCACTTCTCTCTTCCTCTTGCGAGTCTTCACATCTCTGCTCGAGGGTGTTGTGGCTATCATCATTGATTCGACCTCTCCATCCACTCCTTCCAACTCTTGCCTCCCCCCTGCTCGAGCCTTAAGGATATTAGTACTTTTAATCATATTACTAGTCCCAACCTTATCCCTTTTTATATCATCAACCATTTTATCCACAGTTTTTTGTTTCAGAGTAGAGCTGTCCTCACATTTCTCTTTTCTAGTCTTCGATCGTGCATTCCTCAGCTCCACTAGCTTGTTCAGCAGCTCTTTTCTAGCTTTCTCATCCAGGCCCGTTCCTATCAGGAGCGGTTCCCCGAATCTCACTACTGCGTCCCACAGTTCCTTCTTGAACTTGTCCAGCGTCGTCTCGCTGCCCACTTCTCGATTGAATTCCTCCAGGAATTCCTGCCAAGCGTCATCCTCGAGAGATCCCAAGAATATGTCCCTGTTCCCTTCGAACGTGTTCTTCTCCCTTTCCTCCGAGCTCAAGAGTAACATCCCCATATTGAAGGTCTCACCTGCCAATGGCAATTCCAGATCCTTCCAGGGAGACGGAATCAGGGGTGGCGTGGCAGTATCTGCCCAATTCTCCTCGCTCAAATCTTTCAACAGCTCTTGAGTGGTGAGCTCCTCCCCTGATGGCCCTGGTTCAGGCGTATTCCCCACTTCCATGTCTTCACCGGCTTCACTGAGAGTTTCATCCATACTCTCTTCTTCTGACTCATGTCTCCTTCTCTCGAGAATTTTCTTAAATCGGTCCTCGACGGGTCCGCTCCTCTTGTCTCCAGGTGTGTCCACGGACAGTGGTGATGTTGTCGTAGGATCCAGTTTTTTGTATTCCGTCAGTGATACGTGCAGTTGACCTGCTGCATCTAGTTCTGTTCCTTCCTGTCTTATTTCCACCTGTTCCAAGCCATAGGGCGCCTTATATTTTCTCGTGGCAAATTTCATGTCGTCCACCAGTGCGACGTGCCCCTCCATCACGATCATCCTGCCATCATCCCATATGGGTAACATGTTCTCAAGTCCCTCCTTCTCAAGAGTTCTCAAGACCTTCCGCACCTCATACCCTGGGGGCTGCGAACCTCTACTCTTTTTCGCTTGCGTCGTCCACGAGTTTACCTTCATCTCGCTGGTATGGAAGTAGACCGCCGCCGTGTAGCCAATGAACAGGGGGTCCCAGCCATCAGTGAAATCCTTTTGCATTTCCTCCGTCGTCATCCTCGCCATTATGGAGGGAACTACCAAGGGACTATTCATTCCTAAGGTCATCCTCCTGACTATTGGGAACTCAGGCATGGTGGCCGGGAGGATTTCTTTCTCCATTATGGTCTCCAGCTCCCTCTTCACCAGTGCGAAGCACTCCTTCCAGGCAGGAATTCTCAAGATTTCTCGTCCGTCCGCCGTCAATGGGTTCAAGTTCCAGAATTTGGGATACATTTCAATGGGACCCTCTCGCTTGCCTCCCATTCTACATTGCATTTGCCCCCTGAAGTTGTACACTATCAGCTCGGCATCTTTCACCTTTCCAAAGAGTACCGTGTTGCTCATTCGCCCTCTGAGCACCTCCTGCTGACACCAATTTAACGCCGTCCCATCCAGTATACTGATAAGGCTCAAGTGCGTTACAGAGTGACGATACGTTGTCACCAGGGGGTCTGGGAACGCGTACGTCACTGCTGGACCATAAATGCAGGTCACCACCTCCTCTAGGCCCCGGATTATCCCCATTGGGTCCGACCTCATTGCCAGGCATAGGTCCGTCAGCAGAGGCATCCCTCTGTTCGTCTTCTTCCATTCTTCTCTCGAAGTTGGATTCTCATCTTCACCCGTCATGTGCCGATTTTGCATCATGAGGTATTGCACTAGCAACGTCTTCAATCCTGCGGCACACTTGTAGGAGCTGGTTTCAATGCTCGTGTGGACTCTCCCCATAGACAGAGGCTCTCCATATTCCATTAATCGATGAAACGACACCAATTCCCCATGGGTCAAGAGCACTAGTGCCAGGTACCCATCAACTCGAAGTGTCTCCACTCCCCGACTAAACATGTATGCTGGACCCATGTTGAACAAGTATCTGGGGTAGATCAAATACAGGGCCAAGAGCAGGCTGATGGGCATGCCCAGTATCTCCTGCACGAAGGCTCCAAAGATAGTCGCCGTGGTACCGAATACTCCTGCCAAGAATTCCTTCTCCCAGCAAGGACTCAAGAACTTGAGAATCTCGTAATCCCTCCGAGTCTTCAATTCGCCTTTGGCGTGCTCTCTCCAGAACCCTGCGATCGTCACTTCATTGGCGGCCGAGACAAATCTAGCCACCGTCATGTCTCTTACTTCGGCCAGCTCCAGTTGCTTCTCTAGGAAACTCCAGACTTGCTTCACGAGGAGTGGTGCTTCCTCCCTTGTCTTATTCGTGGCGTTCTCCAGCCTTGGTGTCAAAAATGGCCACCAGCCATTCTCTTGAGTCAAACGATATTTCAACGATCCTAATTGCTTTTCCGTCTCGGCCACATTTCTTCTCTCGTTACTGGGACCTCTAGACTTGCTGGTGGAGTTCGTGATCTTCACATCCATACTCCGAAACCACAGGCTGGCCGTTAATTTGCTTATCGCCGGGTGATCGTCCCCGATGACTGGGCTGAACTTGAGCTGCCTGGCAAAGTTCGATATCTCTAGCAAGAGCACCTCGTCTAATACGATCAGGATGTCGGCTAGTCCATAAAAGCCCCTCAGTGCATGAGATATATCCGCCCATGCCGCCGCCAATTCTGACTTGCGAAGCCTCAGGTTCGATAGCTCCAACTGCCGATTGGGGGCTGCCATTAGAATCCGCCATTCACTCCCTTCTGCTATCAGGATCAAGACCGCGTACACGAACTGTAGGGCGGGTGGCATATTCGCGTATCCAGGGGATGAGGTAAACACCACCTTCGTCTTGGACCCGAATCTCGAGACAACATTCTCTTGCACTTCATTCATCGCCGCAAACAACGCTTGAATGGCTTCCCATATCTTCCTCGATGTCGGAATTTCATCGCCCTTTAGTTGCTCAAGAAGTCCCATCGCGTGCAGATGATCATTCATCCCTGCAAACAATAGCAGTTCAGGTTCACAGGGCATCTCCGACTTTATTGCCACTACCAGAGTTAACATCTGATTCAATTCAGCTCCTGGCAAAGAGTATATCAAAGTCTCCGGCCAGAACAACTTGGGAGACGTTCCTTCGAAGTCTGATCCCGCCACAATGACTACTCTCGCAGCAGCTGGGTCTGCTCTATCATACACTGCCAGGGTTTTGGCCAGCTGGGTACTCCCACAGGGCTTCCCGTACCTGGGATCTTCCGCCAATTTCGAGCCTTCGTAAGCGGCATCTGGCAATCCCGTTCCTCCCGGATTGAGTAGCTTGTCTACCACCTTCAACTGTGCCGGGGTTGCCAACCTGATTCTGGCGATGCTAGTTCGGTGCTTGGGAGGTTCTGCTATAAGTCCCGGACTCCCCAGCAGCTTGAGAGGTCTGTAGTTAATGGGTCCCATGATCGTTTTTGTGGGAATTCCCGTCAGGTCTGTGGTCTCCATCAACTTCGCTCTCGAGAAGTGCGCCTCATGAGCTTTCAACCAGTCCACGCAATGATGCCTATTCAAATCCTCGTGTGATACTCGTTCGATCCCCAGGGTTTCCGCCAATTCTTGCCTGCATTCCAAACTCTCTAGATCCAGTTCTTTCACCTTCTCAGGATATCTCAAGCGAGCGGTCTCCATAGACTTATTTTCCCGTTTGCTCTCTGCCACTACCACTGAGGATATCGCCGAGCTTGGAGGTGTTGATGACGTCACCTCCTCAGACTCCATTGGCGTGGCACCCTGCAATCTGGTCTGGCTGCTCCTTGAACTGTCTCTAGTGTCAACTCTCGGTCCCAAGCGACCAGACAAGGCCCTTGAGGCCAGGAATGGTGGGTTCGGAGGTGGTCCTAAAGTGAATTGGGCTGTCTCTAGCAGATCCGCCTCCAGCGCATTTATGTGTTCTTGGAAGACGTCGTTTAGCCACTCTGCTCCCCTCGGTCTATCAAAATGGATTCCATCACTGGAGGTGTCTTCAGGGAATCCCTCTTTCTCCATGCGCTCTGCCACGTCCAACAGTCTGACAGGGAGCACACTCTTCCGGTGGATGTCTCTTATCCCCTTGTTTAGGTTCCGCACCTTCTCGTTCATCTCCAAGGCGTGCTGATCAAACATCATATTGTAGGGGACAGTACATATCGTCAACAGGATGGGGTCCATCTGAATCCTCAGTTCCTCAAGAAGGCAGCTCACCTTATCGTGCAGCCTTGTTATTTTCCTCGCTTCACCCCTTGATACATCGTTGGTCCCGATCATCAGGGTCACCGTGTATACTTTGGTCATCCCCAGCATGTCAAGCGTTGCTAACATCTGTGACGTGGCAGCTCCAGCGAAACTCAAGATTCCCGTCTGCCAGTGCGATCGGATCCGGGTCAACACCCGCACCAGGCTGTCCCCTACGATTAGATGAACCGCACCTTCTGGTACCCGGGGTGGCGCCATGTATTGCACCCAGGCCGCATCATGAAAGCAGTCTCTCCTAGCTTTCTGCTCCGTACTCCAGTCCAGCCGATTGTGCCTGTGGTATCTCCCCTCTGTATTCTTCTTATAACTCAAGATCACGACACTCCTAACCGGCTGCTCCCTCCACGTCGGGGGAAGCTCCGGTCTTGCCGAACTCTCACGACTCTTTTGTCGCAATCTCTCGCCCAGTTCTCTCAGACGCGATGAGCCGCCGCTCACCTGACCGTCACTCGAGGTCGAGGTTGGGGTATATCCCGGCAGCTCCACATCCATCAGTGGGCGTATGGGTTGCGTCTCTAGGCTACGCAAGGAAGACGTTGCGTCATTCGGTATCCAAACTTCCAACCCTTCACTCATGTGTTCACGGGCCTCGCGGTCAAGGTTGAACCGTGCTCTTGCTCTGGGGGCCTCATCCACCTCCATACGTGACTCTGGCCTCGAGCTGGTGACCACTCGCTCCTTCGGCCTGGCTCCCTTCTGTGCATCAAGCTCGCGTTGTCGTTGTTCTATTCTGTCTAATTCCGACCTCAGTTGATCACGATTTGCGGCGTTCTCCCGCACCCTTAACTCCTGTTGATGCTCAGCTTTTTGTATCTCAAGCAACCTCAGAGCCTGGTCTCGCTCATTGACCGCCTGGTCCCTTTCCAGCTGAACCTTCTCCCGATCCAGATTTGCCTGATCCCGATCGAGGTTCGCCTTATTCCTTTCCTTCTGCGTCTTCTCGAGCTCTTTCTTTAGAACACCTAGATCCGGATATGCCTCGGTCATCTGTTGCATTCGTGACATCGATGGCACCCTACTCGAGCTCTGGCTGGTGGACCTTACTGTTGGCCTAGTCGGTAGTGGGAATTCCCCTGCGCCATATTCGGTATTGTTATTCAGGCCAGGATTCCTTGCCAAGTCAAAACCCCCTACTCCTCCATCCACATTCCAAGACAACCATCTGGTCTGTTCTTGGTTCGATATTCCCTCGGTGGTGTAGCCGATCATCAAGACAGCCTCCGTTGCAGACTCCCTGCACTCACCCTGGTCCTCCAACTGGAGGATGGCATTCAGCATCACCGCCATTCTCTCGTCTATTTGGGTATAGTCCAAGTCCCTCAGGCGCCTGTACAGCTCATCAAGAGTGGGCTTCCTCAGGGCCGCGGGCACGGAGTTCCAGAATCGGTCTGCCATTCTTTGTAACTTCGGGATGTATGTAGGTAGATGTTAACCAGCTCAAGAATTACCTTACCAACTCAAGTATTACCCAATTCAAGAATTCTCTAGAAATGTTCTCTTGCAAGTACTTGCTGTAAATTCGGATTATCGCGTGTTCAATCAAGATTCTCTCTTTCTGTTTCTCGCTTGAGTGTAGTTGGATTTTCAACTTTGTTTTTCAAACTTGATCTGAAAACAGAAAGCTCATTAAAACTTAGCATGTCACGTTCCTAACCTAGAGACCCCCCTTCTACCCATATGGTTAAAATCTTATCATTCTCATATCACTTAAAGCAATTCGATTGGATTTCCCTTAAGAACATGCAGATTCATTTTATGTTTTAGCACCATCAATTCTTTCTTTTAAAATTCAATTGTCATGCCAATCACATCTTAAGATCCCTTTACCTGCGCCGCACCCCAGTACCTAACTCAAGACTCCTCCCTCACACCCGACCTGATACCTCCATGTACCCGACTCAGGCGATGCTCAAGTAGTACTTCTTGTGAAGATGCACCATTATCTCTGTTTCTGCAAAGACCACATGTAGGATAGCATACAATTCCCTCGAGCTCAGTTTGCCCCTGTTTGGGTCGTACACCGGCATCGAGACCTCCACTATTCCTCTTTCAATCATGAAGTCACGTAGTCTTGTCAGTGCCAATATCACGTGTTCGGGATCAATTGTGTTTCTGTCGTTGACTCTCGTTACTAGGAAGCAGAGGTATTTGCCCGGGACTTGTGCCACAGACGGTGGAAGCGCTGCCATGCCTCCCAGTCCTGGCCTCTGTCTGAACAGAAACTCTATGTTCTGGTACTCTCTTTT
Source organism: Symsagittifera roscoffensis (assembly GCF_963678635.1). Classification (NCBI taxonomy): domain Eukaryota; kingdom Metazoa; phylum Xenacoelomorpha; order Acoela; family Convolutidae; genus Symsagittifera; species Symsagittifera roscoffensis. The sequence goes on from NC_087064.1 coordinate 63,650,134, forward strand.
GAAGTCAGCCTCCAATCTTGATTTGAAACTCATGTCCGCCGTGATGCAGATCGCGCTGGTCCTGTTTGACAGGATGAAGTCGCTATCCGTTATCATGATGTTCTCTGAGTATTCATTGGGTATTTCGAATTTCGTTTTGAAATTCCTTCCTATGGTAGGCTCTGGTTCTTCTTCCTCCAGTTCCAATCCGCTTGTTTCCCTCACTTCCTTGAGCTTCTTTATCATCAAATTTTCGGTGTGGGTAAGTCCTACCCCCACTCCCCGGACAAAAATATTTATCGACGTCCCCGTCGATGTAGTCGGGTCTGAATTGTCCTTAGGGATGTCCAGTGGCCTGTCTGTTGCTGTCCATCCGAAAAGAGGGTACTCTGTCTTCATGTAATTTGCTGCTGATACATCGATTTGCTGAATGCTTTGTCCTTCGCGGCTCTCGTCTTTGACATCACGCATCCACTCTAGAATCCTCAAGTTCGTGTTCTCCCTCCTTTCTATTTCACTCTGCTCGAGATCCGTCTCCAATTCTGGCGTCGAGTAATCATCCTGCGGATAATGTCCACCATCGTCAATGACCTGCCATTCCTCTTCGGCTTCCAGTTCGCCTGCGCTTAGTAGTTCATCGCCCAACTTGTCTGGCTGTATCTTATCGATCAAGAAGTCATCCCCGTACCTATTGTACCTCATACCTGTTCGTTTACGATTGCCAGTCCTGGTTTCCGGTGGTGTTGGTCGATCCGGCTCCATCCACTTCGGTACCTCGTTTTGCTCTGGGTCGTTCCAGTCTTCTTCTACAAATGAACCTGCATCCGACTCCACTTCTATCTTTTCGTTGTCGTCCAAACTCAAGTTCTCATTACCATCATTTTTCTCTCTAGTGCCTTTCTCATTCACTTCGCACGCTGGTTCCACCACCAGGTACTCAAGACCTTCCATGTCTTTTGGTAGGCACCAGTCCTCCGGGGACGGGACGTGAGGCTTCAGATTTTCGTAATGTGCTGCTCGCCCTGTACTCAAGCGATAGAACCGTCCTTGTTGATGTACTTCCGTAATCATGAACGGTCCTCTCCATTTCTTGAGTAGTTTCTTTGTTCCCTTGGGCGGTATGACATTTTGGAAGACCCACACGTATTGGCCCACTTCGTATGGCTTTGCTCTTAGTATCTTTTCGTCATATTTCTTGCGTTGCCTCATTTGCGCTTGCGCCGTGTTTCTCCGACATAGCTCGTTTAGCTCTTGTTGTCTTTTGATCGCTTCCTTCACGTATGCTTGAGGTGACGTCCTCTTCCCCTCGTACCACGGGTAGAAGAATGTTATAGGCATTGCCCTTTCCCTGCCTGTCAACATCATGAAAGGACTGATACCCGTCGTTGAGTGCTGAGTACTATTATAGGCTCCTACTACCTGTGGCAGGTATTTGTCCCAGTCAGTCATGTATCTCGAGCAGTACACCCTGAGCATGTTGACCAGTGTCCTGTTCTGTCTCTCTACCAACCCATTGGTCTGTGGATGATAGGTCGTCGAGTGTGCTTGAGCAATGTGTGATCTCTTCATCAATTCTTTTGTCAAGTCCCCCACAAAAGCCTTGCCGTTGTCCGACTGGAAAGTCATTGGACAACCATACCGCGATATCCAATGCGTTATCAGGTGATCACATGTCTCCTCTGCTGAGGCTGTCTGGCACGGAACCGCTTCCGCCAACTTGGTGAAGTGATCTATTATAACTAGTATTTGGTTATAACCCGACTCCGTCATGCAGATTTTCTGATGGTCTATCTGCACCACCTCATTGAATTCCGAACTCTCGACAGACTTGAGGGGAAACTTCATCTTCCTTGGGTCTTTTACTTGAAGGCATGCTAGGCAGGCATTCACCCATCTCTCGCAAGCTTTTCTCATTCCCGGCCAGTCAAACCTGTGAAGTATCCTTTATTGTACTTTATCTATCCCCTGGTGGCCCATCTGGTCGTGTGATCTGAAAAGCACCTCCGTTTGGTACAATTGTGGTAGTATGATGAGGTTGTGTTTGTGTAATATTTTTTCCTCATCTCTTCTCTTGCACGCTACCACCCCTTCAGCTGTGTGATAAAGTAAGTCTCTCTTTTCTTTGTAGAACTGGCTCAAGATCTTGTAGCTGTCTTCCTCAAGTTCTCCCTTCTCCTTGACTCCCGAATGGATCCATTTGGAGAGGTTACTTGTCATTTTGTCATTCTTCTGGGCCCTTATTAGGTCAGACAGCCTGTATCTCGCCTTAACGTGCTCCTTTAGCGCCATGATCTGTCCATTCATCTCACCAGGGTTGTGGATGTCATCGCTCAGTTTCACACATATGATCCTTTTCACGATTTTCATGTCGTCTTCTGGTACCAGATTCGTTCTGACGTTTGAGTTACACGATAGTTCCCTTAGTGGTTTTCTTGAAACTGCTATTTTCTCGAGCTCTTCACCACCTCGTACCTCTTGTATTTCCAGATTGTACGTCCCTGAAGATGGATCCGTCTGTAATTCCCTGTCGTGCTGTCTTATCTTCTCTTCCGCCAGTATCATGCATAGACTGTCTTGGTCTTCGCTGCTCTCATCCGAGTCTTCATCCCATTCTTCACGCTCCCCGGACAATTTCCCTTCTCCGGTTTCGTCTTCTTCCATGAATCTGGACCACTCCCCGGACTCTTGATCTAGTCCCAGGTGTTCAACTTCTTCTCTGAATGTTACTTTCTTATCCCTGACTTTTGTCTGCTCCAGAATTTTTTCGGGGATTTTTTCAACTAGTGATTGCACAACTTCCTTGCTATCAGTGATGCTTCCTTTTGAGACGTCAGTATTGTTCACTGTTTCTTCTCTCCGAAGTATGGTTAGTTCCGGTGCCTCCTGACCTTTCCCTTGGATCACGGGCTTGTCATCTGATAGTTTCTCAAGCAACCTCATTAAGTCTTCATCTATTCGGACAGATCCCTCCTCTACCTGGATGAGATCATAACCTTTTGCCTTGAGTGTTTCCCTCACGATCTTGGACTTGAGCATTATTCCTATCGGAATCCCTCTGCTTTTCTTCAAGATGGTCTTTTCAAGAGGCTCTTTCGGCAATTCGGGATGATCTTCAATCGGTTTGCCTGACTTGTCCAGCCATCTCGTGAGTGGAAGACTGTCGTACGTTTCTTTGTCCATGAATGAGAAGCCATCTTTGATTTCAGGTCTGTCTGCTTCTCTTTGCTCTTGTCTCTCATAGAACTCCGTCTTCTTACCCAAGCTGTCGGCATTCTGATGTTTATCTCGCGTTCTATGCTCAATTATCATGTTGTATCCGTCCAGGCGAACTATCCACCTCCCAATATAGCTCTGGTCCATTGAGTACGTTTTCAGCCAGCTTAGTGCTCGGTTGTCGACTCGCAGCTTGAAGGGCTCACTGCCTAAGTATGCTCTGTATTTTTCGACAAAGGTGACCACCGCGAACATCTCTGCTTTCGGTGCTCCGTACTTCATCTCTGTGTCACTTAGGACCTTGCTCCCGTATGCTATTGGTCTCAAGACTGTCTTCCCATTCCATTCTTGTTCTTGATGGAGAATCCCAGAAATAGCGACTACTGACGCATCCGTGTCTAGCACGTACATCCCCTTCTCAGTCGGCATACCCAGTACTGGTGCCTCACACAGCTCTTTCTTTATTCTCTGGAATGACTCTTCTGCCGCGTTGTTCCACGTGAACTTCTTGCCCTTATGTCTCATTAATTGTTGCATCGGGTATACCTTGTCTGCATAGCCCTTGATGAATTCTCTATAATAGTTGGCGAAACCCAGGAAGCTCATCAGCTGGTGCTCCGTCTTCGGTGATTTCCAGGTTAGGACTGCTTCCACGGCGTCTGGATCAGGTCTGATACCGTGTTTATCTACCATCCTGCCCAAGTATTTAATCGAGTCCTTGAGTATCTCGCACTTTGATGGTTTACACTTCAGCCCCGATCTTTTCATGCACGCGAACACCTCGTCAAGCCTCTCGATGTGGTCTTCTAGTGTTGGCGTTGCTATTACCACGTCGTCCACGTAGCACATTACCAGGTTGCCGTACTTCTTCGTCACGCCTATCAACGCGTGTGCCATCAGCCGCTGAAACGTGGCTGTTGCATTGCAGAGTCCAAACGGCATCCGTTTCCATTGAAACAGACCCAACTCGCAGGCGAACCCTGTCTTGTCCCTGTCTTGCTTCCTTAATGGTACCTGCCAAAAGGCCGAGCCTAAATCAAGAGTCGTAAAAAATTTCGCATCACCTAACTTCGAGAGGCTCTCATCAATTCTAGGTATGGGATAGGCATCCTTCACCGTGACGGAGTTCAGGTACCGAAAGTCACAACAAAACCTTAACTGGTCGCCTTTCTTTTTGGCCATCACTACTCCACACGCCCACGGTGACTTGGATGGTTCTATCATGTCATACTCTAGTAACGTTTCGATTTCTTTTCTACACGCGTCCGATTTGTGTGGGGTCATGCGCCTCGCCCCCTCCCTGTGTGGTACCGCGTTTTCCTCAAGTTCTATTTCATGTTCAACAAAATTACAACACCCGATATCCGCCTTATGCCTTGAAAAAACCTCCTCGTTCCGCTCTAGTACGTCCTTGATAGCTTCGAGCTGTTCATCTTTCAGTTTGCCCCTTAAATGTTCAATCTCCGGCAGAACCGGTTTATCAGTTTGCATTTCATCTGGTGTGGGTCGCTCTGGAAAGTTCGAACAGCTCGAGAGCCCATCGTCCGTTTCTGACTTAAGTGATTTGATAAGACCTGACGAATCTTTTATTCTCTGCAATCGTCTCAAGATACAAATTTTGTCCCTGTGGTTGGGACAATCAACAACTTCATTTTGTTTTGAGTTTTCAATTTTTTCATATCGAGTTTTAACCGGTAAAGCATATCCCAGCTTCCTCCCTCTCTGTATCGTGATCGGTATATCAAGGGTATTCAACAAGACACTGACGCAGAGGCCGCTCTTCGTTATCGAAAATGATCTTCCTAAAACAGCAGCGCTTTGACTATTAGGATTTGGAACTATACACACTTGCTTGTTGTCACTTAGTTCATTATAATTTTTCATCCTCAAGCTTACGATTGCCGCTTCATTAGCTTTTAACCTCACTCTCCTACTCAAGAATACCGGTGCTTTGTTCTCATTTGCCATTATTAAATTTACCGGTTTGATTGCGTACCTCCTATCCGGGTTCCGTATCCTGAACATTGCATTATTTAGATCTATCGTTACGTCGAACTTCCTGATGAAGTCTCTGCCCAAAATGAATTGGTCAGATTCATCTAGGTTTTCTACCACGATGAAGCTCATCCACAGGTTACGTTCCCCCAAATTGAGGGCTATTATCGGCGTCCTGCCCAGCACCCGTAGGGCCCCTTTGTTTGCAGCTGACAGCCGTATTCTCGAGTCTATCAAGTCACCTTTGTCAAGGCCCATCTTTTCCCATGTTTCGATTGGTATGACGCTCAAGACTGCTCCCGTGTCAAGTAATCCACGCAACTGAGTCTTTTTGCCATTTATGTCTAGCACGTGCCCTGTCACGTCTGCTTCCGTCCCGATGTGCATTGCATCTTCTTCAAGCATGTCACAGTGTCCGATCGATCTTACTTTCAACTCTTCTTTCCCTACATAGATTTGTCCAATTAGGTCTTCGTCGCATGTTATCATCGTCTTGGTATAGATGTTGATTCCATCTATATTTAGCATCACCTCGTGTGGACCATAAGCTTCAGTGTACCTATTATCAATACGTACCGACTTGCTGCCCCCTCTCGTGAGTAGTGCTCTGAGCGCTCTAGAAGTCGTTTGTGGACTTATTCCACTCAAGTAGTCTGCATACACGTCAATGTGCATTATCGTCTGGTCGCTTGGTTCGCTCAAGTTTCTGGTTACTTCGTGGCCGCCCACTGTGATTATCGACATTATTCTTGCTCCGATTTTCGATATTCCAAAAGGTTTACCCGTCACCATTTTCACGGTGTTACAATTCCCGTTCTTTGTTGAGCCCGTTCTAGCCTCTGGTACTGAGTTCGATCCGGTTAATGCTTCGTTAAAATTCTGTCTTTCGATCTCCAACTTTAGTCGTTGCTCTATTTCTTTCGCAGCCAGATCTTGTTTCACTTTGGCAATTGCTTCCGTCGCCGCTTTCTCATAATTTATCTCTAGAGAGCTCCCGGCCGCGGACTCTAACGCACCGCTAACATGTGTTACAGCTTTCACTGTCTTCGTCGGCAATTCGGTGTTTGGTGCTCCTAAGTTCCTAGATTCAAACTCGTTTTGCCTGTTCCGCTGATTCTGCACCGCCGCTAATGCCAACTTATGTTTGGGGTGATTCTGGTCCTTGACCGCTTCCCAGAACAAGGGACAATCCATTCTGAAGTGCCCCTCCTGGTTACAGAAGAAGCATCTGGCGCCTATCTTGATGATTAAGCCATTATAGTACTCGTGTTCCTCCATCTGGCTCATATCCTCTTCATCCGGTGCATAACCTAGGCTCTTCATGCCTTGTTTGTACGTTGTGCAGTCAGCCACATGATGATCCGCTGACCCGCAGTTCGCGCATGATCTGCGCTTGTCCATATCATCTCTAGGTTTGTACCATGATGACCTGTGGGGTTGGCTTCCCCCTTGCGTGTTCCTGTTTTCGGAATATGAGTACTTCTTAGGTTTCATCAGCATGTATTCTCTTGATTTTTGTCTCATTTCTTCTGGGGTGGGTGCGCTGTCCTTCGACAATGTGTAGTATGTTGCTAACATTGTCCTTAAGTCATCACTTTTCACCCCATCGATGAACTTCGAGGCAATGCTAAAGTTCCGTCTATTTGTCGACTCCTCTGGGTCACTCCTCCTTCTCAAGCTCTCGAGGTCATCTAGGAACCGATCTATTGACTCGTCGTCCCTCTGCCTTCTCTTTTCAAATCGCATCATCGCTTGGTGACCCTTCATGCCTGACCCGAATCGATTCAGCAATATCTCGAAGATCTTGTCCGCGGTGTCGCGTTCTTCCTCCTTCTTTGCTACCACGCATTTTAATGCCGTTCCTTCCAAGTTGCTCAGTATGGCTGTACATGCTTGTCTTTCGTCACTCAAGTTATCTTGTTCTAGATGTAATCTCATCACTTCCACCCAAGTGTCAATGCATCCATCGGAGTCGTCCTTGAATTCTTTTGGCTTCTTGAATGTCTTTCTTGTTTTTCCCTCTCTCCTGTCGCTCGAGTCAGTGTTCCTCGTGGCGAAGGCCTCTAGAGTCCTGTTCATCATCTCCCAAGTGCTGGCCCATGTCATAGCATTCGGTCCTGTGTTGCTGTTAGCTGTTGCATCTCCCGGACCAGTCGTTGTATTCGACGTTCCATTCTTCATTATTGTTTTCGCAGCTGTTGGTGCTATGCTTATCGCATCCCTGGTTAAGGGCAACGGTGTCGATTGCCGTTTGTTCCTTTGTGGTTCTACAAAGTCAACTCTGGTGCCTTGCGTACGATCCGCTGCCGGTCTTTCTTGTGGAGTAGAACCTCTCAAGATTGCATCCAACTTCGCCTGTATTGCACACGAACTCTCGGCTTGACTCTTGCTCATTGTGTCCATTCTCCTTTCCAGGCTCCCTAATTGGCTGTTGACATCATCATATCGGTTCTTCAACTGTTGCATGTCTGTTTTGATGTTCTTTTCTCGTTCTTCATTGGTGGCTTCTACCTTATCTGACATTTCCTTGAGTCTCTCCTCTGTTGCCTTAGCTAGGTTAAAATAACCGTCTAGATACTCGTGCTTGTTGTATCTTATCTCCTTTTTTATCACCTCTCTGTCTTCTTCACTGTTCTTAAGTCTTTTGTCGATCTGATTTAATTTCGCCAACAAGTCGCCCAGCTCAATGGTAGTCTCTTCATGGTCAGCCGTCGTTTTCTCTTCGGCCGTAGCCTCTGCTTTAGCTTGTTCCTCAATCTGGCCGGCTTCTGTCGCTTTCGTGCTCACTGTACCAAATGTTCGTGCTCTTTCTGTTTTTGGTTCTTCAGTCACGTTTTCTTTCGATTTGAGTCCGACCATCATTGCAAACTTGTCTGTGAAGGATGTCTTTTTCACTTGAGAGTCGTTTTTCACAGTCTCTCGGGTATTGCCTGTTGTGTCTTCCAATGCGTCTATTCGTGAAAACTCCACGGTTTTTGGACTTTGGTCTTCCACGTGGGGCATCGGTGTGGATTCCGTTGTCCTCTTCTCCACTTCATCTACGCTCTGGTCTGGTGTCTCTAGGTCGATTTCGATTGTGGGCTCCACCTGTTTTTCCCCCACATCTTCTCGTGTCTTGCTCTCGGTGCCACTCCTCGTACTGACCATGTTAACTGAAAAGTTCTTCTTTGTTATCTTTGGGCCTGTTGATGTCGTTCCGCGCAGCGATGAATTATATTTCGTGTTTGATCCACTTGACCTTTTTTCGAGCACCGGTACCCTACTCCGCCTCATTATTTCTATTTACAACTGCTTTTATTTACAATTTTATTATATACACGATTCTATTCTAAGAATAAAAAAAAATAATAAAACAAAAAAAAATTTTTTGTGGTAACAAATTTTGTACAACGTGTTAAAAACCTTGTTGTAGCTCTCTTTCTAAAACCTTTGAAAAGTTTCCCTTAATGTGGTCTCAACCGTACCTATTTCGATTTGTCTTATTTTGTCTTAAGACACACTTGTTGTTATTTTACTTCAATTTTTATACCGTCCCAAGACTATTCGTCACTATCACAGTACTCTCCGCTAGTGTCCTAAGACCCTTGTACCAAGGCCACTGTTCCAAGACTACTGTCCCAAGACTAGTGTCCCAAGACTACTGTCCCAAGACTAGTGTCCCAAGGCTAGTGTCCCAAGACTACTGTCCCAAGACTACTGTCCCAAGACTAGTGTCCCAAGGGTAGTGTCCCAAGACCAGTGTCCCAAGGCTAGTGTCCCAAGACTACTGTCCCAAGACTAGTGTCCCAAGGCTAGTGTCCCAAGACTACTGTCCCAAGACTAGTGTCCCAAGGGTAGTGTCCCAAGACCAGTGTCCCAAGGCTGGTGTCCCAAGACTACTGTCCCAAGGCTAGTGTCCCAAGACTACTGTCCCAAGACCAGTGTCCCAAGACCAGTGTCCCAAGGCTAGTGTCCCAAGACTAGTGTCCCAAGACCCTTGTCCCAAGACCACTGTCCCAAGACCACTGTCCCAAGACCCTGTCCCAAGACCACTGTCCCAAGACCCTGTCCCAAGACCACTGTCCCAAGACCACTGTCCCAAGACCCTGTCCCAAGACCCTGTCCCAAGACCCTTGTCCCAAGACCCTGTCCCAAGACCCCTGTCCCAAGACCACTGTCCCAAGACCCTTACCCAAGACCACTGTCCCAAGACCCTTGTCCCAAGACCACTGTCCCAAGACCCTGTCCCAAGACCACTGTCCCAAGACCCTGTCCCAAGACCACTGTCCCAAGACCCTGTCCTAAGACTTCTTCGGTACTGTCCCAAGACTCGTCATGGAGTGTCTTCCTCGTTGTAGGGTCTTCTTGAATCACCGTCCCTTGTACCACCACTCAAGCTCTAGTAAAATTTTCCCAAAAACCCTCTCTTAAAAGCCAAATGCTGACCCCCCTCTTCTTTTTGGTTGTTTCTATTTCAATGTAGGTGCGCAGGTATCTTGTGATCACCTGTTCGTATAAAACCAAACACAAATCCTCACTAAAATGCAACAAAAATCTAAGTAAGAAAAATAATAAAAACAGAAAAATGAGCCCACCTGAAATTCAAAGGTGACCAATGTCTACCTTTCGTCTAAAAAATATGTCTGGTACCTAATTGCCACGCGTTTTCCTTCCCCCCTGCTAGCGATCTAATGGGGTATTACAAAAACTGTCTATGTCCCTTCCCCCCTACCAATCCGACCAGGGTACCTTCCTTAACTCGAGTTCAAATTTCGATCTCCACCTAATATTACCAACGCGTGTTAATTTCTAATGTAACTAAGTCAACTATGTCGACTAATTAGTTACTCTAATTTCCCCCTTTTTACAATTTACAACCGCCAACCTCTAACTTAACCAGCCCCCCTTCTAACCTCCCCCCTTTTTAGCCCCCCTTCTTAAGCCTAAAATTACCTTAAGCGCCGAGTGCTAAACCTCTCAAGAGAAAACCGTAGACCTGTCTCCAGGCCTGCTCAAGTAAAAACGTTCCTCAAAACCGGGGGATGTCGCTTATCCTATTTTACGCTTATCTCCTATAATGTAATGTGGATTTTAACGATACCCGTTCTGCCCAACTTGAGAACTCGAGAATTGCCAAATCCTTCTTGGCTGCTTTCCCACTCGACTGGTCACCTGTTCCAGTCCAGTCTCCTATTGGTTCAGCTCAAGTGTCCCTGAACCACTTTCCCACTCGGCTGGTCACCTCTTCCAGTCAAGTCTCCTATTGGTTCAGCTCAAGTGTCCCTGAACCACTTTCCCACTCGGCTGGTCACCTCTTCCAGTGAAGTCTCCTATTGGTCCAGCTAAGTTCCAAACTATCTGAAAACCCTTGACAACGCCCCACACTCGGGCACTTTATTACGGTTACTGGGTTAAATTGCTAGGTTGATCGAAACGATCGAACTTATAAAACAGTATGGGTATACTATTTAATTAATATAAAGGTTTGATCCAACTGATCTGGTGTCAAAGTCACTGTCTTTTTTCGTTTTATGGTTTTTGTTCCTTTTTCTATTCTTTTTTGGTTTTTGTTTTGCTTTTGTCTTTTTGCTCGTGTTTTTGTCCCCCTAGTTGCCCCCCTTTACTCGGTTAGCTAAGCCTCGTTCGGAGAGCGTACCAGGAAATTTTCTCGAGTTTTCTTAAAAAGCTATCACGGTACAACCGGAAGGTTTGCACGTTCCTGTCGAACCGTACCGCCGGTACTCTAGAATGGGCATTCAGCCCGAAGCTGTCTCAAGTGGGTTCGACTCCGTAGTCTTGATGTCGTAAACACCCAGGAGCGCCATAAAAACACTATGTAACATTCGTCTACTGCAGTCACACATGAGGCTTAAGAAAAATAGGCCCTATAACCACTGGCTCAAGGGTCAGGGACACCATCTCTTGTGTTTTTCTACCTCAAGAACGGTCGGAGCCAGTTCGGTTCGTTTGTGACATGAGACTACGACCCGTTACAGCTTAAAGGCTACTACTAAAATATCCCCCCACTCTAGAATTAGAAACGTCCCCATACTTAGGTCTCTAGATACCCAAAATACATGAACGCCGTTAAAAACCGGGTTGGAACAATCCGTTAAGTTACTTTTTGTTAGACAGTGGAACTTTGATCCATTTCAGATGGATCAACCTAAAACTCGCCTTACCTCAACATAACAATTAAAAAACACACTCTAGAAATTTAAATTTGTACTCACATAGTAGCACGCTCAAGAAGTGGGAAATAATCCAGTCGGTAGTTAACTCAAGAATTAAATAACGTAACTAAATGAGTCTAATGTTTTATAGTTTTGACAATGAGAACGAGTTTATACTCTAGACAATAGTTTTCTTGTGAACCATTAGGACACTCAAGCTGTCCACCTTTCCACCGAAGGTTCACTCTAGTCCAGTTCCGAATAATACTCCAGTCGTTATAATCCAATTCGAGAGAATGCTCTCGTCTCTGTCACAGATGGGACAGCTCTACTCTCGATTCGAATAGCAATTTCCTACTGCTTTTTCTTACAACTTTCCCGCGTGTGCGACTCAATTGTTCTGAAATTGTTCTAACTTCTTTTTCTGATTTTCAGTTCTCGCGAGAAAACCGTGCATGACAGGTTCCATTCGAAATTTTGAAAAATTAAATTTCACTCCAAAATCAAGTGTTTTTTGCTCCTCTCAAGGTCAAACTTCCAAATATGACCGACTGGCACATCCATTATGTTAGTCTGAATATATTTTTCAGAAAATTTCAGTTTCTTATTTCACGAAATGAAGTGACTTGATACCAGAAACTAGACTTTTTCTGTAAACGATTTTTAAAGGCGACAGTTCTGTGGTGCGAGTCCCGGACTGGCCTTGATTTCTTTTTTGCCGTGTATTTATGTATGTATATATATCTTACTTTATACTGGAACCTCGACATCTTTCAGGTGCTTTCCAACTTTATTTAGAGGTAAAGCACGCGACTTCAGAACATAAATTGTGTGCGATCCCCGGCCGGAAAGTTTTTGTAAGGCCTGTAAGAAATTGACCTTGCTTCATTGTGGAACCTCAACATCTCACCTGATCTAGATGTAAATCAGTTTTAAGGTTAAGGGACTCTCTTTCCTTTCCCCCATCTGCGAATTTTAATAGGTGGTTTTTTTGATCATTTTGTCTTTTTGTTACCACTGTTGGAATGCGGATTGATAAGACCATGACAGGCATATTTGGTTTTCTTACTTGACCTCGCAGAACCTCTTTATATCTCCATATTGGTGCATATGTGAGATGGGGGAAAAGATAAAAGAGCCGGTTTAGAGTTCGAGTCCCACGGACCTGGCTTTTCTTCGATGCGAAGAAACTGTTTTTTTTTTGGAGTTGAATTGTCTCTCGGACTATCACTTGTCGATTTATTTTTGTCGGCTTAATTTCCAAAGCCTGGATATCTTTTGTCAAGAATTAATATTTTTTTTATTTCAGCAATTTTAACTTTATTGAAAGTAGTTCTGTAGTTTGTAAGTTCCTCAAATCTGATTCTCTTCAGTTCTCATCTTTTCGAACTAGGCGCAACGGAAAAGAAGCATTGAACTGATTGAGTGCGCGAAAAATCTTCCAAGCATGGAGTTTATTTTTTCAGGCATCACTATTTTTCTTTTTAAGCAATTTTAATTATAACTGACAGTAGTTCTGTTGTTAGTTACCAACTCTGATTTTGTTAATTTTCTTTTTTCAACTAGTGGCAGCGAAAAAGAAGCTTTGAACTGGTTGAGTGTGCTCCATTAACTATGTACAGTTTTTGTCTCAACAAATCCCAGTTCACGTCAACGCTCAGTGTTTTCTTAGTGGAAATAACTCCAGTTCCCTCACGCAGGAAATGAATGCTCGGGCTATTGACGAATCGCTACTCAGTATTCCAACGCAGCTGGAGGTAGTGAGCAGCGGTGCTTGAAGGCAAAAACCGGGGCTCAGAAAAGATGGTAAGTTTTATATGCACAAGATGAACGGAAAGCTATAGGTTCGGCCTGCTTACCGCATGCGATCCTGGTCAACTCTAACGACGACAACCCTTCCACCATTGACACTTTTCTTTCATCGCACCGGAACACATTGAAGCACGTATCAAAATCATCCCGCCATGATTTGAGCCAGTCGATCAGCCTCCTTTTGAACGATATTACTGCGAAAACTGAGGAAAAAGATAACTGGACGCGCCTCATGCTTTTCGCTTTCTGCTGCTTCGGCGCACCGAAACAAGCAGCATACCGAGTGCCTGAGTGCTCGAGTCAACGCCAAATTCCACGAGTTTGACTCAAAGAAGCTAATGAGACCCGAAGCAGCCCCCAGCATCCAGAATGTGGAAAGCAAGCAAACGCCTCCAGATCTATCGGAGCTAGCCTAATTAAAGATCAAAGAAGGAGACTTGAAGGGCACAATAAGGCTAGCAAGCTACACTGAAGCCATGGTTCCCAAAGATGAGACTAGGCTACTGCTCTTGTTCTCTTGAAAAATGACATGTCGAATGCTTTCAATAGTTTGCGAAGGGATGTCCGGCTTGAAACATCTTAGAGGATGCATCCCGAAGCGTAAGCTTTTACTCTTTCAGCGTATGGTAAGCAATTGTGGTTGTTTTATAGCAACGAAGTAATCCTTTCTAGCGAAAGAGCTCAACAAGGAGACTCTGAAGGTCCGCCTCTTTTCAGCGATGCCTTAATGAATTTTGTAGAGGAAGTCATTAGCGAAATGAGCGAGTGGTATCTTGACGATGGCAACATTGCAGATGAGGCTGAAGTAGTACTGATCGATTTTCAACGGCTTATCGTTAGTCTTGCGAATTTGGGTCTCCAAATAAACTCCTCCAAATGCGAGCTAGTCTTCATAGACAACCAAGAAAAGCATTGCCGGGAGCAGATATTGGAGACCTTCAGGCTAATTTGCCTACTCATTGAAAAAGCCGAAATGGAAGACCTCGTTATCCAAGGTTTACCTCTTGGAAAGCCCTGGAAAAAACTCTGCCAGAACAGAAAGAAGATCTCGAACGTTTATCACTGAATTTGAAGAAACTTTTAAACCATCAAGGAGCTTGCAGCACAAAAAGAATGGTTCGCAGCTATCAAGAAAGAAAAGTTGGCGGGCATCAATTTGGTGAATGCAAATAATGAAACATCGAGAGCCAGAGTCCTGGCATACCAAGGAAATATAGAAGGCACATGGCTAAAGGCATATCCTTCGTGCTTCGACTGGGAGTTCCACTCTGCGAACCTCATTTATGCAACTGTGGCAGCAAGGTGAGAGCCGCTGACGCCATGGCCTGTCCTGCAAATTGAGCTCAGGGCGACTGCGCAGGCATTCAGGTATCAACGACATCATGAAACGAGCACTCACTTCTGCAGGTCTACTGTCTCAGCTTGAGCCTGTCGGCCTCTTCCGCTCGGACGGGAAAAGAGCCGATGGCGTTACTATGGTTCGGGGGTTGCAAGTATAGCATGGGATGCAACAGTAGATGCACTGGTTCTAGTAACATACTACCAAGCTTCAACTATCCAGGGTCTACAGTAATAGCGGCTGAAGAACGAAAGACCACTAAATATCAAGAACCCACGCACATATTCCAACCGATTGCGTTTGAAGTCCAGGGCAGAGCACGACCGTCTACTGAAAAGTTTCTATTCGATTGGGCCAACGGCTTATCGAGGATACTCACAACGAAAAGACACAGCCAACTTATCCAAAGACTTTCTATCGCAATTCAAATGGGCAATGCAGCCTCGGTTTTTGGTACACTACCAGAACAATGCAGAGTACAGCGCACTTTGGAATAGCTTTCCAATGCATTCCTCCTCTTTTCTTTTGCAGCTTCTTTTGTATATCTATATAATCGTCTATCTACTTTGCTTGTTTTTCTCATTAGTTGGATGGCCGGAACGAAGTTACAAGAAACACTTTCGGAGATGATTCTATTGTCAGAAAGTTTGTTTGAAACTCGCTGACTCATAATGATTTGTGTTTGCAACTCTATTACATCTAATAAAAAATTCCTGAGATATACCTGAGAACCGCCGCCCTCATACATGCCCTAGTGGACAACTTTTCTCAGTCACTACATTTTTACTAGGGCGGATACACTGACCTAAAACATAATGAAGTTCATTACTAGACGAAGTCTGCCATGATCTTCAGATAGAGCTGAATCTTCAATCGTTGGGAGGGGCCTCTGTTAATTGACTCGTTTACTTTTGCCTAAATGGTTTCGGTTAATGCTAATTCGACCTCTTTACCAAATTTTGCGTCGTTCAAATTGTAAAAAATATTTTGTGTTCCTTCATGTTTCAGAAGGAATGAGGCGTAAAAACTGCAAATTTCAAAAATTTTTTAGCTGAAAGCTTTATGACAACATTTCAACATTTGGTTTTAATGCATTAGCGAACGTAGTATCATTTTAGGAATTCTAGCTTTCGTCTAATCCAAGTCGCAACTCATGAGGTGGCGCTTATGCCGGCATAGCATCGGCAACTAAATAGCATCTTTGTATCTGCTGTATTGTTGGTTAGTGATTGAAGATTGTCATAAGACCATGGCATACGTACCTCGTGTTTGCAAAGTGCAGCTTTACCTCTGTTAACTGCGTTTTTTGTGTTCCTTGCTTTGTATTCCTCAAAATGATGATAACTGGAGACTTTTTCTGAAAATTATTTACATGTAGTTTTTTGATTTTGAAAACTAATTTCTTCGGCTTTGTTGCTTCCGGTCTCGACTTTGTGGCTTGTCTGCTAACTTAGAATGATATTTTTGTGAGGTATCGGAACTGTTGCGAAGAATCGCTTCGCCGCTGTGTAATTATAATTATGTTCATAAATTGGTATATGCACCTTGAGTTTAGTAAATTCTGTCACCACTCCTTGCATATTTATTAATAATTTTCAGGTGTGCAGATGAAAGACGGTTCACGACAAAAAATAACGCTACCCTGGGCAGAAGAGTTCAGCATCGAGACAATATGTGATTCCTTCCCAGTTGTAACTGATGGGTCTCTAATTCACTGGTCATTCCTTCTCGTGTTATTAGTAACAGCAGTCTACTTGTTCTCATTTGGATATCGCTTCTACAGATTCTCGTCCTTTCTTATAGCCGGATTGCTAGGAGCTGTTTTCAGCTACCTTCTCTGCGCTTCAGAAAACATTCTAGAGCCTTACATTAATGCTGCAATTGCAATAGTTTGCGGTCTTCTTTGTGCTGTTATTGCTTCACTTCACTCCAAGCTTGGCTTTTTCCTAACGGGATTTTGCGTGGGGTCAATAACTGGTGAGTTGATTAATGGCGAACTTAAGTGAGCGAGTCGATTAAACCAAAGAATTAAAGGTTATTTTAAGTGAAGCACTTCCTACATGCGTCCTCTTGTTTCAAGAGAAATCAGTTTTTAGAAAAGTTGAAAAGAGTGCCAAAAAAGTTAACGGATATAGTCTAACTATACCCAACCCCACCTTTAAGTCTGATGACCTAATAAATATAGTCTTCTAACATATCCCGAAGGACCGTAGAGACAGTAGCAAAAGAATGGATCAACCATGGGACTGACATGTAAAAAAATACCGTGTGCCCGAATGTTCTGTGCTGTGGTAGCAACCGGATAATATTGGCTCAAATGGGATTGTTCAATTTTTACGCTTTCGGGAGCAAATTTACATGTATAGGTCCGTTTTTTTCTTCTTCAGAATGGTAAAATTTAATTAAAAGATGGCAAAATGTGACCTTTATCCATGTCTTGTTTTTTTTTGTGTAAACGTTCGGCCATGCTGTTTTTAGTGACCTTGACCGAATTCAAAGGTTGTTTTGTGTTCGCATGCTTTTTTTCAGACACAGTTTCTTATTTTTTGGATGAAGTTTGGTTTTCGTCACAATCGTGTTTACCGAACGAATGAAGGGAAATTTACGAACTCCAATAACTGAAGTGGGGTTGGAGCTGAAAATTGAACTTAACAGCTAATCGCAGCGCAAAGAGAAATGATCCGAAGGCATGGCATTTGTAACATCGGCTTAGTTTCCTTCTATTGCGTCCTTTGAAGAGAAGAAAAAATATATTATTAATGATTTAGTGAGTTTAATGATGGGTGGTAAGTAAAAATTTTGTTCCTCTGAAATTTCATGATATCAATTGTTTTTTGGCTCAACAGGCGTCTACCAGAGTTTTGTCGCCTTTTGCCGTTCGTGAAGTGATTCTTTATGCTTATTAGAACTGTGTATGAAATATTTGTATATTAGGATTTTTTTTCGAAACTTTCTATTCTTTTTTTGACTTTGTGGCCTCCATCGCATTTTTTACCTGCTATCTTTCAAGGTATGTTTGTGTTGCATTGAATTGCTGCACAGCTCCTCTTCGTCTCTTTGTTTAAAAGTTAATCGAAGTCTTTGGAATTTGCAAGGAAAGAAGAATTGATGAAAATACTCAGAGAAATGGGGAAAGACCCAGTGTAGTTTTAAAGAGTTATCTTGGTGTCGACAAAATGTTCTTCCAGACTAATTCACAGAGGGCAATGGGAAAATTATATCAACTCTGACTCTTCTAGTTTTTGTTGATTTTATGAGCTGTTATTCTATGTTTGAAGCTGATAACCTAGTTCAATGTCGTCCTTCTGCATATAGAAGAAAAGAAAACTGAAGTGTTTTCTTAAAATAGAAATATATATTTTTGCAAAATTAAAAATTTATGAGTTTGCAGAACGTTTTGTGCTCAATGCATAGTAGTTGGGTACTCTTTTACCAATTATTGTTTTTTTAACACTTGGGAGAGCAAGTGTCTTGTAATCAGGAACTAGACTTTTTTCCCGTAAACAAATTTTCTGACAAGAAATCAAACTTGCTGTTTTTTATCAACCCTAAAAAGTTCCAGGTTCCTTCTCACTTAGCCTGGAGGTAACGCGGTTGCTTTTGCATCATCAGGTCGGGCTCGAGCCATTATGCATCAAATCGAAAAAAAAATTCCGATGAACGTTGACTTATCGAACTTTCGTTTGTCTGCTCAAGTATCGTCGGCTTAAGTGCTACATCACGATGTTTTTGCGCGTTGTAAGCAAGTATCGATGGTTGCGAGTCTTGATCTTTGTAGTTTCAGGTGGGATTCAAAGTTTTTTTATTAATTTTTTCGGCTCATTTGGTTTCAGTACAGGTTTGTCAATTAAAAGCTCGCCTACTTCTCTGTGTGCCTGAATAATCCCTTATTCTCTTTTTGCCTTACCCAACTGTCTGCCCAACTGCCTTACCCAACTGTTTTTCTCTTTCTCAAAAATTACTGTCCCAAATCTCAGGTTTTGGATTCAATCGATAGAAGGGCTTGTGGGAAGCTCCTCTCCACGAGCGGCTACGCCAAATTTTATTCTACAAAATTTGTGGCCCTCGGAATAGTCAAATAGTCTGAAACTACCTGCCTTAATTTGAGATATTGGGTTCATTCTAAAGAAACTGTTGCGAGAAACGTCGATGAATATGTCGCCACGCCTAAATTTTTTAATACAAAAAGTTATAGCATTCGCATAAACCTACCCATAGCCTTCGCAAAAAAGTTTTTGATTTTTCTACCATTTTTTCTAGAAAACTACGCTTCCGAAGCTGAGGTTTTGGTTTCACTCCCAAGAACGGGTTCTGGGAAGCTCCGCTGAATAAGTGGCGGCGCCCAAATTTTGAACTCCAAAAGTTATGGCCCTCGGAAAAGTCAAAATTTTCATTTTTGAAGGTTTTTGAAATTTTTCTCGAACTAGCCTCCCAAATCTGAGGTTTTGGGTTAAATCGATATAACGGATTGTGGGAAGGTCCCTTGCATAATCGACTGTGGTAATTTTTAAAACAAGGTTCGGAAAAGTCATTTAATTGGATAACCGTTTTTTGAAAGTGCTTGGTTTTTCTCAAAAGCTACCATTCGAAATCTGAGTTTTTGCGTTTAATCGAAATAACAGAATGTGTGAATCTCTTCTGCTGGAGAGGCTGCGCCCAATACTTTTTAGCATAAAGCTGTGTATTTTGGAAAAGTCAACTTTTTGATTTATATTCGTTTGTTTGGACACTACCCTGACAATTTTTAGGTTGTGTTCAATCGACATGCCGGTTATGGGAATCTCCTCTGCTAAAGCGGCCCTGACCTTCTTTTTGCAGAAGAGTAATCGATTTCGGAGTGTTGACCGTTTTTGGAAACTTGATCGTTTTATTAGAGACTTTGACTTTTCGTAAAAAATATCCTATCAACTCTGAGATGAAGGGTTCACTCGAAAGAACCGATTGTAGGAATTGTTCCTGCATAAGCATCAACTCCTTTATTTATAAGAAAAATGTAATGTTTACGGAAAGATTGCAATTTCTCAAAAATTTTCACTCACTTTTATAAGTTGAGAAACAATTAAGATTTTGGGCAAAGTCCTTTTTGAAAGAACCCATTTCGTCCCGAATTACTAGAACAAATTCTAAAAAAAATCCATCAGGTACCTCCAGCTTTAGCTGAGGCCCTAATTATTTTTTTGAGACGAACGAAAACTTTGGTTCACTTAGTTCTTCACGCTTGCGATTAGCAACCGTTATCAAACTGGAATATAGACTTTTTTCGGGTTAACAACTTGTTTAACAGAATCACTTGTATCTTGGTTTATAATTAATTCAAACTTCTATGAGTTCCCGGCGAGCTTAGCCTGGAGATATTAAAAATGCCTGTGGCAAAGATACTGAGTTCGAATCTGACCAGGACCTGTTTTTTTTTTTCAAACGGGAAATGTTCTGTTTCAAATAAAATTGTCGGGCAATTATTTGTCTGCTTGTCGGCTTAGTTGTCACATCTTGGAATAGTTTTTTTTGCTGCGTGATTTTTTCTCCAATGTTGCTTTTGTTGTGTTTGATTTACTCCTACAATTTGTAATTTTACTCACCTTGTTCTCGTATTTCCTTTGCGTTTTGTCTCGCTTAAAAAATTCCTCGGCCTATTTTTATTGGCTGAGTTTTTGGTTTCAATGAATAGAATGTTTTGAAAAGTTCCCTGCATGAGCGGCTGCGCCCAATTTTTTTACAATGAAGTTATGGTCCTCTGAATAGTTTGATTTTTGACCGTTTTGCGAATCTGTTTGACTTTACTCGAGAAGTACACTCCCAAATCTGCGATTTTGTAATCAATGGAAATTACAGGTTGATTGAGTCTCTTCTGCATAAGCGACTACGCTAGCTTTTCCTACCAAATCTGTTATAATAGGTTTAATCGAAACAAGGATTTAGAAAGCCTACCTTTAACAGGGTTATTAAAGCCTACCTTTATAACTGGCTACGCCCAGTTTGTTTAATAAAAAAGTTATAGCCTTCTAACAAGCCGAAGTTTTGAAACTTTGACAGTTGTTTGGAAACTTTTTTGACTTTATGCGAAAACTACCGTGCCAATTTTTTTTTTGAAAGAAAAAAGTTATGGCCTTCAAATAAGTCAAAACTTTGACATTTGCTTGGAAATTTTTTGAGCTTACGCGAAAACTGCCATACAATTATCAGGTTGTGTTCAATCGAGAAACCGGCTTAGGATTTTTTTTTGCTTAAACGACTTTAACCTGCTTTTTGCAGAAATTTATGGATTTTGAAAAAAAAATTTTGAGCGTTTTTTAGAAACTTTGAATTTTCTTAATTCACCTAATCAAATCTGAGATGAAAATTTCATTTGAAAGAACCGGTTTCGATAATGGTTCCTGCAGAAGCGGAGACTTGGTAATTTTTTTGTTAGAGAAATTTTACCTCCTTGGGAAAATTGATTATCTCAAATTTTTTTTAAGCTTCTCACTTAGTTTAGTAGAGAAACAACTATCAAACACGTACCTCCAACTTGAGCAGGGCCCCTAGTTATTTTTTATCGGGACATACGAAAATTTTGGTTCACCTAGTTCTTTTCAACATTTGTTCGTCGACTTAAGCTTTTTTTTTATCACAATTGGTGCGAAACTTTTCTTTCCCTGTGCCTATACTGGCGGAGACCTAATCGAGATTTTTTCATCCCTTGCTTTACAATTGCTTTTTAAATTTCTCTCAAGTTTTTATGTCAGTTCATCTTGCAAATCGAGTGATTACAATTGCGAGTGATTACAATTTTTGCTTAAAAAAAGGTATAAAAATATTGACTGTTACTCATTAAGAAATCTATAATCTATCTATCTATTTACCCTTGCGATAAATAAGGGTATTACAATCGGGCTCTAGACTTTTTTTTTCAGTAAACAACTTTGTCCACAGAACTCATTGGCCTCCTGATGTACCTTGCTCCATAGTAAATTCAAGTTTCCTAGTGTCTCTTCCTGTGTTCGAATCTCACCATGACCAGTTTTTTCAATCGGTAAAAAATCTGGATCAAAAAATGACCAAAATTTGTCTGCTAATGTTTTGTCGGCTTAGTTGCCACATCTAAGAATATGTTATGTTAGCTGTAAAAATTTTCACTGTAGTTTCCTTTAGCATTTTAAACATCCGGCCGAATCGAAACTTGCTTTTCACATGGTTGTAATTTTACCAGGATTTGTTAAAACTTTTTTTTTCAATGTTATGTTGCATTTTTTGCCTTTTTTATCAGCTTAATAAATTTCGGCTTAATTAATATTGACTTAGTGGCTCCTTATTGCGTCGTTAGCTACGACCGAAAAAAGTTTTTGTGCGCGTGTGTGTTCTGTGGGGAAAAGGGACTTGACATTTTAAGTTGAGAATTGTGTTGAATTTTTTTTGGCATGAAGGGTTTCTTTTCTGCTCAGGTTATTTCGGCTTTGGTAATTTTTTATTCAAATTCAATCAACCATCTGGCATAGAGCTAAATTAGCAGCTATAGATGGCAAAGGCTTGCGGCTCGAACTATCGTCCGTCTGTTTATTTCTGTTGGCTTGGTTGCCGTAGCTCGATGGTTCAGCTTCATTCCAAGTTGCTGTAACCCCATGCTTGAGATGTCAAAAACCAGGACTTTGATTCCAATTGAGACCTGTTTTGTTTGCAAATGAAATATTTGGCTAATTTATATTATTGTCTGTCTGCTTTTTGTCTGGTTAGTTCCGCAGAATAGACCTTTTTTTGGACCTTTGAAAACTTGCCTTTTTTCAGCTTTCTAGCTTTACCCCCCCCCCCCTCAGGGATTCGACCCCCTGCCGACCCAAAGGGTCCCCACTTTGATACTTTTTAAGAAATCCATTTTTGCCGACCGACCCTAAAATTTTTCTAAAGGCGCCTTGGGCGCCAATGTATACTAACTTTGAGGGGGGAGGGGGAGCATGCGCCAAAAAAAAAACAATTTTTTTTTCAAAATTTTTCAAAAAGTGCCTCAAAACGGCTTTTTTGACCTGTTTTTTCCAAAATTTGCCTGCGGCGCAGAAGTTTGGCCAAAAAAGAGAGGACTATTTAGTAGTGCTTTAGGAGAGCTCGGAAAAAAAAGGTCGTCACAATTTTCGAAAATTTTTTGAAAATCCGCCCCCCCCCCCTCAAAAAATCCTAGATCCGCCCCTGGGTGCCAGCGAATGATTTACATACGGGCTAATGAAATCAAGATTTAAAATACACCAGAATCTCATTTATGACTGAAGTGATTTTGCTAATGAAATCGATTAAAAAGTTTTTTAAATATGGAAAAAGTATGTATGCTGCCGGTCACTTAAGGGGTTCGTTTTTGAGTTAAAAATACGAAAAATCTGAAACTCGTAATTTTGGAGACTTGACCATTTTAGTTTGAAAAGAAGCTTCAGTTTGAAGTTATTTTCATCGCTCGAGTTTTAAGATAAAAGTTGCTGTTGGATGCCCCCATCTATTGAGGTTGCGTTTAATTCGTTATTTATGAATAAGCAATTTTCTTGCTCAGAAAACTATTTGAACCACCGGAGGTGCAGTAGACGCTAGTGTTGTGTTTTCCTGCTGCTTGCCACTTATTGCAGATTCGCAGCTCGAATTTTAAAAGCAACTTGATTTTTTCGCTGAGCAAGTATGCAGATTTTTCAATTTTTTCGGCTCATTGGTCTGCGTCTGAATTCTGTCGCCAAAGTTACTGTTTTTTCTTTTCAAGCTATCAATTCACTCCGATCATTATATCATATTTACTTTTTGATTGATAGTATATGTATCGCGTTCATTTATAAGATGATCGAACGTTGAAGTTTGTCACACGATAATTTTAACTTCCTGGTTTGTGGTTAAGCTCTGTAAGTTTTCGAATGATAATTTTCCTTAATGATCTTATGTGCCATTCTGTGGGATCAATTGAGCCCCCCCCCCCCCCCCCCCCCCCCAGTAATGACCAATTGAGCTAAAAAGTTTTTTTTGCAAAATTTTGTTTAGGCGACCATAGCCTCATCGAAGAAAGCGATTTACCAGGGTTGGTGCTCTAGCCTTGTATCTGAATAGCACAAACGGTTCTCCGCAGCACCTTAATATTGTTCGCAAAAACTTTTTGTCATGTTAAGAAAGGAAAAAAGTCGCTTTTTATGGCTGTTTTATTGATTCTTTTTTCAATCCGAATGAAACTTTTGAGCTTGGATATTGTAAATTTTGGCTTTCCACAGTCGTTGGAAAATATGTTTTATGATTTCATGTCATTCAAACTATTTTCAAGTGGTTATAAACATGTCTCAAGTACCTATTGAACTATCCCCCCCCCCCCCCACACCCCCAAATATATACACTCGGTCAAATGAAAGGGTGTGGCTTGAAAGGGGGTTTCAGGCAAAGTGAACGCACAATTGAATACGTTTTATGGAACTATTTTTATGAGCTAATGAAGGGTGATTGTTCATTAGCTCATAAATGAACAATCACCTCAGTTAAGTTAATGGGAATCATATTTTCTGTTTAGGTGCATATTGCGTGGTTGCGGTGGCATTGCTAGCCTCGTTCAAAGCACTGTGGTTTGGCCTGACAGTGTGTTTTATGTGCGGCATCTTTGTGGCTCTTCTGTCCTTGTTGAGACAAAAGTTGTTTTCGATCGCCAATACGAGTTTCGTGGCTGGTTTTCTGGTATTTGTCATCGCCGATTACATGCTGGAACAGCTGGTATTGGCGCATTACGGTTGGGTCATCCTGATACAAGCCCAGTCCCCGGCTGTGTGTGCCTACAGCTGGGTCTCCCTCTGTGTCTGGCCAATCGTGTTGGTCATCGGAATAATCGTGCAGTACGGCAAAACAGCACGTTACTTCGATCACCTCGAGGACAAGAAGGCATTCGACGACAATGGGGACAACGACACTCCGAAGAAGAGCTTGAATGGCACTCTTAGAAATGGAAAGTCCATCACGCCAGAGGGATCCAGTGCTAAGAGTGGGAAAGCCACTCTGCGACAGTACAGTGGAACTCGTTACACTGGCGACATCGTTCCCAAAAATTTGACTGGAAATAACGCGCTGCCAACGACTATGCGAACAGCTGCTCGGTATGGTTTTGTACGATTATTCACGATATGATCTGAATCCAAAACTCCATTAGAGTAGTCCTTCGCGATTTGGGACATTATTTTGTAAAAAAAAAAAGAAATGATTTTCATTTATATAGGTCTTGATTATTTTAGTTTTTTTCATGGAAACAGTCCTAAAACGCTCTAACAGTCTTAAAAATAACTACAGAAAAGTGTTTACCCTTGTAAGCAAGGGTGTTGCAATCGGGTACAAGACTTTTTCCCCCTAAATAATTTTGTTCACAGGACTAATCTGGACTTATCTTAGGTGGTACCTAGTTTCATACTTAATTCAAGTTTTCTAGCGTACCGGCCCTTATAGCTTATACGAGGTAACGTATACGCCCGGGTTGGCAAAGGTCTTAGGTTCGAATATGAGCCGGACCTGTTTTTTTAAAAGTAGAATCGTTTTTTTTTTGCTGCGGGCATGTTTCATTAATGTTTTAGTGTACTGATTAACACATGCTATTTGTAATTTGACATACCTAGGTTTTGCTTAAAAACTTTCTTCGGCCCAAATTACTTTGTCTTTTTTATTGTCTTGGTGACTTCATTTTGGGTTGTTTCATGAGAAACACAATTTTGATACTCATCTCCGCACTTTTTAATTTGGTTGTATTTTTACCACTCAGTTTGTTAAAATTTCATTTTTTCTTCGATTTAATAGGTCTCGGCTTATTTTATATCGGCTTGGTACCCCTTTTTTGCCTCATTTGAAGCGCGAAAAAGTTTCCGTATGCTTGTGTGTGTTATGAGGGGAAGAAGGACGTAAACTTTTTTATTAGCTTTGGCCTAAGAAATAAATTTAATGGCTTGAAGATTTCCTGCTCAGGTATTATTGGCTTTGTCACCGCTTGGTTAATTTTATTCCGATGCTGAGTTTGCATTCTATTGTTCTTGTTTGTTTTTTCACAATTATTTTGAATCACTCTGAAAGAATTGTTTGTCTTAGTGTTGGAAAAGTCTTAAAATAACTCCAAAAGTGCTTTGAAACATTAATGCTTTCATGAATGTACTTTCGCAGTTTGACTTTTGATTTTTTAAAGTCCTGTCACCTGTTGAAAGGAAGACAAGTTTCACTATCCTACAGCGAAAGTGTAAATGCCACGAAAAACGTTATCGACTTGTAATTTGTAAAATGGAAATTAATAATCAGATATATCAGCGAATAAAATTTTTACCTAATAATCCATTTTTCTCAAATTTGGTTAATTTTATCAAAAAGTGTCAATCATTAATCGTTCAAGAAACTTAAAGAGCTTAGGTCCGTATATTTTTTCTTTGAACTTTGAAAGTTTTGAAATATAATTCAGTACTTTTTTCTGTATACTTGCCTTCCTTGAAATTCTGTTTACTTGAGTTCTTGCGTTCACCCGATTATTTTTTGAAAGTTCAGCTTTGTTTTAAGTTTCTGAATGGAATTTTTTTGAGAAATTTTTGTTTTGTTTTTTAATTAATTTTTCAAATATTTTTTTTCTCAAATGAACACCGATGTGTTTGTAAAATATTCAACTCCGTCGATGATAAAAGTGAACAGAATTTTTGTGCATGCGATTATTATGCTCGCGTTTAGCAAGCGGTGTCAATTCGGAACATACTTTTTCTTAAAAATAACTTGTCCATCAGAATCACTGAATCATTTCCTTAAATCTGCATTTTCGTTTGCTAACAGTCATATTTTGATCAATTCTGTATATTAAATAACCGTTCTATTCAGTAGTTTTTATGATGGTGTTAAATTTTCCGAATCTGGTTCGTTTTGATTTCCAATTTTCGTTTTTCTTCGTTTTTCTTTGTTAAATGGGTTTTATACCTGATTGGTACATATCTGATTGGCCTGGTCGCCCCATATTGCGTCCATGGATGAGCGAAACAGGTTTTTTATGCTTGTGATTTTCTTGATGGGGTAATTTAACAGTTTAAAAAGTTTTTTTAAGGAAAACAACGGCTTTTGGGCTGCTCAAAAATTGTTTGGTTAAACGGGTGTCTGATCAAAAATTGTTGGCTGTGTTATCGATTCATTTGTTTTATTTAGAGGCAAAATTACTTTCAATTTTTGTATTTAAAACAAATTGAGACAAAGGTATGAAACTTTTCGTAGATCTAGCTTTTCGTATTCTGAATGTCAATGAACGAATTAAAGACCTTTGTTTAGGTCGCGTATTTTTTTTTCCGGAAAAAGATATTTGGAACGAGGCTTAAATTTGATTTATTTTGCTACTTGACTTTGTTTTCAAGTTCAGTTTAAAATGGTTTGCCAAAAGGAAGATGAATTACGCTCTCCAATTTCAAATTTTTAAGTAAAACAAACCACAATAGAATAATAAAAACTGCTTATCAGAATTTTTCTACCTCAAATTATCTCCCATTTTCTTTTTGAAATTCATAATTTATTACTTCAGCGATAAGCAAGGGTTTTGCAATCGGGTACTTGAATTTTTTCCCGTAAATAATTTAGTTCACAGGATTCATCTCTGCTGGTTTTTGGACTCATCTATAGTGATACCTTATTTCATTAACTCATTTTTTCTCAGCGTTTCCGACACTTTTAGTCTGTGAACGAATACGCGCGCGACGCAAAGGTCCTTTGGTTCGAACCTGATAAGGATTTGTTTTTTCAAAGGGGAAATATTCTGTTTCGAATAAAATTGTCGGCTAATTATTTGTCTGCTTATAATTTTCGGCTTAGTTGCCACATCTTGGAATTTTTTTTTTACTACTGAGCGCAGTTTTACACAGGCGAAGCAAAGTGTATTAGTACGAACTTTCTTTTTTTCCAACCTAAGTCCCAAATAAAGTGTTACTTTTGGTGGCACTTTCGAATAGACAGGCTGCGGTAGCAGTATAATGTAATGTGCTTTGACATTTGATAAGTAAAAAGTTGACACAGCTGATGCATTTTTAATCCATCAAATGAACCGAAAAAAGTTATTTGTTTCAAACAGCAGTACAATGAAAAAAGCTCGACTTCAGAAATTTTCCAGCTCAATGTATCTCGCAGTTGTTTTGTGAAATGCATAACTTATTATAAACAATTTGGCTTCATGCTTCCAAATTTATTACATGCAAAATTTTGTCTTTTTGTTTTTGATGCTACCCTACTTTTGCTGCATCGAGTTGGCAGTTTATTAACATATGAAGCCTTATTGGTGGCTAATTTTTGGGAATTTATAGCATCCGTGGCTGAGTAGTTAGTGCGTGAGACTCAATTTTGCTAGGTCGCAGATTCGAATCCGACACGTTGCCGAGTTTTTGGTAATTCGAGGCCTATTTCTACTTCTTATTTCACTTGATAGAGCTGCTTATTGCTATTGTTCTCGTTAGTGTTGGCGAAGCATAGCTTTGTCTCTTTGTTTAATGGTGCTTCTATTGTTTGATTAACTACGATTTTTACTTACATTGACTATGTATTTCCTTCTTTATTTTTTGTTTCGCTTAAAAATATTCTTCGGTTGAAATTGTTTCGGCCTTTTTTAATTTGCTTTGTGACCTATTTTGGGTTGTTTCAACGACAACATAATTTCTAAATTCCCCACTGTACTTTTTAATTTCGTTGTTTTTTAACCACTCGGTTTGTTGCAATTTCATTTTTTTCGGGTCAATAGGTTTCGGCTGACTTTACTTTGACTCTGTAGCCTCTTTTTGCGTCGTTTGATGCGCGAAAAAAGATTTTGTGTTTTTGTTTGTGTTATGAGGGTAAGAAGGAAGTAAACATTTTTAATTAAATTTGATTGTTAAAAAAATTTTGACTCAGATATTTTCGGAGTTGTCACCGCTTGGTTAATTTTGTTCCGATGCTGATTTTGCATTCTATTATTTGGGCATATTTTTTAGAAGAACTATTTACATTCATTTTAACAGATATAGATGTATCGCAAGTGGTGCGAAGCTCAGTTTTACCTCTGCGTTCATAATTTGGTTTTATGCCTTTCAATTTGATACACGCAAAGTTAGTGTAGATGCCCTCAGTTTAATTTATTCCAAATTATTAAATGCAAAATTATTGTCTTTTTATTTGGTACAAATTATGCTGCATCGCATTGTTAATTTATAAGCATATGAAGCTGTTTTATTGCTGGTTAGTGCTGGTAAATTTTCAATGGCCCGTGTCGAAGACGTGCGACTCCAAGTTTCCTGGCCGAAGGTTCGAATCTGCCACATCAATAGGTATAATTCTTAAGGCTGGTTTTGACGTTTTCTTTTCTTATTCTTGTTTAAAGCTAATTTTGTTCGTTTTCTGGCTGGTGTTTGCGAAGCGCAGCTTCGCCTCTTTCTTTTTCCCTCGAAGATTGAAAATTGGAAAATTCTCAAAAAATATTATCGTTTTTTTTTGGTCAGTGAAACTTTTTCTGTTGGCTGTGTTAAGTTTTTAAACGTAATTTTGAATATTATTTGGAAAATTCTTTCAGTTTTTTATCTTCTTTATCAAAAATTACCCTCCCGCCTCCCGACCCTGAGATTTTGGGTTCAATCGACAGGAAAGACTGTGCAAATTTCCCTTATATAAGCGGCTATGCCCAATTTTTTATGCAAAAAGTTATGGCCCAACGGAATATTTGATTTTTGATCGTTATGTAAATGTTTTTGACTTTTCTCGAAAACAAAGCTCTTAAATCTGAGATTTTGCTTTCTATCGAAAAAATAGGCTGTTGGAAGCTCCGCTGTTTAAGTCGATACGCCCAAATATTTTCCCACTAAAAGTTATGGCCCTCGGTTATTATTATTATTTTTTTTCGTTTTCTTAAACTTTTTGATTTGTCGGAAACCTAGCCTCCCAAATCTGAGTTTTTCGGTTCAATCGGAAGAATGGGCTGTGGTGAGCTCCTTTTCATCAGCGTCTATACTCAATTTTTTACAGAAAAAGTTATGGTACTCGGAAAAGTCAAATTTTAAATTTTTTTTAAACAGTTTTTCTTGAACTTATTGAATTTTCTCGAAACAACCCTCCCAAATATGTGATTTTGAAATCAATCATGAAAGGTTGAGAGAAGCTGCCCTGTTTAACTTGATGCGTCCAATTTTTCTTACAAAAACGTTATGGCCCTCAGAACAGTCAATTTTTTGTGAGTTTTTCTTAACTTTTTGGCTTTTCTCGAAAACCTCGTTCTAAGCGGCTAGAACTTAAAATTTGCAAGAAAAATGTTATTGCAAATGAGATTTTCCAACAACTAAGATTTTGGGTGAAATCGAATTTTCGAAAATACACATCATCGCGCATTAGTACAAACACAAAAGTTATTAAACAGGTACATCCAGCTTTAGCTGGGATCCTAGTGCTACTTTTTTTTGCACTGTTTGCGAGTTGCAGTTTAACCTCTGCGTTTAAGCAACGTTTTTATTCTCAACTAATTAACCTAACTTCTGTTTTCATAGTTTGAGAATTGATAAATTGGACAAATAGTTTTAAAAAGGTGCGATATATTATCGTAAGCAATGGTGCAGGTATCATGCTTTGACTTTTGGCAGGATGAGAGCGATGGCGCAGAATGCGGGCACTTTGGCGGCTGGCTTCCCCGCCGGAATGGAGTTGGGGCCGGAGTACCAGGTGATGGGGAGCACTGTGTACTACGGGGACAACTACTCGGACTATGGGGGAGCCATGGGCCCGGCAAGACCTGCGGGGGGTCCCATGAACAGCACCATGCCAGGAGGCCCTCCAGGTACTTTCAGTCTCATTCGAAGTAACAGCAACAATAGCCAGTTGCTGTGTAGATGGCACACGATGTTCAAAAGAAGTTGAAAAAATACGATTATTTCTCATGTTTCTCACTATATTTTTTTATTTGGACGAAAGAGTGAAGATTGGGTTTATAGTAAAGATTCAAGAACTTGTTAGCAAGTTAATCTATCTATACTATATTTAAATGCGAGTGACAGCTATCTCCCATGCTTAAGCATAATGATTTTGCATGTTTAACGAAAGAGTTTTTTCATGTTTAAGCTATATCATATATTGCAATGCGTAAGAAAAATTTTAAATTAGTTTTCCGCAAGGTCATTAATTTTCAGTATTTTTTTCTCTCTGTGTCTGTATACCTGCTGTTTTAATTAATATGATTATGTCTGTCTACCAGTCTCCTAATTTTC
Organism: Symsagittifera roscoffensis; assembly: GCF_963678635.1. Taxonomy (NCBI): domain Eukaryota; kingdom Metazoa; phylum Xenacoelomorpha; order Acoela; family Convolutidae; genus Symsagittifera; species Symsagittifera roscoffensis. Next base: position 63,680,802 of record NC_087064.1, read on the forward strand.
TAACCTCAGCTTTATATTATATATTTAAATGCGGGCTTCACTCTCTCGCCATGTTTAGGCTTTTTCAACGTATTATTTTTGCAAAATAAAAAAATTTCACGTTTGAGTTATATATCGTATATTGCTATGGTTAAGATTTTTTTCGATTTTCCTGTTTAAATTCAGTGCTTCAAGTATTTCATCAAGTTTGAAATTAGCACTTCTCGAGTGGGATATTTTCAGAGTTTTCCCAGGTTTTGCGATTCTGGCCTCCAATATGAATAACCAAATCCTTTTAGTTTACGAGATATGACGTTTTTCAAGATTTTTTCAAAAAAATTTCAAAAACTTAATTTTTAAAAAATTTCAAAATGTTGAAGATATCCTTCCTGTTGTTAGATTTTGTGAGGGTACTCTCAGGAGTTGCAAATCTTGCCTCTGATTATGGCTGCTCAAATCCTTGTAGTTTTCGACTTATGACGTTTTTTTAGGATTTTCTTTTCAAAATTTTTCAGAAAACTTAGATATAATAAAATTTCCAAAAACTTGATATTCGCATCTGTGTTGAGGCTCTGTTAAGGTAGTCTCAGGAGTTGTGAATTCCGCCTCCAAATATGACTGCTCAAATCTCTGCAGTTTTCGAGATACGACGTTTTTTATGATTTTCTCCGAAATTTAAAAAAACTTAGTTGTTGAAAAATTCAAAAACGTTGAAGATCTCAATCCTGTTATTAGAATCTGTGAGGGTACTCTCAGGGGGTTGCAAATCTTGCCACTGAATATGGCTGCTCAAATTCTTGTACTTTTCGAGATATGACGTTTTTTAGGATTTTCTCAAAATTTTTCAGAGAACGTAGATATAAAAAATTTCACAAAACTTGAAATTACCATCTATGTAGTGAGACTCTGTCAGGGTTTTCTCAGGAGTTGCGAATTTGGCCTCCAAAGATGAATGCTCAAAACCTTGCAGTTATCCAGAAATGACTTTTTTGTGATTTTTTCAAAAAATATTTCATGAAAGTTAAATTATTTTTTTTTCAAAACTTGAAATTCCTAACCTGTATTTGGGGGCAGTCAGATAATCTCAGTGGTTGCAAATTCGGCCTCCAATTAAGACTTCCCAAACCTTTTTTGTTTAAGGCATAAGATTATTTTTTGTGATTTTTTTTTTTTTAGAAATTTTCAGATAACTCAAATTACAAAATAATTCACTAAAGTGAAATTTCCAACCCCGTAGTTGTGTGCTGTCAGAGTACTTTCAAAGATTGCGAATGTTGCCATCAAATAAGACTGTTGAAATCTTGTGTGGTTTCGAGATGTGAAATTTTTTCTGGTTCTCAAAAAATACCTTTTTTTTTTTTTAGAAAACTTGAGGTGAAGTTTCTCAAAATTGAATTTCTCAACGTTGTGGTTGGGTACTATAAGAGTACTCTCAAAAGTTGCAAATCTTGCGTCCAAATGCGACTGCTCAATTGCTTTTAGTTTTCTTGATGTGACGTTTCTCCGTCATTTTAAATTTTGCGAAGAACTTATATAAAACTTCAGAAAATTTTTTTAGTTCTTCAAAATTTGTATAAAAAATTTGAATAAAAAAGTTTGCAACATTTGCAATTACGAACCTGTAATTGGGTGCTGTCAGAATACACTCAAAGAATGCAGCTCTTATTTCCAATATATGCGGTTTTATTTTGAGCTTATTTTATTTTAGGTAAACGCTAGTTTACCTAAAAGGCAGCTGTTGTTAGTATTTGCTTACGTAAAGTTGTGGCGATGGGTAACTCAACCATTCACGCTAAATTAGTCTGAGAAGCAAAAAAAAAATTCAGACCGTTGTTTCTCAACACTAACTAATTTTTCCGAAACTTTGAAAAGACTTAAAAATTAAATCACCACTCGGTAGTGGGAAGGGAGGGAGGAAGAAGGGACAAAAGACGTGAAACTGTTTTGTGGTGTTTTCATTGCTAATTCTGTGTCAGTCTTTAAACAAAGAATTACTTTGATTGGCTCAATGGCAACGTTTTCGATAAAATCATCTGTCCGCTCGCCTCTAGACATCTTATTGGCAGTAAAACAAACATTGAAATCGATATAAAGTGTTCTTAGAAGATGGTTGTTTTTATTTGATAGGTCCTCAACGAGGTCGAAGGCGAGCGGCAGGAGCCAAGCGTCCAGGCACCAATGACTCATCGCTTTATGAAGACGTGAATGACGAAGACCAGTACTGTGCAATCGACTACGATCAGATCAAGAACTACGAGTACGGATACGCTCAATACGGACCCGCTCAATACGGACCGGCATACATGGGGCCTCAGACCAGTTCTGGCCTGGACGCACAGCAGCTGGTGATGCTACAGCAGCAGCAGATTTACAGACAGCAGCAGTCTAGAACGAGCACTCTGGGAAGCATGCGCGGAGGAGACGGAGGAGGCATGTACCACAGGATTCCCAACAGTCCCTCGGGAGGAGGAGCATACCAGGCACCCGTCGCCACTTCTCAAAAGGACGCGGCCATGACTTCTAACGATGCGATCCAGATGGACAACATGAAACAAAACGTCGCTGGGGGTTCCATGGCAAACGGGGGAGCCAATGGATTCCCACCCACACGAAGTCCCCCTTCGATGCAAAGGGGTCCCACTAGAGCTCCGCCCCCTCCCCCCAATGGTCTAGCAAGTGGGCCGCCGAACAATGACGACGACTACATGGAACCAGTACTGTCATCTAGCACGTCCAAAGTTTAATGTGCACGTCGTCAATGCAATGGTATGAAGAAATATTGGCTGCTGCCTCTCAAATCTATCCATCAATTGATGACAGGCCTCTAGTTGAGGTCTATGTTTAAAATATATTTTGTCATGCAGCATGAAACTGGTCTTTTCTACCGTTCTGAAACGTACGTTCAAAATCAAAGGTGCTCAGAATAATCTCCTAAGCGCTAGCCTGATAATTAATTTCTAAGTCTGCTGCTGTCGTAGTTAGTGCTTATTTCTATTAAACCACGGTAGTTGTCGTTTTTCTATCCTTTGTAAAACTCAAACAGACGTTTAATTAATTCGTTCCATTTTGTAATTTTCACATATTTATTGATGAATTTGTAAAATTCATGGAGAACTTATTCATGTATCATTCAAAGTCGCGCTTCTTTCCCTCAATTTAGAAATTTTGGCTTGATCCTAATTTGCAATTGGCGCGTTTTGAAAGAACATTAAATTGGTAGTAATTGAATTACAATATAAATGTAATAAATTTGTGTCGTTTTCAAGTGTTAGATAGCCGTTTTCTCTGTTAAATGTTATCAAAACAAGGATTTAATCCTTCAAATTGAAGTTGTTTTCTTACTGCCCAATCCCCCGTTAGTTGGAACTCGTTCTTTTCGCTTCTGACAATCTGAAATGTTTCTAAATTCTATGTCTACCCTGAGCTTTGCCTGCCTGCCTGCATGGCTTTGAGGCCGTTAAGAGGCTTTCTGAAGTGAAGTGAGGACAACAGCCTGAATAGATTGACCCATTTCTTTTTGGGGAATGAGAGAAGACGCCATATGTTTATCTGCCTTTCGCCCAACTCAACTGAACTCAACAGCCTGGGCTTCCCTTTTAAGCTTAGCACTTAACGGTCTGATTGTGCAATGATTCATAAATACTCCAAAAATCAGGAAATACTTTTCTTTACAATTTCATATGGGTTTGTATCGCGTATTAATAAGAACAATCAAAAACGGTCCAAGTATGTACATCAGAATTTGGGTTCTACGAGTTTACGGGAGGTATTTTAACTGCAATTTATGCTCTAGATTGACCGTTAAACCTAAATTTCATCATTTCATCTTTGAACTGAAGCCTTTGAGTACAGAGACAAATTGAGTGATATGAAATGAAAACAGTTGAAGTGAAGATTTGGTGAAACTTGAAATTTCATTTGACTTAAAGTAGGAAATTAAGCTAAAGTTGTTGATGAACCCATATGGAACATGTATTCAATATGAATTGCGTAAAAGGTGCTGTTAGTTTTTTCTCGATCGAAGAGAAGAAAGATATGGAAAGATAGATGAAATGGATCTTGTCAACATCCCACTTTGGTAAACTGTACCGAATGAATATCCACCCTTGTAAGAAATTAGGCCAACGGTTAAGCATACACTAAAAATGTAAACCATTGCCCCGGCAATGGAGCATAGTTAACAAGGTCCGGAAACTTCATCCAAGTTTTATTATAGTTTCTATTTTGTTCAACAGCTTTGCAGGTGCTCCAATTTTTATTTCTGATAGCGCCTTTTGTATTGAAGTCAATTAGGTGTCTGAAAAAAAAACCTGATTGCTTCTCTAAAATATTGGACTAGGAGTTTACATGAATACACAACTGTTGCTGTTTCTCTTGCAGATTGGCACAATGCTAGAGCTGAACTACTATCCATAATCCATCCATATATCCACCCGGTTAATCACCGCATACTGTTTATATGGTGCAAATTGAAGTGTGGCGAATAAATCATTATTTTTGTATAAACAATGTACTTAATGAATTTGCATGTCAAATGTAGTATGTTAAATTGGGCCAAAAATGAAGCGATGGCTGAAGTTGAGCCTGTGCAATATCATAGGTTTTACACTTATTCTTATTGTATGATATGGTACATTACATTACACCACAAACTACCTTTACCTTTAGCATAACACCACTGTGAGCATTAGAGTTTATAATATAAGTGAAAATGCAGATTCAATAGATCTCAATTTACATGCCCGTCTTTTTATTAATTAATACACAATAATTTATATTTCAAATATTTGCTTTTCTTTTTACACTATTGCAAAACCGGGCGAGGCAATTAAGCTCTTCAGGTAAATTTTAGAATGCCTAGAAATTCTTAACTTACTGAAATCATTGTTTTTTTCATCTCTGATGGTTTCAAAATCTTCTGCCGTTCATTCCGTGATCTGTCACGAAGAGCGCCGATAGTGCATTTGTAAACCACATGACAGCAACAACCTAAAACTTGAGCTGGAGGCATACCATTAGGCAGTTCTGTTGCTGTCTATGACTGCTTAGGCCCATTCGAATTGGTTCGTAGCTCTACCCGGCAAATTATTGGTCATTAAAAAATAAAACACAGTTAGGGAAACATGTAGCTCCTGGGTGCAGTCTGACGATCTATCGTGAAAGACAAACAGTAATAAGGATAGTTTCGCCTGGGCGGTTCCTAAAATTTACTTGCGTAGGTCTTTGGGAATAAATCTACCCATTTCATAGTCACAATTGAAAATAAATTAGACGGACAATCGAAATCAAAACAACTTCGGTCGGAAACCGAAGTTGTTTCGGTCTGAAACCTTTTTGTAGCGAGCTGACCCGTCAAAATACAATTTTCAATACACTTTTTTGGGAAATGTTTCAGGGAACATTTAGATTACGCTGAAATTTGATTTTTTTCGGTTTGACTACTGACTTCTTTACAAGTTAATTCAAATTCATTCACTGGAAGAAAGGTGATTATACTAATCAAGTTCGAAAGTGCAACTGGCGCAAACGAACCTGGATTTTAGTATTCGTTTTTTAGGAAAAGTCTTAAAATATATTCGTTCAGCTAAATTTGATTTTTCACGGTTAGACTTTCGATTTTCTTTAATTCAATTATTTAACTCTATTAAAAGCAATGCAAAATTCAGTATCGAACCGCGAAAGTAAAGGCCACGAAAAACCTGATCGACTTGTAATTTCGAATATGTATCCTAATATTATCAGATTTGCCAGCAAAAAGTTTAAACTATTGATCCAGTTTTCTCACATTGTGTTAATTTTATCAAAAAACTGTCAGTTGACTATATTTAGCTTTTTCAATCGTATATAAAATTACCCATTAACCGAATTTTCTCAAACTGTGTTTGTTCTATGAGAAATGAGCTGGGCGTAAAAGATTAGAGAAATTCTGAAGCGCTAACTTGGTGTGTTGTTTCTTCAAAATCTGAAAAAAATTCAAAAAAAAAACAATTTTTATATTGTTTAAAAAAACAATTTACAATTTTTCCAAAAAATTATTTTAAGGCTTTTTGAGTTAATAAAAATTTTCTCAATTTTCGGTTGTGAATTTTTCATTCATCTTCAAAATTTACAATGGTACGCTGGCGTTGTATCGCAAGTGATGCTAAGCTTGGTTTCCCTCTGTTTCAATTATTTTTTTGACTGTCGGATCGATGGCCACGCTTTGTTTGTATTGTTTTGCAAATGCATCCGATTCGCCTGTTGAAATGATTTTTTTTTTTACAATTGCAACTAGAAAAGCGTCATCGAATCAAGATATATTCGTTTTTTTTTTGCTATAAACTGTTAAATAAAATCAGTTGGATCTTTTGACACTTCATGAAAGCAAGTGTTTTGTAATCGAGAACAAGGTTTTTTTTTGCCGTAAACAACATTTCTTACACGTTGTAAGAAATTGATGTTGCTTTATTGTCGAATTTTAGCAACTTCCAGGTCCCTTTCCACTTAGTCCGGAGGTAATGCAATTGCCTTTGCATCCTATGGTCTGGAGTTCGAGTCCCGAACGGACTTTATTTTTTTTGAGCGTATGCAATTGAACTTTTTTTTCGTGAAAAATGGAATGGTCTGACGGTTGTTTGTCGACTACTGATTTGTCGAATTAGTTGCCACACCACCGTTTTTTTGCGCTGTAAGCGTTTTTCCTTGTAATATTAAGTTTTGTGGATAGGCTCCGGTAATTTGTCAATTTGCTAACCATGACTGGTTTATTTTTTTTCCTTTTTTTTTACGCGTAGACATTTAATTCGGCCGAATTTATTTCGGCTGATGTTCGTCAGTTTAGTGAAACTATTTTGCATCGGCTAAGCGGCAAAAAAAATGTTTTTTTTTTAGTTTGAATAAGTCTGATTCTAAATTTTAAATGTATGAAAATTGAAAATTCAAACAATTTAACTGCTCGAAATTTCCTTTACAAATTTTTCGTATAACAATTGTTATGTAAAACTTGAATTGTCGGAATTTTGTTTGTCTGCTCAAGTTTTTTCGTCTTTCTTGTCACATCACGAAGTTTGCTTCTGCTGCAAGTAACCTTCATTGTAGTTGCAAGTGCATGTTTTCTAAAGTAGTTTCATGGGGCTTGAAATTAAAAATATATTTTTTCCAGGTTAACTTGTCTCTTCTCAACGGTTGTTGGCTTAGTTGTCTTATCACGGAAGCATTTTTCAGTATCACGGAATCATTTTTGTTCAGTAAGCATTTTTCATTGAAGCTTGAAGTTACAAGTGTTGTTTGATGTAGTTTGAGGGAAGGGTGTAAAGGTTTTTATATAAAATTTGTTTTTGTTTCGGCTGAACTTGTGCCTGGCTTTGTCGCCTTTGTTTCAAGAGTAAATTTGGTTCTGTTGCTAAATTAATATCCAAATGTCTAGCAAGTTTGCCTAAAATGACTGTCCATCGAGATTTACGAAAATTTAATTTTTGGTAGACCTAGTTTTTTCAACTTGTTGATTTTTTTTCGACTCACATTTTTTATGTTTGTGTTGTATCACAAGTGATGTGTAGATCCACTTAGCCTCTGTGTATAAAGTATATTTATAATTTTGTCAATTTTATTAGTATCTCCGGAAACTTGGTATAGAGGTAACGACTACGTGATAACGGGACGGCAAAGGTCCTAGGTTCGAATCGGGTCAGGACCTGTTTTTTTTTATGGGAAATTTTCCGTTTTCAGAAAATTGTCGGCCTTTTGTTAGTTTGCTCATGTTCTGCTGGCGTAGTTGCCACATCAGTCATCGTTCCTGAGCTGTAAGCATTTTTGTTGTAATTTAAAATGCTTTGTTTTTCTCTTTTGGCAACGCAAACTTTTAAAATTTTCAACAGGTTTTATCCTTTAATATGAATATATCCTGGTTGCCATCTTAGCGAAACAAGAAACTGTCCTCTGTTTTTTTTATATGTCTATCTACATTGATACTCCAAATTATTTCTTTCAAAGCAACTATGAATTTTAAAAAATTTTCCATTTTGAGTGCCTATAAATGTAGTGAAGCCACTATAATTCTGATGATGTTTACACTCATTTTTTTGCGGTTTGAATTTTGATTTCTTAATTTATGTCATTTCGTTTTTTTTTTCTGGCTCAACGGTTGTCTGCTTAGTTACCGCTTGGTATATTTTGTTTTTTAATACTTATTTAACAGTGGCAATAGTGTTTCTCAGCATTTGTCCTCAAATTGAACTGGATTTGATAAACTTTAGAAATTTCGGTAGATGTTTTTTGATTTTTCGATTACATGATTTTGGTTTTCAATTTTTTTGGTGCATTTTTTTGGCTCAAGCGTCGTCTGCCGAATTATTTTCTTCTGAGTTACCGCTTGAAAATAAGTTTTTCAGTAGTTTTTTCATACTGCCAGTTTTATCTAAAAGTTATCAGTTTAGAGTAATCTTAAAGTTCGAAGAGACTTAAAAGGCATATATTTTTTGCTTTGAAATTCGCAAGGTGAAGTTTTTTCAAAAAAAACATGTGAGTAGTTTTTTTGTTTTCTTTCATCAATTGACAGTTTTCAAACATTCTGTTGGCTATATTCACCTTTTTAGGGTAATGTTTTTGAGAAAAAATAGAAATATAGTAACCTACTGGGTTTCACTGTACCCCAGTAGTTTCGAGATTTCGACAATTTTTGAAAAATTTTCAAAGGAAATTCGTTCTGTTCTAGATTTGGTTAGTATATAATGAGTTCGTCTGTTTTCGAAAAGCAAATTTTTTTTATTTCAGTTCAGGTTGGAAAACTTCACACTGAACTATATATTCCCTGGATCGCTATCATGGCTTAACTTGAAATCACGTAAAGCTACTATTGGGTGCAAAAATGCATCTTTCAAAATTGTTAAATGGAAACTTCTATTGTTTCTAAAAACCGAGTCTCCTTGTTTTTCCTTTTATTTTAAAATTTAAAATAGTTTCTTTAGGAGTTGTGACCATTTTTGTTAAGTTCTTGAAAATGTTCAAAAATCAGATTCGATCTAATTTGCTCTTGTCTATTGTCATAGAGAGAAGTAGCAACTGGTACTTGCAATTTAATATTTCAAGAGATAATCTTGCCATTGTTTTTGAAATAAGAAAACAATGGAGTCTTGCATATTTGGGAGTCCTCAAATTTAATTGATTTAGGCTGCCAGACTTGATTTAGGTTGCAATGCTGAGGTAAACAAATGGCAGCTACGGAGATATGATTCTTTTGTCACTTCTTCTGAATTTCCGAATTGTTATTTGATTTTAGATCTCATTTTTTTCGGTTTCAACCTGATCTGCTCTATAGTATAAGACAGTTTTATTGATTAAGGCTTTGGTATCACCGCGTATTATAGAGAACTCTGTGTTGTCTTTATATACTACTTAAATTCAGCTGTAGCCGATTATTTTGTCGAAATTGTTGAATTAGAAAATGGCAATTTTTGTTACACACTGTTATTTTTCGAGAAAAAAAAATGCGTTTTATTCGTCTTTTTGATTTGGTTTATATATGTTTTGTTGATTTAGTTGATTTTTTTCTGTGGATTTAGGATTTAGCTACTGGCATGCTGGAACAACTGCTTATCCTAGTACAGCACTGAAGTATTTAATTAGAAAGCCTAAAACATCAATCGTTTTCATATTAAATAGTTTATATTAAAAAATTCGATCTCGATTTTCATATCGTTAAAAAATAATTTTATATCGCTTTGATAATCTTTATATTTTTAAATATTATATCGTATTGATAGTCTCTTAGGATTTCAAGATTGTATAGGGTTTAACTTCTCGGTTCAAAAAAAACTGTTATTAAAACTGTTATAAGTGAGGGTGAGGCTCTAGTTTATTAAATTTTTGAATGTCAGTCTGTTCATCCGAAAATTAAGAATGCATTATATTTGATTTAATAAAGATTCTGGTATTTTTTTTTATAATGAACGCTAAAACAGTCGACTCAGACAAGAATACGTATGCTTTTTAATCCTGAGGTCGGCAGTTTGAAACCGTTATTCGGCTAATTCTTTTCATTTTTAAGATTATTTAGTTGTTTTAATATATTTTTTCAATTGTAAAGCTCCAGTTTGCGATTTTGTTTTTTTTCTGCGAAGTGCAGCTTCGCCTCTGTTCAAAAACTTAACAGTCACAGGGCAATCTAAATAACGGTTTCAAAAGTTCATAGAAATGTAAAACATATTTTTACGTTACGCTAGTTTCTGAAATCCTTTTTTAGTTTCTAGCGTAGGGGGAGCTTGCGTGAAAAAAATTTTTGTCGTTTTTTCCTGATTCAATTAGTTTTTGCTTGATTTCTGGTTATTTCGTTTATAATTTATGTTGTTTCGATCGCGTCAAGAAGTATCAGAAATGAAAAGTGGCGCAGGGATTGCGGGGGGGGGGGGGGGGTCTTTCAATTATAGTTACATCAGTGCGGGTGAGGGAGGGATAAGTGTACTTTAATTTAAAAGCCCCATTGCTTGAAATTAGGATTCCAAAAATAATTTTAAAAGTTGTGCCGAGAAGAACTGATTTTATTAACTGGTTGTTGAGACAAATTTATCCAAGTAAGGGATAGTTTAGCGGAGATATCCCATTTGTTTGATTTTTTATCTATCCGTTTTTACATTTTTTTCTTAATTATTAAGAGATATGAACGTAGTGAATACCCATATAGGTCTTGGTGATTTTTATGCCAGGAATGTTTGTTCACGCTCAATTTTGATTTTTCGTGGTTCGACTTTTGATTTTCCTTTGTTAAAATGAAGACAAACTCGACTATCGAGCAGCTGAAGTGTGAAGGTTACGAAAAACGTGATCGACTTCTAGTTTTGAAATTGGAATTTCATTTGCACATTGCCCAGCAATCGGTTCATGACTGGTCTGTCGGCTATGTTTTGGATTTAAAAAACGCATTATTGTAATTGGATTGAACGGCGGCAGATTTGATCACTTTAAAACACTAGAAATTAATAAGCTTTTGATTTCATTGTAATTTTTTGCAATAATGACCGTAATCAGAACATTTTGTGCCACTTACGCAGTGATCGGCTGTTTTTGTCGTTTTTCAGGATTTTTTTGGTAGAGTCATTAACTGGCAATCAAAAAATAGTAGTAATTTTTGGAACCTCGGCAAAGATTTGGCCAGTCGAATTCAATGAGAGCGGTGGTCCCCCGCCCTCGGCATTCTAATGTTTTAATTTCGATGTTTTGTTTGTGGGAGTACCGAGTAGCTTGTGCGTCATTAGCATACAATAGTTGCGTGATTTGGGTGTATATCAAGACAAAAATGAATTTGTCTAAATCTTCAGTTTCTTTCGGAAACCTTTTGGTTTGCCAGGGAACTGAATAAAAAATAAAGTAAGTTAGTTGAATTTAACTTGTTTGGAAAAATAAAATATTGTAAATTTAAAAGATAGAAATTACTGACTGCAGTTTCCACACCCTCAGTTTTTGGTGAGCAGAAATTGCCTATTGACTATTGAGCAAATAATGCACTAATGCATGAGTAAGATGATGAAATATGGAATTTGAACTGCAGATAGAATGAGTTGTGTGCTCTGGAGTGAATATTATGGAGGAGGAGGAAGTTGAAATGTCTCTGACTGCCGAGGAGTTTAGTCACGTGTTGGCTCTTTTCAAGTGCAAAACACGCAAACTGAAGAGAGAAACGAAGAGGAGAAATGAGGTGAATTCCCAGCCCGAGTGGGGCCAGGAGAGTGGGGCGGGGGTGTGTTCAGACCAGGCGGGCAGACTCATAGACTTGTCAACCAACTACACAGCCTTGACCAAGTCCCAAGATGTGGACAAAAGGTGAGTGGTGTCGCCGCCTCGTCCTCGTGATTAGTTAAAGTGTAGTAGAGTGGTGTGAACATCACAAGTGTGTGAATGAATATCACGCCCCCTGTTGTGTGATTATCACTTTATGAATATGCCCCTTGTGCTGTGATGTGTTGGCAGCTATAACAGCATCTGTGAGCTGAATGCTTAAACAAACAAACACCAATAGTTTGACTCACTGAGTTTAATTCCGAATTTTATGCTACGAGCTTCATTTGTGCAATAGCTTGAATTCGGTTCTGCAGTGCTGATTACACAAGCATAGCTTGTGATATACTATGAACTTTCTTTTTTTTCCAAGCTAAGTCGAAATATTGTTGCGATGCAATTGTTGCGACAAAATGTTCATTTTGAAAGTGCTCATTTTGATCCAGCTATTAAGTACAGCCAAGGATGCTAAGGTAATGCTAAGGATATTTAAGTAATGCTAAGGATATTAACACAGACTATTATATTACAAATAGCACTTCAGCTTCAAGGTATCAGGGATCTGTAGCGTAGAGGTAGGGAAGAAGACCAGCAGCAAAATAAGAGGGTTCGAACCTGGTCAGGAGCGGATGTTTTTAATGAACTTTTTGCTATACTAGTTAAAATGCGTCCGCTCTATAATTTGAGGCATGTTAGTTGGTAGATTTATTTTTTTTTCAAATTGACTGGTATTGTTAATGCGCCATAATTGGCGTGCGTCACTTAGCAACTATGTAGACTCATAATTGGCGTGCGTCACTTGAGAAATTTTGTCAACAGTTTTTCCCAGTAGCGTTATCGGTCATATTTTTGCTTGTTTATGTGAAGTGCAACGTAGCCTCTATGTTTAAATTATCCGGACAAAACGAACAATTTTCAAAGAGGTTTTTCTCAAATTGGGTTAAGATTAGACAAAAAGTGAAGAGAACTAAATTTGCTCAGACTTTCATCAGAATTAATCCCCCCCCCCAAAAAAAAATTCTCAACCAAAATTTGGCTTTTTCAATTAATCAAGAATTACGCTGAAACTACTCTGTTAATTGATAAGAAATATATATCACAAGAAGCCTCTTACACAGCCCAACAATGTTCTAGAAGGGTTAAATCTCCAAAAACCTGTATAAGAGAAAATATTTTGGCTTGATAGACAAGAAATGTGATTTTTACTGTATAAAACCCAAAATATTTTCTTAAAAACAACTTTTTAACAATTTACTCAAGTTTTTGGAGATTTAACCCTTCAAGAACACATTTAAGGCTGGGTAAGAGGATTCTTGTGATATATATTTCTCATCAATTAACAGAGTAGTTTCTGCGTAGTTCTTGATTAATTGAAAAAAGCCAAAATGACCCATTTTTGGGGTAAAATTTTGGTTGAGAATCTGAACCCAATTTGAGAAAAACGTGTTCAAAAGTTCAAGTTTTGTTAAATTTTTTCTTATAATTTAAACAGCACTGTATTCTATTAAGCATTTGAGCAAGTGTACTTATATTTTAAATGAAGTTTCTGTATGTATAAGGCACCTTGGTCACGTTTTTTACTCTCTGGGTTACCTTGAAGTTCAATCAAGTGTTCTAACAAGAAGAGACTATTGAACTTGAATTAGTTTAAAAGGGAGCTATAGCATATAAAGAGTAATTGCCAACCTGGTATGACTAATTGTTGAAAAGATGCTGGCTAAATCTAAGTTGAGTTAATGAGTTTGGCCTTCAGATTGCAACCGCCAATGAACCCAGTGAGTTGCCAGTACTGCTCCAAACAGTTCCAGACGCGACAGATGTTGCGACAACATTTCCTCTACAGACATTCGAGTGCCGGCATCAAGTGCCAGGAGTGTTACTTCATAGCCAGGTCCCAGAAGGATCTGGACTCTCACAGGTGCAAAGTGAAGCAGGTCCTTGATTGCGACCAGTGTGCGGAGAAGTTCAGAAGTAAGCGAGACCTCATGATCCACAGGAAGATGCACAACATCAAGCACTACTGCATGCACTGTGAGAAGAGCTTCGCCGACTTGTCCAGACTCAACAAACACATTCAGGACAGCCATGTGGACGCTGGGTTCGAGTGCTCCACCTGCAACCGCAAATTCTACTGTAAAGAGAGCTTCACCTTTCATGTCAAATACGCCCACACTGAGCAAAAAATAGTGCAGTGCAATTTGTGTCTGAGAAGCTTCAAAAGTATGAAGTATTTGAAGGTGCACATTAATGCTTTCCATAAAAAGAAACAAGCGAATGTTGCAAAAGTTAACCTCGACAGCAAAGGCAAAGATCCTAGATACCAGGCGCAGCTGCTGACTGCTCGCAAAATGCTGGCAAAAAGGAATCATTCGACCACCTCTAAAATGGATTCGTATGTTGCCCCGTTCCAATCCCGCTTCCGTGCCATGTGCCCCGATTGCCACAAGATCGTCAACTCGCCCACAACCCTCTACGCTCATAAAGTGCTTCACAAAAATCCCAAAGTCTGTTCAAAGTGCAAGGCCGAGTTCGCGTGGACTTGGCACATGAAAAAGCACGAGCGAATTTGTAACGGAGTGCCCTCAACTCGCATGCTAAATAAGAAGATAAAACCCTACCAATGCTTTCTGTGCAATACGAGATTCACAAATGGATCTGAGCTGACAGACCATATGCGCGATCATGCCAAGCATGATTTCGGCTTAGGAACATCGGCGGCCAAAATGGGCGACAATCTAGACGATGAGGACGAGGACGAAGAAATGGAAGATGGAAACAACGGAATCTCTTCCGGAGAAGCAAGTCCAATGACTCATTCCGAAGTCAGGCCTCTTGTTGAGCAAACGCAATATAAGGTAGACGCAACAGTTGTTTCCGCCAACCACTGCTCTATGTCGACAGCTAAATTGGCCCATAACCAAACCACTCCCTCGATAAACACGATTCAAAGTAGGGCAACTACAGATGGGAGCTCGGCGAGCATGCACTCGTGGATAGATATGCGAAGTAGGATGGAAACGCCGATCGATTTTGAGGAGCGCATTGGTAATGTTGCTTCAGTAGGGAACAACTGCAGGACATTAGTGGACGCGAACAACCGGTCCATGCCTTCGGTAGTGACTGTGGTGAACCAGAACCAACCGCCTGCGCCAACCATAGCATTCCAACCTGGCCCAACAACTTCTGCTGTAAAAATTGGGGGACACCGAAGTACTAATCCGGCCAAATATGTTTTGGAGAAGAGTTGCTTTGCGAGATACGAGTACGCAGCAGCCTCTACTAAGGAGTCCAAGATTAGTTCCACTCAGTGTTCCATAAATGGAAGTAATGGAATGAACGGACATGCAGGGGAACTTGGCATTGGCGCGCATCATTTTTCAGGCCTGGAGGATAATTTGGATTCGGTGCAGGGAATTTTGAACGAGGTGTTCGACAATGGAGGTCCTCTTTCTCCCATCTCCGATTCCTGCTGTCTCAACACACCTTACGCCAACAGTCTTCTTCTCCTAGATGACTCATTTGTCATTCCGCACGACATGTTGTGATGTATTTATAAATCAAAGCATATTACAGTTGTTGCTACTGCAGTGTTATTTCAAATTCTATCACTATAACCAAACGATTCGTTTGGAGACAAATTCAACAAAGAATTATCATAACGGGGAACCCAATTTCTGCGGAAACAACTTGGGTTTTCCCCATCAGACAGTTCTTTGCAAAACAGTTCTGAGATAAGTGCTCAGAAAAATGATAATTTTCCTTTTCTACTACATTTCGATTGAATTAACTGTGTTTTGGTTATTCAGTGTCTAATGAATGAGTTTTTCTGAAAAAATCAACTTGGGCTGACGATTTTCTTTGCCTTTTTTTGAACGATGGATTCTGACCAGAGGCTTAAATTGGGTCTGAATGGCAAAAGGCTGAGTTGAGAACAATTTTCTTGGAAATTAATTAACCTCCAGGATATTATAAAACTAACAAGGAGAGCTCGTGAGTACACCAAGTACAAATTAGAAACAAGGTATAGGAAGGGGAGATGTCAGGGGCGTTACACTATCAATAATTTTTTCTCTACATTATTAGTACATATCTTTAAACACAAATAAAATTATTGTTCATTAAAAATGTAGTAGTCGCCTTTTGGTTCGTTTGTTTAGTAGAATGGTTCCTTCTTGTTTAAATTTTGATATTTCTATATCAACATGAATAGTTTATACCAAATTCTAGGAGCTTTGAAATTTGACGTCCCTTGAAACTTTTCTACATGGTCGAAAAACGCCATTCTGAGACCATTCTGTAAAAGACATCCAGGGCCGCAAATGCTTCTACAAAAACCAAGTGCGTCTTTTTGGATTTATTCTTCTGATGTTTTCAACGTCCCTGAAAGATAATGCCCGGATTCAAAAAATGTCATTTTCTCATTTTTTTGCAAAGTTTCTATCACTATAACCAAACGATGCGTTTGGAGACTAATTCAACGGAGAATTATCATAACGGGGGAACCCAATTTCTGCGGAAACAACTTGGGTTTTTCCCATCAGACAGTTCTTCGCAAAACAGTACTGAGAAAAGTGCTCAGAAAAACGATAATTTTTCTTTTCTACTACATTTCGATTGAATTAACTGTGTTTTAGTTATTCAGTGTCTAATGAATGGGTTTTTCTGAAAAAATCAATTTGGGCTGATGATTTTCTTTGCTTTTTTTTGAACGATGGACTCTGACCAGAGGCTAAAATTGGGTCTGAATGGCAAAAGGCTGAGTTGAGAACAATTTTCTTGGAAATTAAAGTACCTCCAGGATATTATCAAACTAACAAGGAGAGCACGTGAGTACACCAAGTACACATTAGAAAACAAGGTATAGGAAGGGGAGATGTCAGGGGCGTTACACTATCAATACTTTTTTCTCTACATTATTAGTACATATCTTTAAACACAAATAAAAGTATTGCTTATTAAAAAATGTAGTAGTCGCCTTTAGGTTCGTTTGGTTAGTAGAATGGTTCCTTCTTGTTTAAATTTTGATATTTCTATATCAACATGAATAGTTTATACCAACTTCGAGGAGCTTTGAATTTCGAGGTCCCTTGAAACTTTTCTACATGGTCGAAAAACGCCATTCTGAGACCATTCTGTAAACGACCTCCAGGGCCGCAAATTCTTCTACAAAAACCTAGGGGTGCTTGACCGTCCCCACCCACCCGACCAGTGTTTTTTACCAATGCACTTGATCAACCAGGCTTCCACCACTGTTTTCTGTTCGATTCGATCAGGGATCATGGTTGTTTACTGTTTGCACATAATAAGTGACTATGATGTAATTAGTGTTGAAAAAAAAAAGATTTTAACTGATCGTCTCACACCGGGGTTCGAACGCCAGACATATCGGTCCTGAGTCTAACGCTCTAACCAACTGCGCCACGTTGCTTTTTGTTTAGGCGGAAGCGGAAGTATTGTTCAAGAAACGATTTCAGTCAAACTGAGAAGATTATATTCCGTTTTTTGATTTACTTTCACTTTCCAGTCCATTGACTGGAACACACTGAAACATGAATTTTATATTAAAATCTTAAGCATTTCAGTATGCTTAGTTTTTAACAACACATTTTAACAGGAATGTTAGCAATGTTACGACTTGGAAACGGACCTTCAACCAACGGAGACCAAATAGTGGACAGAACCACTAGACCACAAACGACGAAATTGATGTTGAATTGGGACGTTATCAGTGAAATTGAACGACAAATGTGATGTCTTATCAGTGTCATTGGGCGTATGTATGTATGCATGTGTGTATTTATGTATGTATGTATGTGTTTATGTATGTATTTATGTGATTATGAATGTTTTATTGCATATTGTATGAAACTGTGTATGTATGTGAAATGTAGGTCTTGATTGATGTATCTATGTACTTATATAAAATATTGCTAACACTGAAGATTTTCTTTTCTGTTTCTTCAATAAACTATAACGAGTAATGTTGATATATGACAATGACGAATGTTTAATAGTGATTTTATTACCATTGCCTCATCAGCTTCCATTTTATGTAACGTTTTTACATTTTAAGAGAACTCTCTTGTTTCGATTGTTTCTGAGAATATTCAATTCGGGTAGATAAAAAAGAAGAAACGTTAGAGGTTTTTCTTTGAAAAAGAAAATAATTGAATGATTTGAGTCTGGTTATGAATGTTAGATGAAGTGATTATTTCACTTTGGTTGTTTGAACTGAACATACTCATTAATAGGAACGTAATAGAAAAAGTTTTCTTCGACCTGTCACAGTTTCGAACCGGCGGGTTTGGTTTGAAAGACCAGTTATGACCCACTAAAGTATCGTCTCGTGATAATTGCTGCAAGTTGCGTTTGGCAGTGAAGGAAACTGACGAAAGAATTGCTGTGGTTTAGCGAGATACTATTTGAAATAATTCCTTCCACTAAGATAGCTTTGTGGAACCGGGGTCAACCCGGCCTCTTTTCTGTCGTCCCACTGTGGGAAATTAAACTTTTTGTGAAGGGTTATTGGAAGGATAGGAAAAACATTTAATGATATGAAGGATCAGTCTGGGAATCGAACTAGAGCTATCTGCTTCCAAGTCCTGTGCAGATTCGCTTGAGGTAAGACAGATATCTAATAGACACTACTTTTTGCCGACCAATCATCTGAGGTCTTAGAAAGCATGGCTGGAAAAAGACAAGAGTTGAAATCTGAGTGTTTTCTGTAATGTTCATAGATTTTGTGCGATGAGTTAAAAGTATTTTTCATGAGCGAATTGAAACAAAGAGAAACAAAAAACTTTGATCTATTGGAGTCACTGCCTTGGCGGTGGCCAACGGGTCATTCCACTGTCTCTCAGTGTATATGACGGATTGAGTCAGATCCGTATGAACCTCCTCCGCTAGTCGGTCAGGGGGACGTGTCTGGCAAGCCAGATTGGGAACCCCAAACCCAAAGCCCTTCTCGCCATGTCTTTACATGATCTCAGAGTGTCGGACTTTTCACTTTTGATCAACTAGCTTCAGAGACCAGTTTCAGATGCCCCGCCAAAGACATCATCGACTAGTATCGTATTTGGTTTCGGTGATGTTGAGAATGCGTTGGAAGGTAGCGAAACAATGACAGAAAAAAAACGGCTAATAGTAAAAACGTCCCAAATATTATGCATTGGATTAAATGCATACGTTAGATGAAAAAACTGACATCTCAATGAGGGATAAACATGAAATTTATTAAGTTATTTGTACTGATTTAACTATTGCTATGAGTAATTGAAATGCTTATTCTATTCTGTTAACTCAACAGCTGTTTAGTGCAGTGGTAGTGGAGCGCACTGGCAATCCTGGGTTAGAGTATCAATCCTCGACCTGAGCCAAAAAAAGTTTTGTTCTCTTTTCAAATCAATAGGCCGTTAAAAACCTAAGCCACAACCGCTTACGTTCGAACACTTGTTTTCATCTCAATTATTCTTGTATTTTCTCAATCATGTGCCTGTGCTGTTTCTTTTTTATTTTATTCTTCAAATTTAACCTTTAATTATCTTGTTGCATGTGTTTGCCTTATTTTTGAAAATAAGCGTTTCGAAAAAAGATTCTGCAAACATCAAAGATGTAAGAAGACGCATCGATTGGAAACTTTCATCGAAAGTGACAAAGGTTCTGCTAGAATAAGTTTCTGCTAAATGAGTAAAAACAACTTCTATCAACTTAACCAAACGTCAAGTCATTAAACAAACGTAGTCAGCGAAAAAAATTGTGATAAGTTGTTTTTTCGCGTGTACAATGAAGCAGTAGTTTTCTGTTGTTGAAACTTTTACAGGTATGAGATAAGTTTAACAGGCAAAATAGAAATAAATCACGAGGAGATATGATAAACTAAATGCCTAGTTACTTGGTGATAACATAAATGTTGATGCTTCACGAGGAAGGCAAGCGCTAATTTTACCGTAAATACCACCGAACAGCTCAGCGAAGAACTTTTTAAGCGGACATGGACAGTTATCATATAAAGTTAACATAAAAGTGGCTTTCAGATTCCAAAATTAGCACTCAAGACGCGACACATTAAACGCATATGGGGAAAGCAAGAAACAACATAAAGGTCGCTGAACTGTAATTTGATAGGTTAAAGTAACACTAACAAAATATGAGTCAAACACAACATCATAATAAAGAAACGCAAAAGAAAGAGAAGCAAGAAGTGACAGTATATACGGCATTAACATCTCGTTTCATTACGACATTAAAGCTCACTAAAGCTCTGTGAATGAACTTAGTTAGGTAATAAAAGACATATATTTACAAAACAACCAATAACGTATGATGTTTTCAGTGACAGCTAACATATTATCAGCGACATAATGATCTATAAGAAAAGCTGACAGGGAAAGCCGGAACACTAACTATTGAAATCTTCTTGTTTCGCACAGAACAGGTTGCAATAGTTTTTTCACTGCACAAAAAAGTATGAACAAATCAAATACTCAATAAAATTAACGATAATTATTTGAAAGACCGTGCCATTTTCGGGGACCGAAAATGGCACTACAAAAATTTTGATAAGTTTGTCCAATGTTTCTTCATAATTTTTTTGTGTCTTTGCGCAGAAGTCCCGGAAAGCAAAAATGTATGTTTGTTTGCAGGCTTTTCATCAGAACTCTCAATTTTTGACAAAACTGAACAACATCCTCATTGCAATGTGTACGTCTCAAATTGCACACTCTATCCAAAAAATCAACACGTTGTTGCCCTGACTCAAAGTTCCACATATAAGCTGCAACTGTCCATGGCTGCATGGCATACAAGTCAGAATCTTGAACCTTACAACTGTTCAAGTTGCGAAGATATTCCGTTAGACTAATCTCAGTTTCCCGAATCAGCATGGTTTTCAAATGAGGATCTTTCAATAACACAAACACCATTATGAAGCCCTCAGCAGTTTTGGGTACGTTAAAGTGGCTACGTAAGAAAGGAGTTGATGGTATTTCAATGGGAGAGCGCTGCAAATTATTATCGCGTATCGCTTTGAAAAATTTGTAAACTCGCTCTTCGTGTAGATTTCTTGTTTTCAAAACACTTCTGATTGCCTCGAGAGTTGCTTGTTTCTTGCCAACAAAAGTCAAGCAATTAAGAGCGGGTATTCTACTGCCTATTACAAATAGCTGAGAAGGCAGCCACAAACTATATTTGGACTCCGACACCGAAATTGCTGTTGCCACCCGGGGAAATTCGTCTCCCAAAATTCTATGACAGTTAGATGCCACATAGTTAGCTAGAGGAATTTGCACTCTCCGAACGCTGTTCCCCTTGAATGGTTGCACGAATCCACGAAGTTTTCGTAATTTTAAAGTTGGCCACTGTCGAAATCTTTCGCTTTGAAGGCAGTCAACATTTATATCAGTAGGGTTTAGGGCTACAAAAACAGTAATATAATCAGCCGTTGAATTTTGATAATCAACAACTGCCAATGATCCTTGTTGAACGTTCTCCATGTTGCAACAGAATTGTAGTATTGCCGATTGATACACTAGAATTCTTGTAGGCAAGCGGACGGTACTATCCAAAAATTTCGACACATCGTCTGAGGCTTCACGCCACTGGTGGGAACCAGCTTGCCGCAATTCATCTGAAGCGTCAATGTGATAGAAGGGACTGCCAGATCTCCGAACGGCGTTAAAGTGCATCTGTACAGCCTCTCTTTCGGCAGATTTCTTACCAAAGATTCTCATAATGGTCGGCTCGACATTTTCCCAGGTCTCTACAAACCGACAATGATCGCTAAATAAGGAAACAATTTCCTCGACAGCGCAATCGGGTATTGTTCTCTGCTCCATTAGATGAAGAAGACGTTGTCCATTAGGATCAATCATTCTCACAAGGTGTGTTAAAAAATTAAAGTTAAAGCCATAAAGAAGCGCGCTTGATAAAAAAACATCACGACCAGACACGTTCGGGAGCTGCATACAATCACCGTTCGCTAGGATGAACGCTCCTCCAAACGGTTCGTAGTTATCTTTCACTCTTTGCAAAACTAAGTCCATAGCCGCAAGTAGCTCTGCATTCACCACACTTATCTCCTCCAAAATGACGAACTGTAAACTTGATACAAGATTCAACCGTTTCGGATCTCGAGCTAGTTTCAACACAGCCTCTTCCGCCATGTTCGAGGCACTTAAGTTTTTTACGGGTATACCGAACAACCTGTGAATGTGTTCTCCCCCTAACTGATTTGCACGCCTTGCAGCAAGACTTGTAACCATGGATACGAGACCGTTCATCAAGGCGTATGATAGAACGATTCTGCAAACATGGCTTTTTCCAGAACCAGGAGGGCCTAATATTATCTCATTCTTCAGATTCAAAACACCTCGGCGAGTAGTACAACAGCGGGTACGAACGCTTTGAATGATGTTATGGATTATAACATCCTGTTCCATCATCGATTCATGTGACTGATACTCGGGATATATGACCTCAGGTATCCATTCAATTAAACGCTCGGATAAACTTGGTAGCAAAGTTGGTAGATCATGAACATTCAAACTGGCAATATTGGAGAAAAGTGACTGTTGCGATGAGTTCAAATGATCTTTAACCGATTCTTCCATAGCTTCTGTTATATGATCCAAGAGCACCGCGGGAGTATCAAAATTAATTTCGTTTTCGGCCACATTAAGCAATTGGGAGAAAGCACTGTCAGCAGCAAGCAGATTCGCCGAGAACGATAATGAGCCTCCAGGTAGAAAAGTCAATTCTTTACAAGTGTAAAGCGAAAGCAGAGACAGCACATCAGCGCGATTATATGTTATTCGGTTTTCAATGAGGCCACTTTTTTTGAAGCTTTCCAAAAGTTGACACGAGGAGAAAAGTTCCAATTCTGTTGCAAATTTTCCGAAGCGAAGAACAAAAGCAATCAAAAAATTCAAAGCTTTTCTTGGAGATACGGACTTGAAAACAACCTCAGGTAAAATGCTTGAATTTTCTTTTGAAAGCCACCAAACTGCTTTGGTTTTGTTGTGTACAAGTATGTAAGATGGTAGCATTGTACTTTTTACAGGGAGATGTCGGTTGGTTGCTCAAATACGATTCAATAATGGCAACAGCAGCTTCGTTAATTCGGACCCAATTATTCAGGCAATCGATCCAAAGAGCGAACTGATTCATCTTGAAACATTGTGTGATTTGATCAATCCCAAAGTTATGCTTACTGAATAAAAAGCATCGATAGTAGACCTGAACACTGTCTATGCACAATAACTCTGGAGGCCGCAAACTGAATTGAGCAAGTTTGTCATAAAGTTCGCTTTGTCGACAAATGTCCTCAAGCATGAGGGCTTGAGACTCGGTAATTTTTCTCCACTGTTCAACTGCAGAATCACGAGATCGCAATTCATTTAATTTGGGGGAGTTGAATGGAGCAGTTCGGTATGCAACGAAACGCTCACCAGCTGCAATATTCGGAACGTGAACAAATTGCATATTTGTTATCACGATTGGTTTTCTCAGAAGCCAATGAGTTCCCTCTGTAATCGATAACAAAGAGCATTCAACTTTTTCAACTTTTCTCTCCCGGGCTTTATCAACTGCAAAAAAATGTTTGACACTGCTCAAATGCCGATTGGTGACACCTTCAGAACGTAGCCGAAAATTCTTTCCGTCCCGACCAGACATGATGTTAGCATCAGCATGTTCTTCTACCTTACTTGAGTAGTAGGTCAAATAAGAGCAACTCATCTGTGGGTCGGTAGCTAACAGATTGGTGCTAGAGAGTGTGAGAAGAAACAGGTGTGCATTTGTCGCTACAAAATGTTCGCCTTTCGTAGCTGCATACATATGCTTCTCACTTTTTAAAATGGAGCTTGGTTCCAACCACTGGGCATCACGGTCTACATATTCGGCTAACCCAAGCTCATGAAGAATCTTCAAAGCTGTTTCGGGGTAGTAGCGTGTCAACGGCATTTTCCAGTTTGCGTGGCTTTCTGGAAATGGAGGAGTGCGGCAAATTTTGTTTCCCTGTGCATCTTTTCGCTTCATGCAACGGAACTTACTTCTTTCACAATCATGCGTATGAAGGGCAACACACAACTCGTACTTGCTAGACAAATCGGAATGAGATGATAGCAAGTTTAGGTTACTCTCCATTATAGATTCAAGCTTGTTAAAGATCGTTTTCTTTGCACATTGAATTGAACCGTCCACAGAAAACGTTCCCGGTTCGCACCATATCAAAATATGATAATGCGGAAGGTTCCCGGCTGTTGTTTGAAATTCTGCTCGAGCCCATATTTTTTTGACTTTTCCAATAATATTTTCCTTGGTATGTTTCAACAAATCTATCAAGTGGTAAACACTGTTTGTCCATGCACGGAGGACTGTGCTCATTATTGCGTTCATAGCAGCGCTCTTTTTCTCATCTGGTTCATTTCGATAAAAAGAAACAGTGGACTGCATAATCCCCGCCACTCCTGGATTCTTCATTTGATTACATGATAGAGTCAAAAAGCAGTCGACAGGATCAGAAGAAACAGCAGCTACTAGTTCTCGCAAGTGTATCTCACCATCATTGCTATCGTACATCGTCTTAGCACTGAACAGCCTTATATTTTCATTTCGCATTTGCAACGTCTGTAAACCTCTCTTGAAAAAAGACATTGAGTGTTTTGCGCCCAAAGATAAGTTGATCAAGCAGTCAACCGCGAACTGAATATATTGGACGGAAGAACTAGTCGGAAGTGTCAAATCTGTAATTCGTGTAGAGAAATGTTGTAGTAAATCTTCAAAAAGAAATCGCTTTGCAGTCTGTTGGTCGCAGTACAAAAAAAAAGGCAGAGACCCTGGAATGGTGCCGTCCAATAACTGGTAGTAAAAAATAGAAGGGAACAGCAGTCCTTCCAATTGCATCAATGAAATTGCACACTTTGGCTTGCTTGCTGTAAAACACTGCAACGCACGACGAAATCTTGCAGTACTCTCATTGGGGAAGCGAGTTCGATGCATAACAGTCATATGAGAGTTTAAAATAGCTTGGACTGGTATGATGGACATGTCACTAGAGTTATCGGGCACTTCAATTGGTGCTGAGGGCACAGCCGCATCTGTATCCATTGAAGCATAATGCTCATCTAATATGGGAATAGGAGGCACAAAGTACTCATCGGAAGAACTTTCGTCAGAGCCTGCTCCTGACTGGTTGGAAAATTTCGGTTCGCCAGTGGACTACACAGTTCGATGCACGCCATAACTGAATTCAATTTCTTCTTTTTCACTTTGAATGAAATGTTTTTGACACACAGAAATGAAGCAGTCATTAAAAGGACATCGCCATCTAGATTGATTAGGACAATTTTTGGCGGAAGAACACAAATAACCACTAGAACGAAAATCAACATACAGCAACAAAGCATGTAATGGACATTTAACCTTGCTCTGCCCTGACACGAAAGCCGTTGATGAGACTGGTGGCGTAGGCGCTGCACATGCAAACATGAAACGAACTCTGTTGTTCTGACTACACCTCTCATCAATTTTACTCAATCCTTTAGAAGGATTTAACAGCCACCAAACATCACTGTCTTCATATCGCAGTCGGATATTGAATGTATTGCCAATTGGGGAGAACTCTTCTAGTAGAAAGTACTTTGGTCCCAGACCTCGAAATTGTTGCAGCAAGTTCTTTTGGCATCGAGCACCATACCACAGAAACATTTCATCCTTCAAAGGCTGGAGTGATTGGTTGGATGAAAAATCGACCACTTTGGTGTAGGTGGTTAGCAAATGAACTAATAATGGGATAGAATGGGAAGTTCTTGAATCGAACTGTACGAATTTTTAACTTTACTTTGAACGCTTATTGTATCATCAAGTAACTCATTGGCAACAAACTTGGAAAGATCGGTTTCTTTTGTAAACAAGTAACTATTAAGTACTCGATTATTGCAAAATAAAATATGCAACAAGGACATCACATAATTAGATTTGGTTAAAGATAGTGAAGGCAAGGATGGCTGGACACCATTGCGACAAACAGTGTTCAGCATAGGCTTCACCCAGCGTTCGCCAACAATGTTTTCAGAATCTTGACTGCTTTTAATGGCAAGAGAAACGTTTAAAGGAATGAAACTAGCACTTTTGAGAAAGGGTTGTAACTGGTCAGATGTCAACTTAGCTGATTTTGAGCAGCTGAGAAAAGATTTTGTCGAAACATGTTCATTAACGGCTATTTCATTCAAATGCTCATCCATATCGTTTCTATGGCGAATGAACAAGCCCTCTTTTTCCGGTAAAATCAAATCACTTTTCACATTGAATCGCCTTTTTGTATGTAAAATTAAAGAGCCCACACCCTGTGCACCTCCAGTAGCTTTAGCCATTGTCCATGTACTTGAGAATTCGCCAACTTTCATGGTGGTCGCTGCCCTTAACGAAGGAACAATCGGGGCAAGCCTGTTTTCATGAGGATGTGACAGCGATCCGCATGTAGGATGGCGGGGAACGTGAATCATTCGTAATTTGGTTCCACCGTCATGGTTTCGACACGTTGCCACTTGAAGGCCTTTGTCTTCCACAAAAATGGAAGGCCGAAGTAAAAAAAGGTAGCTCCGTGTCACAAATGTCTAGATAATCAGATCGTATACACGCCATGGAAGCGTTCACATTTGACTTGAAGCACTTGAAATCTTGCATCATATAATTTAGGAGATGATTGAAGCCAACGCCACCGCACTCGTTTAAAAAAAACGGATGCCCCACAGAAACATCGAACAGATGGAAAATTGTATTTTTTCATCGCAGTAACATAGTCAGCGCTTTTGTAGGTAGATAGGAGTCGACGAAAATCAATTAATTGCCTGGTTATGTCAACAAAAACATTTTGCGAAAAAGTCAGGAAACCATCTCTTATATCATTTTGTAGATGTGGCACCCAAGACAACAGCAACTGAAACGGTAGTTTTGACGATAGTTCAATTTTTTTGCGCAAAGTATTGATGACACAAGGCCACGCTGATGGCCATGAGGGTGAAAAAGAATTGCTGCTGTATATAGCGCACAGAGAACAAACTTCAACAATTTCAGTTTGAAATTTCGGAATATACTTTCGTTTACAAATCAACTTCGTCTGCAAAGGCTGTAAAATGATGGGATAAAACAAGGTTGAAAATCGTTGGCAAGCATCGCATCGGATTTCAACGTACACTGCATTCTTGTCGTTTGTTCTCATCAGCTCAAAATCCGTATCGAAGTTCGCGGTGAGCAAAGTCTCGTGAGCATTTTGGCTCAGTAAATCGTCAACAATGGCGAACTTTGTATTCAAATCTGTAGAAGGAAACCGCATTTTTTTTGAACCCTTAACTGATTCAGTTTTTCGACGGTTTCGTTTTCTCGTTTCATCAACTGCTAAACTACAAAAAAGTTTTTCACCTTCTGAATGCACGGTACTTGTACATGGACGATTGACAAGATTCAGGCTAGTTGACAATGAAGGAGTAACTGAAGAATTATGGACCTTTCGTATTGGCTCCCAATGTCGGTTTTGTAAGGATAGAAGCATATGGTGTTCTGCCAGAACAGGAGGTGTAGGTGAATAGATCATCCAGCGACGGCTTTCATTTACAAACACAACTACATGCACGCAAAATAAATTGCAGAATGTGGCTATCTCCAGATCACCACCATACGTCCCATTGGTACTCATCTTTTCTCTTGCAATGTACTCGTGTCCATTTATACAACCATCAGGGCCGTACAAATTGTAATGTAAAGGGGTGAAAGGCATCAAGGGAAGGTTTTCGCATATTACTGATCTTAGCTGAGCTTCTAAAACGACGGAGTTTGAGCCACATATCAAACATGCAAGCGAGCCGAACAAACAATTTCCATTACGAGCTATTGCATGAAACTCAAGGGGATAGTCGGAGGGATTCAGCTGAGCTGGCAGCATATGAGCAAATTTTCCAAAAGGTATATTCATCTTCAGGCAAGATTCCTCATAAAACATTGTAGTCGGATGATTCAAGACGATCGATATTTGCAAAGGAACCGAAACTGCTGGTATATCAACTTCATCGCTTAAAGCGCGCTGCTTAGTTGACTCTTGCACAAAATCAGCCCGGGATGAAATTCTTTTTGTAGCTCCACTGTTATCTAGTGACAATTCGAAAGTATGCGAGAGCACTAATGAATCTGTCGCCTTATCTTCATTTTCAATTTTACGCGGAAAATCGCAACTATGCGTGTTTCTTGAACTGTCATCAACATTTGTTGGAACAAAATCACAGCGAGTTTTCTGAGGGTCACTACTCTTCTCGCATCCCAAGCACTTATCACAAGCATCTTCACCGGTTCTGACAAATCTGGCACATTGCTTGCATGTTTTCCTCGGATTTCTCTTCTTCTTTACAGGGCCAGGGTTACTCTCAACACATCCAATGATGAGCAACATTTGTAGAAGCAATTTGTAGAGGACCATTGTGCAGACCTGAAAAAAGGACGCAATCACAGATGGCTGATATCATTGGCACAATAGTCGAGCATAGTATTGAAGAGAGGCAACCGATTCAGTATTTTATTGTTCTGGAATGAAACAAAATGACAATTATAAAACTGCTGTTTTGTTACAAAAAGTATCATTTTCCAACAAAAATTTTTAATCGCACAAAACGAAAACTTCAAGCGGCTAGCAGGAATACAAAAGCTATCGCTGAGTTCGGCGTTTCATATTTGCACTGAGCTTCAATCTGGATCATTTGTCCTTTCTGAACTTTTTCCTCGCAGACAATGACGAAAGAGACACATCGTTGTCCTCTTGACTGGAAGATGCATTATCGTCAAACATCTGCCTGGCTAATCCTGTTTTAGTTCCGGGCTTGTTTTCACTGCAGGGTTTCTGAATTACATTCCGGCCACTGAGGGAAGGAGATGGGCCTGAAAAACAAGTATTATTTTGCGCGACATGAAAACACTTTTGGGATGTTTATTAAAGAAGAACTTGCAACATAAATGGTCAGTACATGTATACGGAGCTTCTCTTTTCCGAAAACTCTGTATCCCAGAGCCAGTGAGATCCATCGTGGACAAATGGTGGGGTGGAGGTGATGCAGGAATGACAGATGTTTGCTCATTCACAGACTCAGGGTTATGAACTCTGATTGACATCGTCTGCAAACGCGTCGCGTACAAAGCTCCAGGCCGGGCCATTTTGAAAACTTCGTCCACCATGTGCGTCGAAGTAGAAGGACCTTGGCCATCTTTCCGTGCGCCGGAAGATTTACCGTCGACTTTGGGCAACTTGGCCGATGTGAATTCTTTACAGGAGGCGAAGGGTTCCGCAGATGACTCGTCTAGACTGCTATCTGCATAAAAACAACCGGTGAAGCCATATATATTAGTTTACGGAGGATATGTCAAAGATACTATACTTTTAAAGGTAAAATAAGTTTAGATGCACCTTGCTTCAAATATTATCACATCGATTATTACTGATTTGAACAAAAAACCTTCCGATGGTGTTCCATATCGCATGTCTATCTGATCCTCCGTCAGTGGCTCGTTCGGCTGGAGGTAGCTGATATGAAACACAAACTCTTCAGCCACAGAGTCGTTTTCATTGACTGCTGGCTTAAACCAGCCCTTAATGCGAAAACCCTGCTCAGCGTTAATGTTTTCGACCAACTGACGGATCTAAAAAGAAGGATCCATTAGTACAGAAACCAAAACTTTAAAAAATCCCTGAAAACATACGTTTTACAAGCATGTTTGAACACTTACAGCTTCGTCCATGTCCAGGGGATCAAGTAGAGCGTTACTGAGGGGCCACTTGCGTATGTTTTCATGAATGAAGGTAACTGTTAGCGTGTTGCTAATAATAGATACTTCATCTCGATCCACTGCATCAAATTCATCACAACCAAATGCGAGATGCAGCGACCAATGTTTCAGCGGGGGAGCTGTGGTACATGCACAGGACGATTTACCAGTTTGCCCATCACATAGGGTGCCGCTGCAAGTGTTATCTATTGGAGACGCTGATACTACAAATACCGAGCGTGAAACAAAGTCAAAAAAGTTGTAAGAAGCTTGCGCGACTTTGTTGGGAGGCTTCACTGTGACACTGTTGCTCAACGGAGTATCAATTGGCAGCACAGGATCGGGAACCTTAAGTAACGGGCTTTGAACTATTTGCCCATCGACTCGAGGCAGAATGGCGACAGTGTCCATGCCTGGTTTCAGTTCCTTACTATATCTCAGAAAATCCCTCGATGCCTGCTCAGTTTCGGTGAACATCAGCACGACGTTCCGTGTTCCCGGGACTCCAAATGCGTGAAAGCGATCGTAGTTCTGCTGTACAGTTTTTATTTGGGGAGTCGTTTTACTTCCCCGTCGCGGTATGTGAGTTTCAGGAACGTTCGTTTTCCTCGTAGTCGTTTGTCATTGCTAATGAGGTCGCTGTACTGGATCTCCTCGCACATAGCGTTAACTCTCTCCTTACACTTGTCCAGATCCCAATCATGCTTCATGAAACCACTCATTTTCAAGTAAACCAATCTGAAAACGAAGAACACACAAATTTGACTGTCTGAAGTAACAGCTACAATTCCAATTGGACCCTATCTATGAAAACATTTGAAAAAAACAAGGGAAACAAAATAATTGTTCTGCAAACCAACATGACAAAATAAAAAACTGTTTGTAAAAGCCTCCATTTTCGTAACTTAAAAAACAAACCTGACACACCCCTAATTGACACTAACAAGAACAGTTTTCTAATCTTTGAGGTACTACAAAAAACAGCAAAAACCTACAAAAAACGTAAAATTTGCAAACAAATTACGACTACTACTGCAGTAGAATCAACCTGAGAGGATGGAGATATGACGATTGACCATCTGCTTTAAATGCACATCAACACAAGTGACAAATGAAGATGTAATGAAAAGCGCTTTTCTCTTTTTGCAAAGTCATTTATGTGTGGAGCGCGTAGCTATCAAACTATAACCGGACGCAGAAAAGTATTAATTAGTGACTTTAAAAAAAAGAAACTGATTTTGAAAAAAAATGAAACAACTAAATTTGATAAAGCCAAAAAAAATCATTTAACAATGCTGGTGAAACATTGGCACTGATTAGTGAAGGGACTTTACATTATATATGCAACTGAGAGAACAGTAAGAAAAATGAAAAACAGATTTTTGACCGGCTCTGGACTCGAACTCTCTCATTTCGCTCGTGACTCAAATTAACAACGGAGCACTTCCCTATTGCGCCAACTGTTCTCCTTACATCGCTGTTCCAAAATTTGTCTATCATGTTTGCTAATTACTTTAAAACTATCCTATATGCATTCTCACCGGACCGAGAGCGCCATGATGCATAGTTATGCCAAGTCTCTCAATCCGAATTTGCTTCCTTCAATTTTTGTACAGTTTTATCAGTTTATCATTATTTTGTCTGTATCTGGTCATGTGTTCTGTAGGGCTTTCCGCAACCGAGTACGGCTAAAATTTAATTGTTTAAACCGCATGCCCACTCGTTAGGGAAGTGCAAATGGAAGTAATTTGACAAGCGTTGTTTCTTTATTGTGAAATTATGTATTTGTGGAAACGGTTTTTTTCTAAACCAAAATGAATTAGGGACGTTTCAAGTTGAAAAAAGGAAGGTGCAAAATTAGATAAGTGTATCTCTATATCGAAATAAATAAATGACTGTATGAAATAAAAACTTTATAAAATAAAATACATGACTATATCGAAATAAAAAAAAATACCTTCGTTCACAGTGGGACTCGAACCATTGCCAGGAGTAACCCAGCCAGTTACTTTAAGTATTATGCTAAAGCACCACATAAAATCAGAAACAGCAAAGGTTATTATAGCAAGCAAGTTTTAGAAACACCTTTTAAAGCCTATATACCTTCTTAAACTTAGTTGGCTGAGAGCGCGAGTGACACACATTCCCGTCCTCCCATCTTAAGTGCAAATAATAAATTGGCTTTACCGTTTCATAAGGAAATGTGTATCGAGTCTCTCAGTACCGGGGGGGATAATTTACTGTTTTTAATGTATCTAAATAAAGAGCTAATAAATGGACAGCATCAAAAAAACTGTGGTTCACAGTGGGACTCGAACCACTGCCAGCAGTAACCCAGGCAGTTACTTGAAGTATTAAGCTAAAGCACCACATAAATTAACAAATAGCAATGAATATTGTAAGAAGCAAATTTTAGAAACACCTTTAAAAGCCTATATACGTTCTTAAACTTAGTTGGCTGAGAGCGCGAGTGACACACATTCCCATCCTCCCATCTTAAGTGCGAATAATTAATTGGCTTAACCGTTTCATAAGGAAATGTGTATCGAGTCTCTCAGTACCGGGGGGATAATTTACTGTTTTTAATGTATCTAAATAAAGAGCTAATAAATGGACAGCATCAAAAAAATTTTCGTTCATAGTGGGACTTGAACCTCTGTCCGGAGTAACCCAGCCATTTACTTTAAGTGTTAAGCTAAAGCACCACATGAATTAACAAACAGCAATGAATATTTTAGTAAGCAAATTTTAGAAAACCTTTAAAAGCCTGTATACGTTCTTAAACTTAGTTGGCTGAGAGCGCGAGTGACACACATTCCCGTCCTTCCACCTTAAGTGCAAATAATAAATTGGCTTTACAGTTTTATAAGGAAATGTGTATCGAGTCTCAGTACCGGGGGGGGGGGAGGGGGTGGGGGGGATAATTTACTGTTTTTAATGTATCTAAATAAAAACCTAATTAATGGACAGCATCAAAATGTAGTTTAAAACGGCTTCAAAGAAAACAAATGTTATAACAAAAAACAACTGAATGGTTTTATAACAACGAATTCTGGCGCAGCGGTTGAATGTCGCATTCGCAACCAAGGAGAGGTAGATCAAATCCACTAGGCTCTGAAAATTTTTGGGCCATTCTTTTTTACTTTCTTACTTCAGTTCCGAAAAAAATACGGCGCTCGACTGTATTTGAAAAAAGTTGTGAGAAAATGAGCTGTATAGACACGTAACAGAAACCCAATGAAAGAAACGACACGTAACATTGCGAATCGAATTTTAAATTCTTAAGTTTTTTAAGTTTTTGAAAATTTTAAATTTTTGAAGGGATTCCTGGCCACATAAAACTTACTAGAAATGCAATAAAGCAACTATCCAAACATGGAAACAATTGTTTTCTAGGTTGAAAAACGGAACATTTGGCGGGCATATTATCTTTGATCTAGACGAAAAGGCAAAGATTGTGAAGAATATGCTTGACAGAGGTAACCAATTTTTTGAACAATACAATCGTAACTTTTCGATTGTTAAGGTAACGTGTCTTTACTTATGCAGCCTTGTTACGAGTCTTTCTTTTCAGAAGTCGAAAACACAAGCTGACATATTTGCTATTCGATTTAACTTTGTAAAAAAAATACTTCTCGTCGAGTTTCGAACTGCGGCTACTGCCGTAAGAGTAGAGCACTACTGCACTGTGCCATTTGTTCTTGCTTTTACTGGTCATAAACTTCGTTTTGTGAACACATGTGATCCTCATTTACACGTGATACAGAAACAAGGTAAGGCTCCTAAAAGAGATTTAAAAATTTGTCTAAAAATGATACCTGCTCGGGATCGAACCGGCAGATTCTGTTTTGGCGCAGATGATGTATACGATCAGCTATTTACCCTGCTACAGTAAGACAAATCGGCATATAAAAAACGCGCCGTTTTATGTCGAAGAAGACAGCTTGCGCTATCAATCTTTTGTAATGGAAAATATAAGCGCTGTGTTAAGTTCATGAAAATGAAGTTATCATGAAAATGACTAGATGCAAACTGAATTTGCTTAGTATATAACAGAAAAGTGGGGAATGCGCATAAATTGAGTAGTAAGACATATGCTCTAAGGCACTGAATATTTAATTAGGAATTGAAACTAAAACATTGTTTTTCGACAGAATTGATTTTTTCCAAAACACATCATAAATTGTGTCTTTATTTTTTACTGAAGTTTGAAACCTGCACCAACAAAAATTCAAAACAACAAACTGTCCCTGTCTGCTTACAATGGAATTCTTGGTTTTCAATAGTAAAAATAAGTTTGGAAATTATTGGAACAGCGGTTATATGATTTGAAACATGGTCGAATTGATAAAAGTCGACAAAACACATTTTTGACGACTTCGAGAAGTCCATGAAAAAGAAACCTTTAGAAAATAGTAAAAAACTGCCATCACTCTATCAATTCAGGGTCTCATGCAAAAAAATAGAAAAAATTTCGAGAAGATTTGAGAACAGATGAAGCTCTCCGGAGTTTTGGTAGTACTATTTGTACTACTATAGCATCTAATAAAATCAAAACAAAAAGACGTGTAAGGTAAAATTTTCAAAATAACTTTGACAATTAAATGATCAAACGCTACTGAATCGACTATAGGAAGCCGGAATAATTCATCAAAAACTATTTTTGATTACATATGAAATTTTTCATTTTCCATCAAAAAAAGTGAGATAAAAATAAAAAAAAATCTATTTTTTCAAAAAATCTTAAATAAAATTGGTGCCAAAATATTTTATCCGAGGAACACACTCTAAGAACTTGTTTAGAAAAGTTCTGATGACCAAAGTTGAAAAACTACGTATACGTTTTTCTACAAAAAGGCAAAAATCCCATTTTTGGCTCCCAACCAAAGCTGGAGAAATCGGGGAAAATGGTCTTAAAATAGAAACCATCGAAAATTGGCAATCACAAACCGCCATTATTCTATCCTTTTAGGGCCTCATGCAAAAAACAAGAAAAACTGCAGCAGAAATATTTGAGAACAGACCAGTTACTCCTGAATTTTGGAATTATTATTTGTACTACTGTAGTACTAAGTTTACTGAAATCTAAAAGCCGTTAAAACTACAATTTTTGTTCAATTTTGACAATTTAAGGATCGAAACCAACTATATTGACTACGGCATGCTCAAATAATCCATCAGAAAGCTTTTTTTCTTGTTTTAGAAAAATTTTGTTTTTTTGAGGAAAAATGTTGAGTCAGAAAAGGGAAAAATGAAAATTTTTAAAAAAGTCAAAAACAATTGTTCCCTTCAAATTAATTCATTAGGCCACACTCTAGGAACCTGTTCAAAACGGTTTTCATGTCTAAAGCCGTAAAGTTTACCCATTTTGAGAAAAGTCATTAACAAACTGCCATTATTTTGTCAATTCAGACCCGCATGCAAAAAATTAGGAAAATCTGTAGGAAAGTTTAGCAGAACGTGAAAGTTTTCAGCAAAATGGTATAGGTATAATTTTAATAGTACTTCTGCACGGGAGGGGCCCCTACCCCTCCCTAATTGCTTTTTGCGCGACACGCGACCATCAAGTGCGTCTTTTTGGATTTATTCTTCTGATGCTTGCAACGTCCCTGAAAAATAATACCCGGAATCAAAAAATGTCGGAATCCTTCGAGCCTAAAAACATTTCTACTGATTCGAAAAACGTCGCTTTCTGACCAACTGATGTAAGACTTGCCACGAGCCTAAAAACAGTTCTACCTTGTCGGAAAACATTGTTTTCTGACCAACTCTTCCAAAACTTAACACGACCCTGAAAAACTTCTACTGAGATAAAATTCGTTTCTTTTTGACTGACCGTTCAACAGCCTCTAATTACATCATTTGTAACCGATGAATGTAAATATTTGCATAAAATAAAACAACATAGTAAATAGGCCGTTGAGGTCACTGTTACGATCAGTAGGTAATCTGGAACAAACACAGTAGCCAAGTGAATTGCTAAAATTGGCTTCTTTCCTTCAAACCAGCATAAACTTGATTTTTAACGTTGAAATTGTGTGCTGATCAAAACTCCGCATCGAATTTCGACTTGAATGTTTTTTAGGTCTTACCTTCGGTTCGTGAATTAAATCTGGTGTAATCTGTTTTGGATTGTAGAATTGTCATTTCTAGACTAACCTAAGTACGTTTCGCACGAAGACCGCTAAAGAGTAGAGAGTGACCTTCCGCCGACTGAGACTGAACTTTGAACAGCAAATAAATGGCGTCCGACCCCCCGTATGCCCAGCGACGTAACTCCCCTTAGCCTCCTGGCCCTGCCAGGTGATACTCGTAGATGTGGAGTGGCAGCGTTTCGGCCAAAACGTGAAGATCGGATTCGAGCATCCCGCGTTAGACGATACACTGACCGGGGTTGAATAGCGGGTAGAAAGGCGACTGATAACAGCCAATTTGCATCCGTTGTTGTTCCGCGAGCAACTCCTGAAGCCTCGTAGACCGATCAGTAGTCCCGGTAAGAAGGTGGTGGATGTAATCTAGCAGCAATTGGACCCGGGGTGAGCGCATTCTAAGGCCACTGGCTCGTATCGCAGGTGTATATTTCGGCACAGGTCTCCGTGATAACAGGGTTACTTCCTATCGCCAACCCCAACCTTTGGCAAATGCGGACTCGCGTCTCCGGCGACAAGTGAATCAATAGTCCGTCGCTATCAATAGTCTTGCGTTTTTCGATACAGCCCTCGCAATCAATGCAAAAGGCCCGACATTGTTGGCGCTGGTACTCTAGGTGCTACCTGGTTCGGAATTCCTGCTCCTGTTTTCCTCATACAATTCACTCTCCTTCATGCAGCATAGATTTGATTTTTACTGTTGAAATCGCGTGCTAATCAGTACTCCGCATCGAAATTCGACTTGAATGTTTTTTTATGTCTTATCTTCGCTTCGTGAATTAATTCTAGTGTAATCTGTTTTGGATTTTAGAACTGTCATCGGCAGATATTTCAAAGTTACAGGTTTTACAAAACTTTTGGCCCTCTTTTGCTGCATCTGTTGCAGATTTTAGCCTTGTTTTATGAGACATGGCTTAACACTTACTTTGGAAAAATCCGTAACTCGCTGACAAGAGCGGTCACTAGATTTTTTACCAAAAACTCTTTAGATATCCTGTAACTCAAAATCTGTAACTCGCTGACTAGAGTGGTCACTAGAGTTTAAGCCACAAAATATTATTACTGCAAGAAAATCCTTTTAAGTTTTTATTACAAAATCCTTAACTCACTTACAAGAGTGGTCACTAGAGTTTGTTCAACAAACTGTTATTACAGATTTGAGTCTTTGAGTCTTTATTGTGAAATTAGGTATTTGTGGAAACGGTTTTTTTCTAAACCAAAATGAATTAGGGACGTTTCAAGTTGAAAAAAGGAAGGTGCAAAATTAGATAAGTGTATCTCTATATCGAAATAAATAAATGACTGTATGAAAACAAAAACTTTATAAAATAAAATACATGACTATATCGAAATAAAAAAAAACTTTCGTTCATAGTGGGACTTGAACCTCTGTCCGGAGTAACCCAGCCATTTACTTTAAGTGTTAAGCTAAAGCACCACATGAATTAACAAACAGCAATGAATATTATAGTAAGCAAATTTTAGAAAACCTTTAAAAGCCTGTATACGTTCTTAAACTTAGTTGGCTGAGAGCGCGAGTGACACACATTCCCGTCCTTCCACCTTAAGTGCAAATAATAAATTGGCTTTACAGTTTTATAAGGAGGGGGGGGATAATTTACTGTTTTTAATGTATCTAAATAAAAACCTAATTAATGGACAGCATCAAAATGTAGTTTAAAACGGCTTCAAAGAAAACAAATGTTATAACAAAAAACAACTGAATGGTTTTATAACAACGAATTCTGGCGCAGCGGTTGAATGTCGCATTCGCAACCAAGGAGAGGTAGATCAAATCCACTAGACTCCGAAAATTTTTGGGCCATTCTTTTTTACTTTCTTACTAGTTCCGAAAAAAATACGGCGCTCGACTGTATTTGAAAAAAGTTGTGAGAAAATGAGCTGTATAGACACGTAACAGTAACCCAATGAAAGAAACGACACGTAACATTGAGAATCGAATTTTAAATTCTTAAGTTTTTTAAGTTTTTGAAAATTTTAAATTTTTGAAGGGATTCCTGGCCACATAAAACTTACTAGAAATGCAATAAAGCAACTATCCAAACATGGAAACAATTGTTTTCTAGGTTGAAAAACGGAACATTTGGCGGGCATATTATCTTTGATCTAGACGAAAAGGCAAAGATTGTGAAGAATATGCTTGACAGAGGTAACCAATTTTTTGAACAATACAATCGTAACTTTTCGATTGTTAAGGTAACGTGTCTTTACTTATGCAGCATTGTTACGAGTCTTTATTTTCAGAAGTCGAAAACACAAGCTGACATATTTGCTATTCGATTTAACTTTGTAAAAAAAAATACTTCTCGTCGAGTTTCGAACTGCGGCTACTGCCGTAAGAGTAGAGCACTACTGCACTGTGCCATTTGTTCTTGCTTTTACTGGTCATAAACTTCGTTTTGTGAACACATGTGATCCTCATTTACACGTGATGCAGAAACAAGGTAAGGCTCCTAAAAGAGATTTAAAAATTTGTCTAAAAATGATACCTGCTCGGGATCGAACCGGCAGATTCTGTTTTGGCGCAGATGATGTATACGATCAGCTATTTACCCTGCTACAGTAAGACAAATCGGCATATAAAAAACGCGCCGTTTTATGTCGAAGAAGACAGCTTGCGCTATCAATCTTTTGTAATGGAAAATATAAGCGCTGTGTTAAGTTCATGAAAATGAAGTTATCATGAAAATGACTAGATGCAAACTGAATTTGCTTAGTATATAACAGAAAAGTGGGGAATGCGCATAAATTGAGTAGTAAGACATATGCTCTAAGGCACTGAATATTTAATTAGGAATTGAAACTAAAACATTGTTTTTCGACAGAATTGATTTTTTCCAAAACACATCATAAACTGTGTCTTTATTTTTTACTGAAGTTTGAAACCTGCACCAACAAAAATTCAAAACAACAAACTGTCCCTGTCTGCTTACAATGGAATTCTTGGTTTTCAATAGTAAAAATAAGTTTGGAAATTATTGGAACAGCGGTTATATGATTTGAAACATGGTCGAATTGATAAAAGTCGACAAAACACATTTTTGACGACTTCGAGAAATCCATGAAAAAGAAACCTTTAGAAAATAGTAAAAAACTGCCATCACTCTATCAATTCAGGGTCTCATGCAAAAAAATAGAAAAAATTTCGAGAAGATTTGAGAACAGATGAAGCTCTCCGGAGTTTTGGTAGTACTATTTGTACTACTATAGCATCTAATAAAATCAAAACAAAAAGACGTGTAAGGTAAAATTTTCAAATAACTTTGACAATTAAATGATCACACGCTACTGAATCGACTATAGGAAGCCGGAATAATTCATCAAAAACTATTTTTGATTTTTTATGAAATTTTTCGTTTTCCATCAAAAAAAGTGAGATAAAAATAAAAAAAAAATCTATTTTTTCAAAAAATCTTAAATAAAATTTGTGCCAAAATATTTTATCCGAGGAACACACTCTAAGAACTTGTTTAGAAAAGTTCTGATTACCAAAGTTGAAAAACTACGTATACGTTTTTCTAGAAAAAGGCAAAAAACCCATTTTTGGCTCCCAACCAAAGCTGGAGAAATCGGGGAAAATGGTCTTAAAATAGAAACCATCGAAAATTGGCAATCACAAACCGCCATTATTCTATCCTTTTAGGGCCTCATGCAAAAAACAAGAAAAACTGCAGCAGAATTATTTGAGAACAGACCAGTTACTCCTGAATTTTGGAATTATTATTTGTACTACTGTAGTGACTGAAATCTAAAAGCCGTTAAAACTACAATTTTTGTTCAATTTTGACAATTTAAGGATCGAAACCAACTATATTGACTACGGCAAGCTCAAATAATCCATCAGAAAGCTTTTTTTCTCATTTTTGAAAAATTTTATTTTTTTGAGGAAAAATGTTGAGTCAGAAAAGGGAAAAATGAAAATTTTTAAAAAAGTCAAAAACAATTGTTCCCTTCAAATTAATTCATTAGGCCACACTCTAGGAACCTGTTCAAAACGGTTTTCATGTCTAAAGCCGTAAAGTTTACCCATTTTGAGAAAAGTCATTAACAAACTGCCATTATTTTGTCAATTCAGACCCGCATGCAAAAAATTAGGAAAATCTGTAGGAAAGTTTAGCAGAACGTGAAAGTTTTCAGCAAAATGGTATAGGTATAATTTTAATAGTACTTCTGCACGGGAGGGGCCCCTACCCCTCCCTAATTGCTTTTTGCGCGACACGCGACCATCTAGGGGGCAGGGTTGTGTGGTCTATTCTCGACTTTAGTTACTTGCATTGCGTGGGGAAGAAAACGAACAGCGCTCAACGCACTCGCAGAAAGAGCACCCTGCGGGTGCTCTTTTTGCTCGAGAACTGTAAGTCGATTTAAATCTTACATATTTCGTCCGAAATTTAACTTTTTTTCTAGTTGTTCTCAGTTAAACTCCCATGATACCTCAAATTGTATTCCTGGAAGGGCATTTTTATAATTCACTCTGTGGCTCGATCAATTAACTACCAAATACGTTTTGATTTACGAAATGGACTGTTTCAACGAAAACAAGTTTTCGGAAACAGTCCAAATTTTAAATTATGATCCCAAATACAAACAAAGAGAAATCTAATGCGTTGGTTAAACTTACAGAGCCCAGCCCATGTCTTTGTGTTTATTGACTGTTCAAACACATAACAACTATGTTAAAAACAATATTATTAAAATAAAAACAAAACAAATAATCGAGAAAGAAATTTAAGTTTATCAAAAAAATATGCAAAAAAAAATCACTTATTTCTTTTTTTAAGTATCACAAAAACCTCAGTTTGAAAAAGATGATACCTGAGAGGCCCGTTTTGACGCGTTACTACAGTTTAGGCACGTTTTGACTTCGCAACTCACAATGATCGATTAACTTTTACGTTTGTTTTACAAACACGCTTTTTTTACCACAATCAAAATTTCATTACTTCTAAACCTCTTGAACAAATTGATGAAAATTTTTGCATCAAAACTAACTTGTCAAGGGTTTTGAGGTATATAAAAATTGTCTCCAGTTAAATAATGATTTTTTTTTTCAGATTTGGCGATCAAAAAGTGCCTTCTATGATGGACCAGCAAAAAATTTGTTTTTAGGTCATAAGTTTGGCTCACTAGGGTATACAAACTGGCAAAATGTTTATAATAAAAAAGTTTAGAAGAACAGTGATTTTTTGAAAAAAAAAGAAAAAAACGTAAAAAAATCAGTTTTTGGCGGGAAAATTCTCAAAAAATCAAAAATCAAGTTTTCTCTCTCTTTACTCCAATGAATTAATTCGGCCACGACAATCATTTTTTGTGATCAGTAAAAATGTCGAAAAACGACCGGAACATTGACTTTTTTGAAATTTGACAAAAAACTTCAAAAAAACCGCAAAAAAACATCAAAAATCTCGAAAAAATTGCTGAAAAAATTTTGGCAAACAATACACCATTCGATTCCCTTAACTGTGCTTGTGTCCAAAAAAAACATCACTTTTTCGCATTTTCTCAACCAAAATTGATTTATTGGGGCATTTTTGAAAAAAATCGTGATTTTGACCAAAAAAAACGCCCCTTTTTTCCCCAAAAAGTGCAACTCATAACATTATTTCGGAAAAACGCTTCCCAAGTTATATCTTAGAATTTTGTCCTCTACCTACATGCAAAGTTTGAAGAAATTCTATACTGCCGTTTTCGAGAACTTGAATAATTTTTTTTTTTCCTATTTAGGTATTTTTTCTAGTTGACCGGCAAGGAAACCCTACCCTTGCCTAAAGGATTCACAAAGCCGGACCGCGACGACCACCAAGTGCGTCTTTTTGGATTTATTCTTCTGATGCTTGCAACGTCCCTGAAAAATAATACCCGGAATCAAAAAATGTCATTTTCTGATTTTTTTTGCAAAGTTTCCTTCGAGCCTAAAAACATTTCTACTGATTCGAAAAACGTCGCTTTCTGACCAACTGATGTAAGACTTGCCACGAGCCTAAAAACAGTTCTACCTTGTCGGAAAACATTGTTTTCTGACCAACTCTTCCAAAACTTAACACGACCCTGAAAAACTTCTACTGAGATAAAATTCGTTTCTTTTTGACTGACCGTTCAACAGCCTCTAATTACATCATTAATCATGAATTAACAAACAGCAATGAATATTATAGTAAGCAAATTTTAGAAAACCTTTAAAAGCCTGTATACGTTCTTAAACTTAGTTGGCTGAGAGCGCGAGTGACACACATTCCCGTCCTTCCACCTTAAGTGCAAATAATAAATTGGCTATACAGTTTTATAAGGAGGGGGGGGGGGGGGATAATTTACTGTTTTTAATGTATCTAAATAAAAACCTAATTAATGGACAGCATCAAAATGTAGATTAAAACGGCTTCAAAGAAAACAAATGTTATAACAAAAAACAACTGAATGGTTTTATAACAACGAATTCTGGCGCAGCGGTTGAATGTCGCATTCGCAACCAAGGAGAGGTAGATCAAATCCACTAGACTCCGAAAATTTTAGGGCCATTCTTTTTTACTTTCTTACTTCAGTTCCGAAAAAAATACGGCGCTCGACTGTATTTGAAAAAAGTTGTG
Organism: Symsagittifera roscoffensis; assembly: GCF_963678635.1. Taxonomy (NCBI): domain Eukaryota; kingdom Metazoa; phylum Xenacoelomorpha; order Acoela; family Convolutidae; genus Symsagittifera; species Symsagittifera roscoffensis. The sequence continues at coordinate 63,723,085 of NC_087064.1, forward strand.
AGAAAATGAGCTGTATAGACACGTAACAGTAACCCAATGAAAGAAACGACACGTAACATTGAGAATCGAATTTTAAATTCTTAAGTTTTTAAAGTTTTTGAAAATTTTAAATTTTTGAAGGGATTCCTGGCCACATAAAACTTACTAGAAATGCAATAAAGCAACTATCCAAACATGGAAACAATTGTTTTCTAGGTTGAAAAACGGAACATTTGGCGGGCATATTATCTTTGATCTAGACGAAAAGGCAAAGATTGTGAAGAATATGCTTGACAGAGGTAACCAATTTTTTGAACAATACAATCGTAACTTTTCGATTGTTAAGGTAACGTGTCTTTACTTATGCAGCATTGTTACGAGTCTTTATTTTCAGAAGTCGAAAACACAAGCTGACATATTTGCTATTCGATTTAACTTTGTAAAAAAAAATACTTCTCGTCGAGTTTCGAACTGCGGCTACTGCCGTAAGAGTAGAGCACTACTGCACTGTGCCATTTGTTCTTGCTTTTACTGGTCATAAACTTCGTTTTGTGAACACATGTGATCCTCATTTACACGTGATGCAGAAACAAGGTAAGGCTCCTAAAAGAGATTTAAAAATTTGTCTAAAAATGATACCTGCTCGGGATCGAACCGGCAGATTCTGTTTTGGCGCAGATGATGTATACGATCAGCTATTTACCCTGCTACAGTAAGACAAATCGGCATATAAAAAACGCGCCGTTTTATGTCGAAGAAGACAGCTTGCGCTATCAATCTTTTGTAATGGAAAATATAAGCGCTGTGTTAAGTTCATGAAAATGAAGTTATCATGAAAATGACTAGATGCAAACTGAATTTGCTTAGTATATAACAGAAAAGTGGGGAATGCGCATAAATTGAGTAGTAAGACATATGCTCTAAGGCACTGAATATTTAATTAGGAATTGAAACTAAAACATTGTTTTTCGACAGAATTGATTTTTTCCAAAACACATCATAAACTGTCTTTATTTTTTACTGAAGTTTGAAACCTGCACCAACAAAAATTCAAAACAACAAACTGTCCCTGTCTGCTTACAATGGAATTCTTGGTTTTCAATAGTAAAAATAAGTTTGGAAATTATTGGAACAGCGGTTATATGATTTGAAACATGGTCGAATTGATAAAAGTCGACAAAACACATTTTTGACGACTTCGAGAAATCCATGAAAAAGAAACCTTTAGAAAATAGTAAAAAACTGCCATCACTCTATCAATTCAGGGTCTCATGCAAAAAAATAGAAAAAATTTCGAGAAGATTTAAGAACAGATGAAGCTCTCCGGAGTTTTGGTAGTACTATTTGTACTACTATAGCATCTAATAAAATCAAAACAAAAAGACGTGTAAGGTAAAATTTTCAAATAACTTTGACAATTAAATGATCAAACGCTACTGAATCGACTATAGGAAGCCGGAATAATTCATCAAAAACTATTTTTGATTACTTATGAAATTTTTCGTTTTCCACCAAAAAAAGTGAGATAAAAATAAAAAAAAATCTATTTTTTCAAAAAATCTTAAATAAAATTGGTGCCAAAATATTTTATCCGAGGAACACACTCTAAGAACTTGTTTAGAAAAGTTCTGATGACCAAAGTTGAAAAACTACGTATGCGTTTTTCTAGAAAAAGGCAAAAAACCCATTTTTGGCTCCCAACCAAAGCTGGAGAAATCGGGGAAAATGGTCTTAAAATAGAAACCATCGAAAATTGGCAATCACAAACCGCCATTATTCTATCCTTCTAGGGCCTCATGCAAAAAACAAGAAAAACTGCAGCAGAATTATTTGAGAACAGACCAGTTACTCCTGAATTTTGGAATTATTATTTGTACTACTGTAGTGACTGAAATCTAAAAGCCGTTAAAACTACAATTTTTGTTCAATTTTGACAATTTAAGGATCGAAACCAACTATATTGACTACGGCAAGCTCAAATAATCCATCAGAAAGCTTTTTTTCTCATTTTTGAAAAATTTTATTTTTTTGAGGAAAAATGTTGAGTCAGAAAAGGGAAAAATGAAAATTTTTAAAAAAGTCAAAAACAATTGTTCCCTTCAAATTAATTCATTAGGCCACACTCTAGGAACCTGTTCAAAACGGTTTTCATGTCTAAAGCCGTAAAGTTTACCCATTTTGAGAAAAGTCATTAACAAACTGCCATTATTTTGTCAATTCAGACCCGCATGCAAAAAATTAGGAAAATCTGTAGGAAAGTTTAGCAGAACGTGAAAGTTTTCAGCAAAATGGTATAGGTATAATTTTAATAGTACTTCTGCACGGGAGGGGCCCCTACCCCTCCCTAATTGCTTTTTGCGCGACACGCGACCATCAAGTGCGTCTTTTTGGATTTATTCTTCTGATGCTTGCAACGTCCCTGAAAAATAATACCCGGAATCAAAAAATGTCGGAATCCTTCGAGCCTAAAAACATTTCTACTGATTCGAAAAACGTCGCTTTCTGACCAACTGATGTAAGACTTGCCACGAGCCTAAAAACAGTTCTACCTTGTCGGAAAACATTGTTTTCTGACCAACTCTTCCAAAACTTAACACGACCCTGAAAAACTTCTACTGAGATAAAATTCGTTTCTTTTTGACTGACCGTTCAACAGCCTCTAATTACATCATTTGTAACCGATGAATGTAAATATTTGCATAAAATAAAACAACATAGTAAATAGGCCGTTGAGGTCACTGTTACGATCAGTAGGTAATCTGGAACAAACACAGTAGCCAAGTGAATTGCTAAAATTGGCTTCTTCTTTCCTTCAAACCAGCATAAACTTGATTTTTAACGTTGAAATTGTGTGCTGATCAAAACTCCGCATCGAATTTCGACTTGAATGTTTTTTATGTCTTATCTTCGCTTCGTGAATTAATTCTAGTGTAATCTGTTTTGGATTTTAGAACTGTCATCGGCAGATATTTCAAAGTTACAGGTTTTACAAAACTTTTGGCCCTCTTTTGCTGCATCTGTTGCAGATTTTAGCCTTGTTTTATGAGACATGGCTTAACACTTACTTTGGAAAAATCCGTAACTCGCTGACAAGAGCGGTCACTAGATTTTTTACCAAAAACTCTTTAGATATCCTGTAACTCAAAATCTGTAACTCGCTGACTAGAGCGGTCACTAGAGTTTAAGCCACAAAATATTATTACTGCAAGAAAATCCTTTTTAAGTTTTTATTACAAAATCCTTAACTCACTTACAAGAGTGGTCACTAGAGTTTGTTCAACAAACTGTTATTACAGATTTGAGTCTTTGAGTCTTTATTGTGAAATTAGGTATTTGTGGAAACGGTTTTTTTCTAAACCAAAATGAATTAGGGACGTTTCAAGTTGAAAAAAGGAAGGTGCAAAATTAGATAAGTGTATCTCTATATCGAAATAAATAAATGACTGTATGAAATAAAAACTTTATAAAATGAAATACATGACTATATCGAAATAAAAAAAAAACTTTCGTTCATAGTGGGACTTGAACCTCTGTCCGGAGTAACCCAGCCATTTACTTTAAGTGTTAAGCTAAAGCACCACATGAATTAACAAACAGCAATGAATATTATAGTAAGCAAATTTTAGAAAACCTTTAAAAGCCTGTATACGTTCTTAAACTTAGTTGGCTGAGAGCGCGAGTGACACACATTCCCGTCCTTCCACCTTAAGTGCAAATAATAAATTGGCTATACAGTTTTATAAGGAGGGGGGGGGGATAATTTACTGTTTTTAATGTATCTAAATAAAAACCTAATTAATGGACAGCATCAAAATGTAGATTAAAACGGCTTCAAAGAAAACAAATGTTATAACAAAAAACAACTGAATGGTTTTATAACAACGAATTCTGGCGCAGCGGTTGAATGTCGCATTCGCAACCAAGGAGAGGTAGATCAAATCCACTAGACTCCGAAAATTTTAGGGCCATTCTTTTTTACTTTCTTACTTCAGTTCCGAAAAAAATACGGCGCTCGACTGTATTTGAAAAAAGTTGTGAGAAAATGAGCTGTATAGACACGTAACAGTAACCCAATGAAAGAAACGACACGTAACATTGAGAATCGAATTTTAAATTCTTAAGTTTTTAAAGTTTTTGAAAATTTTAAATTTTTGAAGGGATTCCTGGCCACATAAAACTTACTAGAAATGCAATAAAGCAACTATCCAAACATGGAAACAATTGTTTTCTAGGTTGAAAAACGGAACATTTGGCGGGCATATTATCTTTGATCTAGACGAAAAGGCAAAGATTGTGAAGAATATGCTTGACAGAGGTAACCAATTTTTTGAACAATACAATCGTAACTTTTCGATTGTTAAGGTAACGTGTCTTTACTTATGCAGCATTGTTACGAGTCTTTATTTTCAGAAGTCGAAAACACAAGCTGACATATTTGCTATTCGATTTAACTTTGTAAAAAAAAATACTTCTCGTCGAGTTTCGAACTGCGGCTACTGCCGTAAGAGTAGAGCACTACTGCACTGTGCCATTTGTTCTTGCTTTTACTGGTCATAAACTTCGTTTTGTGAACACATGTGATCCTCATTTACACGTGATGCAGAAACAAGGTAAGGCTCCTAAAAGAGATTTAAAAATTTGTCTAAAAATGATACCTGCTCGGGATCGAACCGGCAGATTCTGTTTTGGCGCAGATGATGTATACGATCAGCTATTTACCCTGCTACAGTAAGACAAATCGGCATATAAAAAACGCGCCGTTTTATGTCGAAGAAGACAGCTTGCGCTATCAATCTTTTGTAATGGAAAATATAAGCGCTGTGTTAAGTTCATGAAAATGAAGTTATCATGAAAATGACTAGATGCAAACTGAATTTGCTTAGTATATAACAGAAAAGTGGGGAATGCGCATAAATTGAGTAGTAAGACATATGCTCTAAGGCACTGAATATTTAATTAGGAATTGAAACTAAAACATTGTTTTTCGACAGAATTGATTTTTTCCAAAACACATCATAAACTGTCTTTATTTTTTACTGAAGTTTGAAACCTGCACCAACAAAAATTCAAAACAACAAACTGTCCCTGTCTGCTTACAATGGAATTCTTGGTTTTCAATAGTAAAAATAAGTTTGGAAATTATTGGAACAGCGGTTATATGATTTGAAACATGGTCGAATTGATAAAAGTCGACAAAACACATTTTTGACGACTTCGAGAAATCCATGAAAAAGAAACCTTTAGAAAATAGTAAAAAACTGCCATCACTCTATCAATTCAGGGTCTCATGCAAAAAAATAGAAAAAATTTCGAGAAGATTTAAGAACAGATGAAGCTCTCCGGAGTTTTGGTAGTACTATTTGTACTACTATAGCATCTAATAAAATCAAAACAAAAAGACGTGTAAGGTAAAATTTTCAAATAACTTTGACAATTAAATGATCAAACGCTACTGAATCGACTATAGGAAGCCGGAATAATTCATCAAAAACTATTTTTGATTACTTATGAAATTTTTCGTTTTCCACCAAAAAAAGTGAGATAAAAATAAAAAAAAATCTATTTTTTCAAAAAATCTTAAATAAAATTGGTGCCAAAATATTTTATCCGAGGAACACACTCTAAGAACTTGTTTAGAAAAGTTCTGATGACCAAAGTTGAAAAACTACGTATGTGTTTTTCTAGAAAAAGGCAAAAAACCCATTTTTGGCTCCCAACCAAAGCTGGAGAAATCGGGGAAAATGGTCTTAAAATAGAAACCATCGAAAATTGGCAATCACAAACCGCCATTATTCTATCCTTCTAGGGCCTCATGCAAAAAACAAGAAAAACTGCAGCAGAATTATTTGAGAACAGACCAGTTACTCCTGAATTTTGGAATTATTATTTGTACTACTGTAGTGACTGAAATCTAAAAGCCGTTAAAACTACAATTTTTGTTCAATTTTGACAATTTAAGGATCGAAACCAACTATATTGACTACGGCAAGCTCAAATAATCCATCAGAAAGCTTTTTTTCTCATTTTTGAAAAATTTTATTTTTTTGAGGAAAAATGTTGAGTCAGAAAAGGGAAAAATGAAAATTTTTAAAAAAGTCAAAAACAATTGTTCCCTTCAAATTAATTCATTAGGCCACACTCTAGGAACCTGTTCAAAACGGTTTTCATGTCTAAAGCCGTAAAGTTTACCCATTTTGAGAAAAGTCATTAACAAACTGCCATTATTTTGTCAATTCAGACCCGCATGCAAAAAATTAGGAAAATCTGTAGGAAAGTTTAGCAGAACGTGAAAGTTTTCAGCAAAATGGTATAGGTATAATTTTAATAGTACTTCTGCACGGGAGGGGCCCCTACCCCTCCCTAATTGCTTTTTGCGCGACACGCGACCATCAAGTGCGTCTTTTTGGATTTATTCTTCTGATGCTTGCAACGTCCCTGAAAAATAATACCCGGAATCAAAAAATGTCGGAATCCTTCGAGCCTAAAAACATTTCTACTGATTCGAAAAACGTCGCTTTCTGACCAACTGATGTAAGACTTGCCACGAGCCTAAAAACAGTTCTACCTTGTCGGAAAACATTGTTTTCTGACCAACTCTTCCAAAACTTAACACGACCCTGAAAAACTTCTACTGAGATAAAATTCGTTTCTTTTTGACTGACCGTTCAACAGCCTCTAATTACATCATTTGTAACCGATGAATGTAAATATTTGCATCAAATAAAACAACATAGTAAATAGGCCGTTGAGGTCACTGTTACGATCAGTAGGTAATCTGGAACAAACACAGTAGCCAAGTGAATTGCTATAATTGGCTTCTTCTTTCCTTCAAACCAGCATAAACTTGATTTTTAACGTTGAAATTGTGTGCTGATCAAAACTCCGCATCGAATTTCGACTTGAATGTTTTTTAGGTCTTACCTTCGCTTCTTGAATTAAATCTGGTGTAATCTGTTTTGGATTGTAGAATTGTCATTTCTAGACTAACCTAAGTACGTTTCGCACGAAGACCGCTAAAGAGTAGAGAGTGACCTTCCGCCGACTGAGACTGAACTTTGAACAGCAAATAAATGGCGTCCGACCCCCCGTATGCCCAGCGACGTAACTCCCCTTAGCCTCCTGGCCCTGCCAGGTGATACTCGTAGATGTGGAGTGGCAGCGTTTCGGCCAAAACGTGAAGATCGGATTCGAGCATCCCGCGTTAGACGATACACTGACCGGGGTTGAATAGCGGGTGGAAAGGCGACTGATAACAGCCAATTTGCATCCGTTGTTGTTCCGCGAGCAACTCCTGAAGCCTCGTAGACCGATCAGTAGTCCCGGTAAGAAGGTGGTGGATGTAATCTAGCAGCAATTGGACCCGGGGTGAGCGCATTCTAAGGCCACTGGCTCGTATCGCAGGTGTATATTTCGGCACAGGTCTCCGTGATAACAGGGTTTTTTCCTATCGCCAACCCCAACCTTTGGCAAATGCGGACTCGCGTCTCCGGCGACAAGTGAATCAATAGTCCGTCGCTATCAATAGTCTTGCGTTTTTCGATACAGCCCTCGCAATCAATGCAAAAGGCCCGACATTGTTGGCGCTGGTACTCTAGGTGCTACCTGGTTCGGAATTCCTGCTCCTGTTTTCCTCATACAATTCACTCTCCTTCATGCAGCATAGATTTGATTTTTACTGTTGAAATCGCGTGCTAATCAGTACTCCGCATCGAAATTCGACTTGAATGTTTTTTTTATGTCTTATCTTCGCTTCGTGAATTAATTCTAGTGTAATCTGTTTTGGATTTTAGAACTGTCATCGGCAGATATTTCAAAGTTACAGGTTTTACAAAACTTTTGGCCCTCTTTTGCTGCATCTGTTGCAGATTTTAGCCTTGTTTTATGAGACATGGCTTAACACTTACTTTGGAAAAATCCGTAACTCGCTGACAAGAGCGGTCACTAGATTTTTTACCAAAAACTCTTTAGATATCCTGTAACTCAAAATCTGTAACTCGCTGACTAGAGTGGTCACTAGAGTTTAAGCCACAAAATATTATTACTGCAAGAAAATCCTTTTAAGTTTTTATTACAAAATCCTTAACTCACTTACAAGAGTGGTCACTAGAGTTTGTTCAACAAACTGTTATTACAGATTTGAGTCTTTGAGTCTTTATTGTGAAATTAGGTATTTGTGGAAACGGTTTTTTTCTAAACCAAAATGAATTAGGGACGTTTCAAGTTGAAAAAAGGAAGGTGCAAAATTAGATAAGTGTATCTCTATATCGAAATAAATAAATGACTGTATGAAAACAAAAACTTTATAAAATAAAATACATGACTATATCGAAATAAAAAAAAACTTTCGTTCATAGTGGGACTTGAACCTCTGTCCGGAGTAACCCAGCCATTTACTTTAAGTGTTAAGCTAAAGCACCACATGAATTAACAAACAGCAATGAATATTATAGTAAGCAAATTTTAGAAAACCTTTAAAAGCCTGTATACGTTCTTAAACTTAGTTGGCTGAGAGCGCGAGTGACACACATTCCCGTCCTTCCACCTTAAGTGCAAATAATAAATTGGCTTTACAGTTTTATAAGGAGGGGGGGATAATTTACTGTTTTTAATGTATCTAAATAAAAACCTAATTAATGGACAGCATCAAAATGTAGTTTAAAACGGCTTCAAAGAAAACAAATGTTATAACAAAAAACAACTGAATGGTTTTATAACAACGAATTCTGGCGCAGCGGTTGAATGTCGCATTCGCAACCAATTTCTTTCGGACTTTTCGCGCTTGTCCCGGGTTCAAATAAATACGAAAATTTTCTGGAATTGAGAACAATTCTTGGTCCGCAGGTTTCTTTAGCTTGAAGTTTCTCCTTCGACGTGCAGAAAGTCGTGTTTTCTTCTTGCAGATTTTTTGTTCGTATCCGTCGTAACGCAGGACAACGTAGAAAGTTTTTAATTCTAACGCTGAGGGTTGATGCAATCGTTTGTATAGCTGCTTTAACTCATCACTGATGTCGCCTTTTCGTTGGTGCCAAAATATTTTATCCGAGGAACACACTCTAAGAACTTGTTTAGAAAAGTTCTGATGACCAAAGTTGAAAAACTACGTATACGTTTTTCTAGAAAAAGGCAAAAAACCCATTTTTGGCTCCCAACCAAAGCTGGAGAAATCGGGGAAAATGGTCTTAAATTAGAAACCATCGAAAATTGGCAATCACAAACCGCCATTATTCTATCCTTTTAGGGCCTCATGCAAAAAACTCCTGAATTTTGGAATTATTATTTGTACTACTGTAGTGACTGAAATCTAAAAGCCGTTAAAACTACATTTTTTGTTCAATTTTGACAATTTAAGGATCGAAACCAACTATATTGACTACAACAAGCTCAAATAATCCATCAGAAAGCTTTTTTTCTCATTTTTGAAAAATTTTATTTTTTTGAGGAAAAATGTTGAGTCAGAAAAGGGAAAAATGAAAATTTTTTAAAAAGTCAAAAACAATTGTTCCCTTCAAATTAATTCATTAGGCCACACTCTAGAAACCTGTTCAAAACGGTTTTCATGTCTAAAGCCGTAAAGTTTACCCATTTTGAGAAAAGTCATTAACAAACTGCCATTATTTTGTCAATTCAGACCCGCATGCAAAAATTAGGAAAATCTGTAGGAAAGTTTAGCAGAACGTGAAAGTTTTCAGCAAAATGGTATAGGTATAATTTTAATAGTACTTCTGCACGGGAGGGGCCCCTACCCCTCCCTAATTGCTTTTTGCGCGACACGCGACCATCAAGTGCGTCTTTTTGGATTTATTCTTCTGATGCTTGCAACGTCCCTGAAAAATAATACCCGGAATCAAAAAATGTCATTTTCTGATTTTTTTTGCAAAGTTTCCTTCGAGCCTAAAAACATTTCTACTGATTCGAAAAACGTCGCTTTCTGACCAACTGATGTAAGACTTGCCACGAGCCTAAAAACAGTTCTACCTTGTCGGAAAACATTGTTTTCTGACCAACTCTTCCAAAACTTAACACGACCCTGAAAAACTTCTACTGAGATAAAATTCGTTTCTTTTTGACTGACCGTTCAACAGCCTCTAATTACATCATTTGTAACCGATGAATGTAAATATTTGCATAAAATAAAACAACATAGTAAATAGGCCGTTGAGGTCACTGTTACGATCAGTAGGTAATCTGGAACAAACACAGTAGCCAAGTGAATTGCTAAAATTGGCTTCTTCTTTCCTTCAAACCAGCATAAACTTGATTTTTAACGTTGAAATTGTGTGCTGATCAAAACTCCGCATCGAATTTCGACTTGAATGTTTTTTAGGTCTTACCTTCGCTTCGTGAATTAAATCTGGTGTAATCTGTTTTGGATTGTAGAATTGTCATTTCTAGACTAACCTAAGTACGTTTCGCACGAAGACCGCTAAAGAGTAGAGAGTGACCTTCCGCCGACTGAGACTGAACTTTGAACAGCAAATAAATGGCGTCCGACCCCCCGTATGCCCAGCGACGTAACTCCCCTTAGCCTCCTGGCCCTGCCAGGTGATACTCGTAGATGTGGAGTGGCAGCGTTTCGGCCAAAACGTGAAGATCGGATTCGAGCATCCCGCGTTAGACGATACACTGACCGGGGTTGAATAGCGGGTAGAAAGGCGACTGATAACAGCCAATTTGCATCCGTTGTTGTTCCGCGAGCAACTCCTGAAGCCTCGTAGACCGATCAGTAGTCCCGGTAAGAAGGTGGTGGATGTAATCTAGCAGCAATTGGACCCGGGGTGAGCGCATTCTAAGGCCACTGGCTCGTATCGCAGGTGTATATTTCGGCACAGGTCTCCGTGATAACAGGGTTTTTTCCTATCGCCAACCCCAACCTTTGGCAAATGCGGACTCGCGTCTCCGGCGACAAGTGAATCAATAGTCCGTCGCTATCAATAGTCTTGCGTTTTTCGATACAGCCCTCGCAATCAATGCAAAAGGCCCGACATTGTTGGCGCTGGTACTCTAGGTGCTACCTGGTTCGGAATTCCTGCTCCTGTTTTCCTCATACAATTCACTCTCCTTCATGCAGCATAGATTTGATTTTTACTGTTGAAATCGCGTGCTAATCAGTACTCCGCATCGAAATTCGACTTGAATGTTTTTTATGTCTTATCTTCGCTTCGTGAATTAATTCTAGTGTAATCTGTTTTGGATTTTAGAACTGTCATCGGCAGATATTTCAAAGTTACAGGTTTTACAAAACTTTTGGCCCTCTTTTGCTGCATCTGTTGCAGATTTTAGCCTTGTTTTATGAGACATGGCTTAACACTTACTTTGGAAAAATCCGTAACTCGCTGACAAGAGCGGTCACTAGATTTTTTACCAAAAACTCATTAGATATCCTGTAACTCAAAATCTGTAACTCGCTGACTAGAGCGGTCACTAGAGTTTAAGCCACAAAATATTATTACTGCAAGAAAATCCTTTTTAAGTTTTTATTACAAAATCCTTAACTCACTTACAAGAGTGGTCACTAGAGTTTGTTCAACAAACTGTTATTACAGATTTGAGTCTTTGAGTCTTTATTGTGAAATTAGGTATTTGTGGAAACGGTTTTTTTCTAAACCAAAATGAATTAGGGACGTTTCAAGTTGAAAAAAGGAAGGTGCAAAATTAGATAAGTGTATCTCTATATCGAAATAAATAAATGACTGTATGAAATAAAAACTTTATAAAATAAAATACATGACTATATCGAAATAAAAAAAAAACTTTCGTTCATAGTGGGACTTGAACCTCTGTCCGGAGTAACCCAGCCATTTACTTTAAGTGTTAAGCTAAAGCACCACATGAATTAACAAACAGCAATGAATATTATAGTAAGCAAATTTTAGAAAACCTTTAAAAGCCTGTATACGTTCTTAAACTTAGTTGGCTGAGAGCGCGAGTGACACACATTCCCGTCCTTCCACCTTAAGTGCAAATAATAAATTGGCTTTACAGTTTTATAAGGAGGGGGGGATAATTTACTGTTTTTAATGTATCTAAATAAAAACCTAATTAATGGACAGCATCAAAATGTAGTTTAAAACGGCTTCAAAGAAAACAAATGTTATAACAAAAAACAACTGAATGGTTTTATAACAACGAATTCTGGCGCAGCGGTTGAATGTCGCATTCGCAACCAATTTCTTTCGGACTTTTCGCGCTTGTCCCGGGTTCAAATAAATACGAAAATTTTCTGGAATTGAGAACAATTCTTGGTCCGCAGGTTTCTTTAGCTTGAAGTTTCTCCTTCGACGTGCAGAAAGTCGTGTTTTCTTCTTGCAGATTTTTTGTTCGTATCCGTCGTAACGCAGGACAACGTAGAAAGTTTTTAATTCTAACGCTGAGGGTTGATGCAATCGTTTGTATAGCTGCTTTAACTCATCACTGATGTCGCCTTTTCGTGAAGCAATCTCCTTTACCACCTCTACCACAGGGAGTCCAGCGTTTTTCAAATCTCGATAGATGTTTGAGGTTTCAGTCCTTTGGCAGTATATGATTGATCGAATACGAGATGAGACAGTCTTCAAAGAATCAGCCAACTCTGGTCCAGTTCGAGGTGAGTCGAAGTTGTTGAAGTGGGGTGAGAGAGAGTTGTTTATTGCGTCGTGCCAAATAACAAACTCTTCTGTTGGTTCCGCCTCTCTGATATGCGTGAAGATTGACTTTCTCGCTTTTGGTGTCCTTCGATGACAATTGAGGCCGCTTATTGATTTACGCGATGACAATTGAGGTCGCTGATTGATTTACGCCTAGGCTTCTCAAGCGTCTCTTTTTTTGATATTCTTGAGAATTAAGTGCTCTGAAGAGAGAACTCGCGCCAAGGATAATCATTATAGGGCCACCACGGCTGCCCTCATTTCATATAATCACTATTTAAGACACTATTTAATATCTCAAGAAAGTCAATCTCTACGATGCAAGAATCTAATGTCCAAAAGGTGAATTAACGTATTCTGAGCTAATTTTATTTTATGTTCCTGAGGCTGAGTTGTAGGTCTATCGCCAACACATTGAACGCACTGACTATCAGAAGGTGTTGCATTCAATAAATGGTGTCTGTGAAATTGGTACAACAGTACGATATCATATATTCTAATGTTCTTACATAATGATATAAACTCAAGGTTACTGCTTCAGCAGTACCACACTCCTAATCAGCAACAGAGACAGTTCATTTTGTTCAAATTTCAGCGAATCAATGACCAAACTGGATGTGCACATTGCGGATATGGATGTGCACATTGTTTCCTCTAGGCCGGGACACATAGGTAGTACAGATTCAATCGCTTTGAACAGTATTCCATGAAAAAGTCAAAATGTTGTTTCAACTTGGTTTCCTAAGTTTGATCCTGCAACCATTGTGCAGATGAGATGCAGTGGTTGAGAAACATAACTTTAAGATATTTTAGAGCGTTAATATATTTTTCGTTTGCTGATCTTGGAAAGTTTCAAGGATGTGGCTTTGGTTTTGCAGTAATGCGGTTCATAGGAGGTCAAGTTAGCCGTGAATAACAATCTGCTTGTTTTGAATGCATCCCTTGGTGGTTATTTTTTCACTTGGTTTTCGAATCTTAACAACGAGCAAAAGCGCTTCAATATAGTCTCACTCTAAAGGTCATTAGTTGATTGTGAAATGACAATAGAAAGCCATCGATTAGGTTTTCGGACAAAATTTTCGATTTTGCAAAGAAAATGATGATTAAATGACCCAGATTGCTAAAATTGGCTTCCACTTGTCTTCAAACCAGCATTGATTTGATTTCTACTGTTAGTTAATATTGCATGCTAATCAGTACTCCGCATCGTCATTCGAGTTGAATGTGTTTTTATGTGCTATCTACGCTTCGTGAATTGAATCTAGTGTAATCTGTTTTGGATTTTGTTTCTCTTTTGGCCTTTTATTAGTTGAAAGTTATGATGTGATCTGTAAGTTTTATAAATTAAACGAATTAACTGTTAAAAAAAAAGGTTTTATTGGACATTTATGCTTTGATGGCGTTTTTTTTTTGGTTTTGTTCATGCCCCCGGTTGGTAAGTTACAGCATTTTATTTTACGTTTAAACTGATTTAAGAATACTTTAATTCACATTCAATACAGTCAAATTCAGGGGGAATAGGTGAGGAAGCAATGAGTTCCCTTATACATGTAAGAGCCAGCACAGAAGCAGTGGTACTGAGTCATCCTTGTGTTCCATCAGGTGCTTCAGTGTGGTTCAAACTTATGTTTGTGAGGGTCGCGCCTCAAAAGTGTTACTGGATGGTACACCTGTTTTTTATTTGTTTAAAGAACAATCTGTTGATTTGTTTGTTAGAAAGTTTTAACTGGCGTTCATTATAGAAATGGAACATGTTTACTCAGTGAAGTTGGCCCAGGCTCTCGGCATCCAGACATCGGCGGCTACAAGTAACATGGGCGGCGGCAGTGGGTCTCCTCCTCTCTCGGTTCTGGACTTGGTTCCCAACGAGTATCACAATCAACTGCGACTAGTAGACTGGTCCTGTAATGGTTTAATTGCTGTTGCAGCCAACGTGGCTGCAGATGGCAGAACTGGCTGTTCCAATGGTTTCGAGAAAGCTGCTAAACAAAATCAGCCTGTAATCACAATTTTCGATTGCAATGAGCCTCAAGCCGTCGCAGTTTGTTCACCCCTAGACTGTTTTGTGAGAAGGGGTGCGGAAGATGAGCGACGTGGGGCAGGGGGAGGAGCTAATGAGAACGAGGAGGAGGGGCATCAAAATGGAAAACAGCACAAAGAGGTGTGGCAGCGAACCATAATTCAATATTTTTCAAAACTCAGCAAATATTCACTTATTTTTAGGTCTTATTTTTCCGATGTTGTTTATTCAAGCTAACGTATAATATTTAAAACTTTCTTCTTCCTATGCCGGTTTGAACCAGGTGCCGGTTTGAGCCACAAAATTTAAGCTTAGTGTTATACAACGGGCGGTCGTTTTTTTGTTATATGCAAGGCTTTTTTAGGCCTCAGGTTTTCCGTAACTCAATCAGTAAGAGCATATGAATGAAATTTGAGGGATGACTTTATTTTGAATCTGGGGTTGAACAACCATTTTGTACTCTTTGCTTTTTTATGAATATGTTGATCACGCTTGTCACTTGCAAGCGTTATCAGATTGAAAACTGTTTTCATAAAATCACTTGATTTAGTTGATAGCTTGATCTAAAATAACTTCAAACAGGTATTTGTCTCATTACTCGGCTCTTCGATCATTAAAGGCGACAAGCAGCTTTAATTTGAGCACCTTTTTCATGAAAAATCATGTACTAATCTCAATCACGCACGTTGAACGAGATTTCATTTGAAAGTTTTTGTAGCCGCGATTCGAACTGTAATAAGAAAGTCGTGGAAAGTCCCAGCGTCGAAAATTTGATATAAAAATTTTGGCTTGAAGATCAAATTAAAGCGATAATAGGTAATTTGAGCGCCCATTTTTTGGTGGAATATTTTTTTTGTAGGACGAAGCAGAAATATGATACATTATTTCATTGTTTTTAGTACGAGAAAGTTACACACACCAAGCAGATAACATAGAAATTTTGAATAAAAAAGGATTTTTTTCTATTAAAATGAGGCTGCTCCCACTTCCTTTGCTACTTGGAACGCAACCGGTCTTTCTTGTCTCGCTTTCTTTATCTTCTTCTCTAGTAGATAGAAATATGTTAAATGATCGATATTCATCACTACACTGAACAAATTGTGCAAAATGCTCGAAGTGTACCAAAATGTACATCCGGGTGGACCTAAACGTCTCTCTTAACTGGCCCCACTGTCCATCCAAACACTACTTTCCATTGTTAACAATTCCGTCAACGCCACAGTTTCAACTCAAGTTGTATGTGACTTCGTCCGATTGAAATAGGAGGAAGGGGCTAGAACTCAGACACAGTTTAGAAAATGGAATCACGCCTCTGCCGGGCTTAAAACAAGACCTGCTGATTCAGATATAAGATGTGACATGTATATAAGTGGGACTAGGAAAATTATAACAGTTTTCTGGCAATGATTTCTGTTGGTTCCGCCTCTCTGATATGCGTGAAGATTGACTTTCTTCGCAAAACAGTACTGAGAAAAGTGCTCAGAAAAACGATAATTTTTCTTTTCTACTACATTTCGATTGAATTAACTGTGTTTTAGTTATTCAGTGTCTAATGAATGGGTTTTTCTGAAAAAATCAATTTGGGCTGACGATTTTCTTTGCCTTTTTTGAACGATGGATTCTGACCAGAGGCTAAAATTGGGTCTGAATGGCAAAAGGCTGAGTTGAGAACAATTTTCTTGGAAATTAATTTACCTCCAGGATATTATCAAACTAACAAGGAGAGCACGTGAGTACACCAAGTACACATTAGAAAACAAGGTATAGGAAGGGGAGATGTCAGGGGCGTTACACTATCAATACTTTTTTCTCTACATTATTAGTACATATCTTTAAACACAAATAAAAGTATTGCTTATTAAAAAATGTAGTAGTCGCCTTTAGGTTCGTTTGGTTAGTAGAATGGTTCCTTCTTGTTTAAATTTTGATATTTCTATATCAACATGAATAGTTTATACCAACTTCTAGGAGCTTTGAATTTCGAGGTCCCTTGAAACTTTTCTACATGGTCGAAAAACGCCATTCTGAGACCATTCTGTAAACGACCTCCAGGGCCGCAAATACTTCTACAAAAACCAAGTGCGTCTTTTTGGATTTATTCTTCTGATGCTTGCAACGTCCCTGAAAAATAATACCCGGAATCAAAATATGTCATTTTCTGATTTTTTTTGCAAAGTTTCCTTCGAGCCTAAAAACATTTCTACTGATTCGAAAAACGTCGCTTTCTGACCAACTGATGTAAGACTTGCCACGAGCCTAAAAACAGTTCTACCTTGTCGGAAAACATTGTTTTCTGACCAACTCTTCCAAAACTTAACACGACCCTGAAAAATTTCTACTGAGATAAAATTCGTTTCTTTTTGACTGACCGTTCAACAGCCTCTAATTACATCATTTGTAACCGATGAATGTAAATATTTGCATAAAATAAAACAACATAGTAAATAGGCCGTTGAGGTCACTGTTACGATCAGTAGGTAATCTGGAACAAACACAGTAGCCAAGTGAATTGCTAAAATTGGCTTCTTCTTTCCTTCAAACCAGCATAAACTTGATTTTTAACGTTGAAATTGTGTGCTGATCAAAACTCCGCATCGAATTTCGACTTGAATGTTTTTTAGGTCTTACCTTCGGTTCGTGAATTAAATCTGGTGTAATCTGTTTTGGATTGTAGAATTGTCATTTCTAGACTAACCTAAGTACGTTTCGCACGAAGACCGCTAAAGAGTAGAGAGTGACCTTCCGCCGACTGAGACTGAACTTTGAACAGCAAATAAATGGCGTCCGACCCCCCGTATGCCCAGCGACGTAACTCCCCTTAGCCTCCTGGCCCTGCCAGGTGATACTCGTAGATGTGGAGTGGCAGCGTTTCGGCCAAAACGTGAAGATCGGATTCGAGCATCCCGCGTTAGACGATACACTGACCGGGGTTGAATAGCGGGTAGAAAGGCGACTGATAACAGCCAATTTGCATCCGTTGTTGTTCCGCGAGCAACTCCTGAAGCCTCGTAGACCGATCAGTAGTCCCGGTAAGAAGGTGGTGGATGTAATCTAGCAGCAATTGGACCCGGGGTGAGCGCATTCTAAGGCCACTGGCTCGTATCGCAGGTGTATATTTCGGCACAGGTCTCCGTGATAACAGGGTTACTTCCTATCGCCAACCCCAACCTTTGGCAAATGCGGACTCGCGTCTCCGGCGACAAGTGAATCAATAGTCCGTCGCTATCAATAGTCTTGCGTTTTTCGATACAGCCCTCGCAATCAATGCAAAAGGCCCGACATTGTTGGCGCTGGTACTCTAGGTGCTACCTGGTTCGGAATTCCTGCTCCTGTTTTCCTCATACAATTCACTCTCCTTCATGCAGCATAGATTTGATTTTTACTGTTGAAATTGCGTGCTAATCAGTACTCCGCATCGAAATTCGACTTGAATGTTTTTTTTATGTCTTATCTTCGCTTCGTGAATTAATTCTAGTGTAATCTGTTTTGGATTTTAGAACTGTCATCGGCAGATATTTCAAACTTACAGGTTTTACAAAACTTTTGGCCCTCTTTTGCTGCATCTGTTGCAGATTTTAGCCTTGTTTTATGAGACATGGCTTAACACTTACTTTGGAAAAATCCGTAACTCGCTGACAAGAGCGGTCACTAGATTTTTTACCAAAAACTCTTTAGATATCCTGTAACTCAAAATCTGTAACTCGCTGACTAGAGCGGTCACTAGAGTTTAAGCCACAAAATATTATTACTGCAAGAAAATCCTTTTTAAGTTTTTATTACAAAATCCTTAACTCACTTACAAGAGTGGTCACTAGAGTTTGTTCAACAAACTGTTATTACAGATTTGAGTCTTTGAGTTTTGAAGATTCGTCGTAAGTTGGTCGGTTTTTGCTTCGATTGCTTCAATTTCTTTCGGACTTTTCGCGCTTGTCCCGGGTTCAAATAAATACGAAAATTTTCTGGAATTGAGAATAATTCTTGGTCCGCAGGTTTCTTTAGCTTGAAGTTTCTCCTTCGACGTGCAGAAAGTCGTGTTTTCTTCTTGCAGATTTTTTGTTCGTATCCGTCGTAACGCAGGACAACGTAGAAAGTTTTTAATTCTAACGCTGAGGGTTGATGCAATCGTTTGTATAGCTGCTTTAACTCATCACTGATGTCGCCTTTTCGTGAAGCAATCTCCTTTACCACCTCTACCACAGGGAGTCCACCGTTTTTCAAATCTCGATAGATGTTTGAGGTTTCAGTCCTTTGGCAGTATATGATTGATCGAATACGAGATGAGACAGTCTTCAAAGAATCAGCCAACTCTGGTCCAGTTCGAGGTGAGTCAAAGTTGTTGAAGTGGGGTGAGAGAGAGTTGTTTATTGCGTCGTGCCAAATAACAAACTCTTCTGTTGGTTCCGCCTCTCTGATATGCGTGAAGATTGACTTTCTCGCTTTTGGTGTCCTTCGATGACAATTGAGGCCGCTTATTGATTTACGCGATGACAATTGAGGCCGCTGATTGATTTACGCCTAGGCTTCTCAAGCGTCTCTTTTTTTGATATTCTTGAGAATTAAGTGCTCTGAAGAGAGAACTCGCGCCAAGGATAATCATTATAGGGCCACCACGGCTGCCCTCATTTCATATAATCACTATTTAAGACACTATTTAATATCTCAAGAAAGTCAATCTCTACGATGCAAGAATCTAATGTCCAAAAGGTGAATTAACGTATTCTGAGCTAATTTTATTTTATGTTCCTGTGGCTGAGTTGTAGGTCTATCGCCAACACATTGAACGCACTGACTATCAGAAGGTGTTGCATTCAATAAATGGTGTCTGTGAAATTGGTACAACAGTACGATATCATATGTTCTAATGTTCTTACATAATGATATAAACTCAAGGTTACTGCTTCAGCAGTACCACACTCCTAATCAGCAACAGAGACAGTTCATTTTGTTCAAATTTCAGCGAGTCAATGACCAAACTGGATGTGCACATTGCGGATATGGATGTGCACATTGTTTCCTCTAGGCCGGGACACATAGGTAGTACAGATTCAATCGCTTTGAACATTATTCCATGAAAAAGTCAAAATGCTGTTTCAACTTGGTTTCCTAAGTTTGATCCTGCACCCATTATGCAGATGAGATGCAGTGGTTGAGAAACATAACTTTAAGATATTTTCGAGCGTTAATATCTTTTTCGTTTGCTGATCTTGGATCAAGGATGTGGCTTTGGTTTTGCAGTAATGCGGTTCATAGGAGGTCAAGTTAGCCGTGAATAACAATCTGCTTGTTTTGAATGCATCCCTTGGTGGTTATTTTTTCACTTGGTATTCGAATCTTAACAACGAGCAAAAGCGCTTCAATATAGTCTCACTCTAAAGGTCATTAGTTGATTGTGAAATGACAATAGTAAGCCATCGATTAGGTTTTCGGACTCGATTTTGCAAAGAAAATGATGATTAAATGACCCAGATTGCTAAAATTGGCTTCCACTTGTCTTCAAACCAGCATAGATTTGATTTCTACTGTTAGTTAATATTGCATGCTAATCAGTACTCCGCATCGTCATTCGACTTGAATGTGTTTTTATGTGTTATCTGCGCTTCGTGAATGGAATCTAGTGTAATCTGTTTTGGATTTTGTTTCTCTTTTGGCCTTTTATTAGTTGAAAGTTATGATGTGATCTGTAAGTTTTATAAATTAAACGAATTAACTGTTAAAAAAATAAAATGGTTTTATTGGACATTCATGCTTTGATGGTGTTTTTTTTGGTTTTGTTCATGCCCCCGGTTGGTAAGTTACAGCATTTTATTTTACGTTTAAACTGATTTAAGAATACTTTAATTCACATTCAATACAGTCAAATTCAGGGTGAATAGGTGAGGAAGCAATGAGTTCCCTTATACATGTAAGAGCCAGCACAGAAGCAGTGGTACTGAGTCATCCTTGTGTTCCATCAGGTGCTTCAGTGTGGTTCAAACTAATGTTTGTGAGGGTCGCGCCTCAAAAGTGTTACTGGATGGTACACCTGTTTTTTATTTGTTTAAAGAACAATCTGTTGATTTGTTTGTTAGAAAGTTTTAACTGGCGTTCATTATAGAAATGGAACATGTTTACTCAGTGAAGTTGGCCCAGGCTCTCGGCATCCAGACATCGGCGGCTACAAGTAACATGGGCGGCTGCAGTGGGTCTCCTCCTCTCTCGGTTCTGGACTTGGTTCCCAACGAGTATCACAATCAACTGCGACTAGTAGACTGGTCCTATAATGGTTTAGTTGCTGTTGCAGCCAACGTGGCTGCAGATTGCAGAACTGGCTGTTCCAATGGTTTCGAGAGAGCTGCTAAACAAAATCAGCCTGTAATCACAATTTTCGATTGCAATGAGCCTCAATCCGTCGCAGTTTGTTCACCCCTAGACTGTTCTGTGAGAAGGGGTGCGGAAGATGAGCGACGTGGGGCAGGGGGAGGAGCTAATGAGAACGAAGAGGAGGGGTATCAAAATGGAAAACAGCACAAAGAGGTGTGGCAGCGAACCATAATTCAATATTTTTCAAAACTCAGCAAATATTCACTTATTTTTAGGTCTTATTTTTCCGATGTTGTTTATTCAAGCTAACGTATAATATTTAAAACTTTCTTCTTCTTATGCCGGTTTGAACCAGGTGCCGGTTTGAACCACAAAATTTAAGCTTAGTGTTATACAACGGGCGGTCGTTTTTTGTTATATGCAAGGCTTTTTTAGGCCTCAGGCTTTCCGTAACTCAATCAGTAAGAGCATATGAATGAAATTTGAGGAATGACTTTATTTTGAATCTGGGGTTGAACAACCATTTTGTACTCTTTGCTTTTTTATGAATATGTTGATCACGCTTGTCACTTGCAAGCGTTATCAGGTTGAAAACTGTTTTCATAAAATCACTTGATTTAGTTGATAGCTTGATCTAAAATAACTTCAAACAGGTTTTTGTCTCATTACTCGGCTCTTCGATCATTAAAGGCGACAAGCAGCTTTAATTTGAGCACCTTTTTCATGAAAAATCATGTACTAATCTCACTCACGCACGTTGAATGAGATTTCATTTGAAAGTTTTTGTAGCCGCGATTCGAACTGTAATAAGAAAGTCGTGGAAAGTCCCAGCGTCGAAAATTTGATATAAAAATTTTGGCTTGAAGATCAAATTAAAGCGATAATAGGTAATTTGAGCGCCCATTTTTTGGCGGAATATTTTTTTTGTAGGACGCAGCAGAAATATGATACATTATTTCATTGTTTTTAGTACGAGAAAGTTACACACACCAAGCAGATAACATAGAAATTTTGAATAAAAAAGGATTTTTTTTCTATTAAAATGAGGCTGCTCCCACTTCCTTTGCTACTTGGAACGCAACCGGTCTTTCTTGTCTCGCTTTCTTTATCTTCTTCTCTAGTAGATAGAAATATGTTAAATGATCGATATTCATCACTACACTGAACAAATTGTGCAAAATGCTCGAAGTGTACCAAAATGTACATCCGGGTGGACCTAAACGTCTCTCTTAACTGGCCCCACTGTCCATCCAAACACTACTTTCCATTGTTAACAATTCCGTCAACGCCACAGTTTCAACTCAAGTTGTATGTGACTTCGTCCGATTGAAATAGGAGGAAGGGGCTAGAACTCAGACACAGTTTAGAAAATGGAATCACGCCTCTGCCGGGCTTAAAACAAGACCTGCTGATTCAGATATAAGATGTGACATGTATATAAGTGGGACTAGGAAAATTATAACAGTTTTCTGGCAATGATTTCTGTTGGTTCCGCCTCTCTGATATGCGTGAAGATTGACTTTCTCGCTTTTGGTGTCCTTCGATGACAATTGAGGCCGCTTATGATGGCTGATTGATTTACGCCTAGGCTTCTCAAGCGTCTCTTTTTTTGATATTCTTGAGAATTAAGTGCTCTGAAGAGAGAACACGCGCCAAGGATAATCATTATAGGGCCACCACGGCTGCCCTCATTTCATTCAATCTTAAAAGACACTATTTAATATCTCAAGAAAGTCAATCTCTACGATGCAAGAATCTAGTGTTCAAAAGGTGAATTAACGCATTCTGAGCTAATTTTATTTTATGTTCCTGTGGCTGAGTTGTAGGTCTATCGCCAACAGATTGAACACACTGACTATCAGAAGGTGTTGCATTCAATAAATGGTGTCTGTGAAATTGGTACAACAGTATGATATCATATGTTCTAATGTTCTTACATAATGATATAAACTCAAGTTTACTGCTTGCTTCAGCAGCACCACACTCCTAATCAGCAACAGAGACAGTTCCTTTCGTTCAAATTTCAGCGAATCAATGACCAAACTGGATGTGCACATTGCGGATATGGATGTGCACATTGTTTCCTCTAGGCCGGGACACATAGGTAGTACAGATTCAATCGCTTTGAACAGTATTCCATGAAAAAGTCAAAATGCTGTTTCAACTTGGTTTCCTAAGTTTGATCCTGCAACCATTGTGCAGATGAGATGCAGTGGTTGTGAAACATAACTTTAAGATATTTTAGAGCGTTAATATATTTTTCGTTTGCTGATCTTGGAAAGTTTCAAGGATGTGGCTTTGGTTTTGCAGTAATGCGGTTCATAGGAGGTCAAGTTAGCCGTGAATAACAATCTGCTTGTTTTGAATGCATCCCTTGGTGGTTATTTTTTCACTTGGTATTCGAATCTTAACAACGAGCAAAAGCGCTTCAAAATAGTCTCACTCTAAAAGTCATAGTTGATTGTGAAATGACAATAGAAAGCCATCGATTAGGTTTTCGAAGAAAATTTTTGAGGCTGCAAAGAAAAGGATGATTAAATGGCTCAGATTGCTAAAATTGGCTTCCACTTGTCTTCAAACCAGCATAGATTTGATTTCTACTGTTAGTTAATATTGCATGCTAATCAGTACTCCGCATCGACATTCGACTTGAATGTGTTTTTATGTGTTATCTGCGCTTCGTGAATTGAATCTAGTGTAATCTGTTTTGGATTTTGCTTCTCTTTTGGCCTTTTATTAGTTGAAAGTTATGATGTGATCTGTAAATTTTATAAATTAAATGAATTAACTGTTAAAAAAAAAGGTTTTATTGGACATTCATGCTTTGATGGCGTTTTTTTTTTCGGTTTTGTTCATGCCCCCGGTTGTAAGTTATAGCATTTTATTTTACGTTTAAACTGATTTAGGAATACTTTGCTAATTCACATTCCATACAGTCAAATTCAGGGGGAATAGGTGAGGAAGCAATGAGTTCCCTTATACATGTAAGAGCCAGCACAGAAGCAGTGGTACTGAGTCATCCTTGTGTTCCATCAGGTGCTTCAGTGTGGTTCAAACTAATGTTTGTGAGGGTTGCGCCTCAAAAGTGTTACTGCATGGTACACCTGTTTTTTATTTATTTAAAGAACAATCTGTTGATTTGTTTGTTAGAAAATCTTAACTGGTGTCCATTAGAAAGTTTTAACTGGCGTTCATTATAGAAATGGAACATGTTTACTCTGTGAAGTTGGCCCAGGCTCTCGGCATCCAGACATCGGCTGCTACAAGTAACATGGGCGGCGGCAGTGGGTCTCCTCCTCTCTCGGTTCTGGACTTGGTTCCCAACGAGTATCACAATCAACTGCGACTAGTAGACTGGTCCTATAATGGTTTAATTGCTGTTGCAGCCAACGTGGCTGCAGGTGGCGGGACTGGCTGTTCCAATGGTTTCGAGAGAGCTGCTAAACAAAATCAACAGCCTGTAATCACAATTTTCGATTGCAATGAGCCTCAAGCCGTCGCAGTTTGTTCACCCCTAGACTGTTCTGTGAGAAGGGGTGCGGAAGATGAGCGACGTGGGGCAGGGGGAGGAGCTAATGAGAACGAGGAGGGGCATCAAAATGGAAAACAGCACAAAGAGGTGTGGCAGCGAACCATAATTCAATGTTTTTCGAAACGCAGCAAATATTCACTTATTTTTAGGTCTTATTTTTCCCATGTTGTTTATTTAAGCCAACTTATAATATTTAAAACTTTCTTCTTCTTATGCCGGTTTGAACCAGGTGTCGAAAGTAGAAATATTTACAAAATTTAAGCTTAGTGTTATACAACGGGCGGTCGTTTTTTGTTATATGCACGGCGTTTTTTCAATTTTCTGCCTTGCAAGGCTTTTTTAGGCCTCAGACTTTCCGTAACTCAATCAAATCAGTAAGAGCATATGAATGAAATTTGAGGGACGGCTTTATTTTGAATCTGGGGTTGAACAACCATTTTGTACTCTTTGCTTTTTTATGAATATGTTGATCACGCTTGTCACTTGCAAGCGTTATCAGGTTGAAAACTGTTTTCATAAAATCACTTGATTCAGTTGATAGCTTGATCTAAAATAACTTCAAACAGGTGTTTGTCTCATTACTCGGCTCTTCGATCCTTGAAGACGATAAGCAGCTTTAATTTGAGCACCTTTTTCATGAAAAATCAGGTACTAATCTCAATCACGCACGTTGAATGAGATTTCATTTGAATGTTTTTGTAGTCGCGATTCGAACTGTAATAAGAAAGTCGTGGAAAGTCCCAACGTCGAAAATTTGATATGAAAATTTTGGCTTGAAGCTCAAATTAAAGCGATAATAGGTAAATTGAGCGCCCATTTTTTTGGTGGAATGTTTTTTTTTGTAGGACGCAGCAGAAATATGATACATTATTTCAGTGTTTTTAGTACGAGAAAGTTACACACACCAAGCAGATAACATTGAAATTTTGAATAAAAAAGGATTTTTCTTTATTAAAATGAGGCTGCTCCCACTTCCTGTGCTACTTGGAACGCAACCGGTCATTCTTGTCTCGCTTTCTCTATCTTCTCTAGTAGATAGAAATATGTTAAATGATCGATGTTCATCACTACACTGAACAAATTGTGCAAAATGCTATAAGTGTACCAAAATGTACATCCGGGTGGACCTAAACGTCTCTCTTAACTGGCCCCACAGTCCATCCAAACACTACTTTCCATTTTTAACAATTCCGTCAACGCCACAGTTTCAACTCAAGTTGTATGTGACTTCGTCCGATTGAAATAGGAGGAAGGGGCTAGAACTCAGACACAGTTTAGAAAATGGAATCACGCCTCTGCCGGGCTTAAAACAATGACCTGCTGATTTAGATATAAGATGTGACATGTATATAAGTGGGACTAGGAAAATTATAACAGTTTTCTGGCAATGATTTCTGAAATTTATCCCATTGATTATTTCAAGCCCGATTCCAACGGAGGGTTTTCGTTCTTGTTTTTTTATTCAAATGAAAAGGTTGTTCTCAAGGTTACGCGTTGAAAGCTCTGATACTGGAAATTAGTGCTGTCCATTTTAATTGTCGATGATAGACTCTTTTGGTGCAAAAGATACGATGTTTACTTTTACACTTGCGAGAGCAATTGTCTTGTAATCGGGAATCAGACTTTTCATTTTTTTCCCTTTAACATTTTTTGTTTCAAATCTGTAAATTGTGAAGGTGCTTTATTAGTGAGCTTAGGAACTTCCAGATCCCTTGTGTGTGTGTGTGTGTGTGTGTGTGTTGTGTGTGTGCGTGTGTGTGGCTGGATGTGTGTGTGTGTGTGTGTGTGCGGATGAGTGTGTGTGTGTGTGTGCGCGTGTGTGTGGATGGATGTGTGTGTGTGTGTGTGTGTGTGTGTGTGTGTGCGCGCGCGCGCGCGGATGGGTGTGTATGGGTGGGTGGGTGTGGATGGGGTACCGTCACAGATTGGAGATAGCTTGGTAGCCGAAGCACGTATGAAATCGGCAGCTAGATCGGGTTCTTGGTTTCTGTTCGCCTCCGGTGGCTAGCAACCAAATATCTCATTTCTTTCTTAATATATTTGGGGCATTTTTGAGCCAATGTTTTTTGTCTTCTGTTCGTTGTAACAGTGCGGCCATGGGCCTAGCTCACTTTTCCCTTGTGTATGTAACAAGGGCGAATCTAGGATTTTCTCGACGGGGGGCGGAGTTTGGATTGATTTTCTGAGCTCTCCCAAATCACTATAAAGACCAAATTTTCTGCACCGCATGCAAATTTTTGATAAACAGGCCAAAAAAGGCGTTTTTAGGCAGTTTTTGGAAAATGTCGACCAAAAATCGTGTTTTTCGGCGCGCGCTCACCCCTTAAACTTAGTATAATTTGGCGCCATATGCGCCTTTACAAAAATGATAGGTTCAGTCAGCCAAAAAGGGAAATCTCAAAATAGTACAAAGATGGGACCCTTTGGGTCGGCAGAGGGTCGAATCTCTTAGAGGGGGCGTCCGCCGCCCCGCCTTCCCCTTAAATCCGCTGGTGGTATGTAGGGTGTCCCACAGAAAAGGAGCTCTGCTCTGTTTAGACTCAAGAGATGGAATTTTACACCGATTATCCTGATCAGCCTTCGCCTTCCTGGAGCAGTTATCCTCCTGTAATGCGTCTGAGAGGGTGGTTTTCTGGAACCTTTTCCAAGTAACTCAGCTATCTCTTTTCTCCCTTTTGTCGGCTCACATCTTTCCTCATGCCCTTATAAACTCTATTCCTGGAGTCTTTTTAATGCTGCTGGTCTCCAATCTGACCTCCATTTGAGCCTGGCTGTTGATCCTTTCCTTCCAGAGTGTTAAGTGTGTGCCAGCAGTTTTGCCGCGATGTTTAACCCTTCTTCAAATAGTGTATGTAGTTCTGCTTCCCCAAGGGTTTGTTTTGGCGGATAGCCTGCTGGGGTCGTAAGATATATTTAGCTGCTGCGTTGTTGCAAACCTCTACTTTTCTTGTGTTGGCGGCAATAGAAACATTCCCCGTATTTCAAAGGCGTAGGCGCCACTGGGTTTCATTTAACTTTAGTATAATAGTCATAAGTATTTGGCTTACGGTCCCTAATTTTTTCCGCCGATAGAACCCACTATTTAATCCTTTGATTCAGCTTTTCTTTGCGGTACTGGCTTGTATGTTAAGTGTCAATCTCGCCTCCAAGTATCACTGTCGATTTTTTTTACTTTATCACTTTCCTAGCTTGTTTCAGCTCCGATGTACATTAACAGCAGGTTTTTGGGTCAACGGTTAGAAGCAGTCCTAGGTTTTTGTCCATTGACAGTTCAAAATAGTTCACCTTAGCCTAAACCTCTCTTGAGCTTTATATAGGTTAGATCAGATTTACCGATTCTTCAGTTGTTTGCATTGGTCATTTGTATTTAGAGATCATCTGCGAACTAGTTGACGGTTCCAGAAGGGACATTTCTTTTTATAATTTTCGGAGGTTTGATGTTGCGAAACAGTGTAATAGAGGCGAAAGGGTGCTACCCTGTTGTGCGCCTTGGGAGAAGACAAGGGTGCAGCTGGACTGTTCATTGCATGTGACCAGAGCAAGCCTTCGACCATTTGAGCGCAACGCTCCTTAATCATCCGTCTACAAGGTCTTTCACAAGGCCTAGCCTCCACACTTTCTCAAACGCAGCTTAGAAGTCGATCGCTACAATAATAGTTAGTTTCTTGTTCTGAAGATGATCCCCTGCTGTCTGGGTAATGTTAGCAATGACATCATTTGATGAGGGATGAACCTGATAACCTGCCTGTTTAAGTGGTCTTAGACAGAGTTATCTCGCTCATTCGCCGAGGCGTACAAGAACCATGTTCTCCATCGTTTTTCCGATGCATGGAGGAGAGATACTTGGTCTATACGATTTTATCAAGTTTGCCGTTTTTTAAGAGCGGTGATATCGTTGCCGTACTCCAGTTTGTCGGCACCTGGCCTTCACACCAGCTTCTGTCGACTTACTATAGGAGTAGTCTTGTGCCTTGGACCTTGGTGCTTCAGCATCAGTATCATTGATTCTTTTCCCTTATTTCTCGGCTTTAGTTCCATCACTGCTTCATGCAGCTTGGCTTTACTTAACGATCCGTTGATTTCCGAATTCCAGTCCAACTTAAATGCTTTAACAGTGTAGAAACATATATGCAGTTTTGGAGTCGTGATTCGAACCTCATTGAAAATTTCAAAAAAGTTTGGTCTAATTTTGAGCTAATGAGATGAGCGTACAGGCTTACAATAGATTGTTTAAACTTAGTTTAAACAATCTCGAGTAAAGTTAGATATCGAACTTCAAAAAATGTCTGCAAAAAATGTTTGAAAATTTTTTCAAATTATTTAAAATGTTTGTTATTTTAGCCATTTTTCTACAAAAAAAAAAATCTTTTCCAATTGGCCTTTTTAACTTTGACTGTCGCATTTGCCTCATTTCTATTTTTTCATTCAGATTTTTTATCGCACCACACAGAAAAACACACAGTTTTCATTTGTTTTTTTTTGTTCTCCGCGCTAAATTAGGTACAACAAAAAATTATCGGAATGAGTCGAGTGATCGGAATGAGTCGAGACCAAATTGAAGCCTTTTTAGTCGTGATTCGAACGGCATTAAAAAAACTTCAAAAAGTCTTCTCTGTAATGGTTAAAATGTTTTATTTCAATTTCGAGCGAATACAAGCGAGCGAGCAGGCTTACAAAAGCTTATTTGAGCTCAATTTAAGCCTTGAAAGAAAACTTAATTTTAAGCAAGTTAAATTAGTTTTAAGAGCCATTTTGGGAACAAAAAACAATGATTTTTATTTGATTTTTTTCTAGTCATTTTTCTACCAAACTTTTTGTCTAATTTGCTTAGATTGTTATTGTCAAATATGTCTAAATTATAGTTTTGCATCAGATCATTTTATCACATCACGCAAAAAAACTACACTAATTTGAAAAAAAAAGATTTTTTTTTGTAGTTTTTGAATGAATATGGTCGGGATCATTCTGTTCTTTTTGCACAGTAACCGGCTATCCTTGCCTCTATATGGATTTGTATAATCAGAAAAGTGGTTATCATAAATTGTTCTTGAAATTTATTCAGAAACCTGTTCTTGAGCTTGGAGGTGGTTTTTTGCGCTCTTTGAGTTCATTGGCACTTTTCAACATTTGGTTGGTGATGTTTTTGCCACAATATGCGAAGTTCAGCTTGGCGTTGTGTTCCATCATGTCACTTGTTTTGTTTAGAGTGGCGATAGTAGTGGAAGTAGCGTGAACAACTTGCATTCTCTTCTGCCCTCCAGTGGCTGGTTGATGACAGTGCCCATGTTCTACACTCACCTCTGCTGGCATCCACATCACAAACAGGCTTGTCACTCTTAACTACAACAAAACAACAGTTCAATCATCAACAAATTTATACTTTTTACATTTAATTTCAGCATTTCTCGATTTAACTTAACTTGCGTTGCCAAGTCTACTTCCTCGCTTTTTCTGCAAACGCACATTTTTTACGGAATTTTAAATTCGGCACCTACTTTCCAATTTTTTTGTTCCGAGTTTCGAAGAATGTGACGGAATATTTGTGCTCGGGTGGTTTTTTTCGCCAGACAGGTTTTGAATTTTTAACTAGCCATTTCTGACGGAATTTTTTATATCAGCCAAAAGGTATTGTTGTCCTGCTCAAATTTGAAAAAGATATTTCACATGCGATCATGGATTTCCAAATTTCTAAATATCTTTAATTTTTGGCACTGTTGAATGTCCCCGTTTAGCAGCTGCATTTGAATTTCAACAAGCACAAACAATCCTTGAGAATGCATCAACATTCATTCCCTGAGTCAAATTAAATAAAATCTGTAAAAAAATATGATTAATTTGAAGACTGGCTTGAAGAATTTCTCTATTTAATGATCTTTCCTTACCAATTTATGGCTTTTTTAATTAACTTTAAGCCTCTAATTGATGTTTAGGAAAGTTACACGTTGAAAAGTTATCGAAGGCGTTTTTGTTTATAATTTATTCATTTCAAAATCCGGCTGATGAAAATTATGGATGCCATTTCTGAGGGGTAACTTGTCAAGAATAACGCTCATCTTGGACTAAACTTGAGTACATTTTTTGAAAAATCACATATTATCATGGATGTCCAATTTATCAATTGGGTTAAACAATTGGTTAAAAAATGGTTTTATAAACTGATTGAACCAATAACCAATTGGTTAATCCGATTTAAACAAAAACGCTTTCGATAACTTTTCAATACTGGACCATTGATTAGCTTTTCAATGAGTGCATTTTGAATCTACGTAAGGCCAAGGAATCGTTTTTCTTTTTCAACGCCACTCCAAACCTTCACACAGCCATGCTCCATCGATTGATAATTAACAATTTTGGAAATTTAATACAATTCGATGTTCAACCATATAAATCCCCCCAATCAATTTAGGGGGGGGGGGGGGGGGGTAAAATACGGAGTATTTATGTTAAATATGTTAAATGCATATTTTATACAGAATCAATTTTCAGATTTAATACAAGCTTGGGAAATAAAACATGAAAAAAACAAAGCTTGGGAAATAAACAAATGGTTTTATAGATGAAAAAATAGTGCTGTGAGGTGCTTATGAAGATTAAATTTTGGCGTGAAGTGCCTTCGGTTTGAAATCCCGGCTTGTTGTCCTAGACCCACAATTATATCTTCTTTCCTTATTATCATCGCGTTGAAAATAAATGCAGTATGCTGAAATTGAAATGCTTTTATTGAAGTGAGATGTTACGAATGTTAGAATTAACAAGACTGCTCGTATATCAGGGCAAAGCCCTGAATGTTCCGACTGTCCCTTTATTCATATCCAATAGTTTTTGTGGAAAAAAAATATTGAAAACTTTAACATTTTGGTCAATATCTAAGTGTAAAATTTTGAGTCGTACGAAATTAATACGACCATTTAGCTAGCGTCAATTCATTATGGAACGATTTTGTTGTGCGGGATAATTCGCCAAGCATAAATAATTCGCGTTACACTCTCAGAATTATGAGTAAACTCTTCAAAGCGCGCATAATTTAGTCCAGAACATGGAAAATTTGGCAATTTTCAAGCCCCCCAGAACCTTACAAAAAAAATCGTCGAGAGTTGAAATATCTTTTTACATTTGAACTCAGGAAGTCGATATCTTCAATGGGGAATAAAAATTTTTTGTTGAAAATCATTATTTCGATCGGTGAAAATTGACTGAATAAAAAAAACTACACCGAGCATAAATATTCCGTTTTCTTCGAACAAAAACTCGTAGTTGATAATTCAAAAACTTGAGGAATGTTGAAATTAAAAACTCGATGTTGATTCGTTCAATTTAAAGTTAAGTTTGTTGAAATATACATACAATCAGGCATGTTAAAATTAAACGCAAAATGGTATAATTTCTAATTATTATTACATGATAGCGTATTGGAGAACACTTTTTGGCAGGGACGTAAGACTGAAAGTTAATGTTCTAGAATTGACGCTTTTAGAAACGACGACTTGAACGTTTTCAAATACCGCCGCTGATGAAAAAACTAAAAGCCTCATTTTTATTCAATTATTTGATCGAGATATTTTACAATGTATTTTCTGCATGATATGATTGTTGAGGAGTCAAAGTAAAGTAGTTGAGACAAGACAACCCTGTTGTGTTGTGTTGTAATTGATGAACATCTCCACACACTAGTTGCTGGCGGCCGTTCAGAATGACTGCACGCTACACATCTGGACCAATCTCAGCTCCACTTTCACCAACGACTTCCAACTCTTCCTGTCAGTTGACTGGGGCCTGCAGGCCAGACTGTCCCCCCAGAGAACAAGGAGAGGAGGAGGCAGACACAGTTTGATGCCTGTGGCTGTGTGCTGGGTTAATTGTGAATTCCAGCACGTCTTCTTCACTCCTGGTCAAAGTCACAGTTAGTCAACTCAACTAACTCTTTCATGTGTTAGCTAATTCTTCGTCACTTTCTACCTTACGTCATTTGTACAGCCTTCAGAAAACGTCTATTTTTTGGATTTTTTTTTTCATTTTCTCGAAAAATGCCCTCACAAATCTTTGGTTAAATGAGATTTTGGGTTAAATGAATAGAACGGGTTGTAAGAAGCTCCTAGGCATAAGCGGGACAGTCCAAATTTTTTTAAACAAAAATTAAGGCCCTCAGAATATTTGAATTTTACAGTTTTTTGGAACTTAAACTTTTCTCAGAAACCGCCCTCTCAAATCTAAGATTTTGGGCTCATTCTAAATAACGAGTTGTGGGAAGCTCCCTTGCATAAGCGGCTGCGCCCACAATTTTCCACGCCAAAAGGTATGACCCTCGGAATAGTCATACCTTTGATTTTTTCGACCGTTTTTCATTTTTTGACTTTCTTCGAAAAGTACTCGTCTAAATCTGAAATTTTGGGATTGTAAGCACAAGTTGTGGAAACCTCCGCTAGAATAGTACACTCTCACGGGTTTTACCCTCACGGTTTTTGTCTTCTATTTTGGGCGGTTTGCTATTATTTTTCTGATAAATATCTTTTTATCTCGTAAATACTATCTGATTTTTTGGGCTCTGTTTTTGATTATTCGGCTATTGGTGGTTGCTAAAACTATTTGGTGGTTGCTTTCATTTGTTGTTTCGATTTTTTTATTCGATGGTTCCGGCTAAAGTCGCTGACTTATCTTCTATGTGATTTTCTTTTGTTCATTTTTATCGGATTACGTACTTATATTACAAGTATATTATTCTGCGTTGATTTTTTGTTAGTTTCAACCTTTTCAAAAAAGTTTAAATGAAATTTTAGGGTCGTATGTTTTTTTTCTTCAAAATTTTGTTCAAATCAGGGCTATTTATTGTTCAATTGTAAGATAGCCAACAGATAGGTTGAAAAGAGTCAAGGAAACAGAAAAAAGATGCGACTTTCGAATTTCAAAGAAAAAAAATATATGGCCCTTAAGTTCTTTGAATTTCACCAAAAATTCATGATTGACATGTTTTTGATAAAAATTAACCAAATTTAAAAAAAGCAGGATCAGTGACTTAATTTTTAATTTCACTGGGAAATCCTAAAAATAAATTTGACCTTCTGTACTATAAATCTTTTCACGCCATTTTTGGTTTTGTATTTGAAAAACGCGTTTTGTCTTTTAGCGAAAGAAATTAGATTGAATTCAAAAGTGCACCTCTACCTTAGTGGTTTCATATATTCATTTAAATATTTTAATGCACTTCTTTAGTTACTAGAGCGTTTAAAGACTTTTCCTGAAAAAAATCATCAAGACTTATATAAGAGTTTCTCTCCACTACGTTCATCGACTCTTAAAACTTCCGGTCGAATGTTTTGAAATGGATTTTTTTGTTTTATAAGTTTTCA
This sequence comes from Symsagittifera roscoffensis, assembly GCF_963678635.1. NCBI lineage: Eukaryota > Metazoa > Xenacoelomorpha > Acoela > Convolutidae > Symsagittifera > Symsagittifera roscoffensis. The sequence goes on from NC_087064.1 coordinate 63,756,883, forward strand.
CTGGTTGTGTTTGATTTTTTGGTTTCTACATCTTAGTGCGTTTTTAAATAGTTTGCAAGAAATTGTTTGATAAGGCAATTATGAAGCTATGCGTTGATTCGATCACTTAAACTATCATTGCGAATCTAAATATAATTACTTCCCTTAACTGTTCTTGAAATTTGGCGTTTGTTTTTGCAAAACAGGTCATGAAACAAAAGAGGATGACGAGACTACAGCGGATGTGAAAATGGAGCAAGAATTTGTTGCAGCTTCAGCTTCAAGGGATTTGAAAGCAACCAAGAAGCTCAGCTTGTTTAAGCAAACCTCGGATAACGATTTTTCGGACCTGCATGAATCTTGTTACAACCTTTGTTTATGTATTGTTACTTCAAACGGCCGCCTACTAGCTGTAGTTCTGAACGCAAGTGGAGATTTCGTGCAGGAAGATTGCAATATTCTAACAACTGGGGATTCAACAGTTGCTCCTGTGAAGACAGACTCCTGGTTCCAAGCACCCAATAAAGAGTCTCAAATTGAGTCGGAGAATTTTGTGATCAAAGATGCCAAGTTTCATTGGGATGATGAAGGAAGATACGTGAGCTATGTCACGTCCAGAAAAGAATTAAGGATGGCCAAATATGAATTTCAGCTGCTAGACACTAACTTCAGCGAAAATGGTAAGCGTCTAACACCAGTGTCGTTCGTCCAACACGAGGGTAATTTTAAGCTGCCGTGGCCGAGTGGGGTGAGGCACTCGTCTCTCAACACGAGGGTCTTGAGTTCGAATCCCAATCGGTTATGGTTGGCTGTGTTCAACTGGGACCCGACTCCTCTGCGAGTCTCAGAAGCGTAACCATATCACTTTCAACTCGATTTGTTTGAATTGAAATTGCGCAGAATTATTGCGTGATTTTCTGAGCAATTCATATCAAAGTTTATGATATGAACAAAGTTTAAACAGTCTTCTGTCTGAAATTTGTGTTAACTTGTTTTGTTGTCAGACTGCCTTAATAGGCCTGTTTAAAAGTAAATGAGCGCCTTGATTTTTTTGTCCTTTAAATCATCAGGTTTTTTTTTCAGAAAAAGAAACCTAATTTTGTTTGGTGGTTTGACTTTTGATTTTTTCCATGGTTACATCGAATTCATTCGGCAAATGGGAGGTCATATATACTGCATTACTCAATAACATAAATGACAATGGCGCCAAAAAAGGCGCTTGACTTGCGTTCTCGAAAAGTGTTTTAATTTTGTAGCTCCAGTAGAAGATAGTATACCTATTGGTGTATTGTTCTCCTTTTAGTTGATTTAGAATTGTAAATGATAAACGATTTTGAATTTCGAAAATTTTTGTTTCTTGGCTTTTTTCTGATTTAATTCGAAACAACTTAGGTTTAATTTCAATTTAGAAAGTTTTGAAGAAATTGCTGTTTAAGAGTCAATGAACGTAGTTAAAACTCAATGGTCGAGATAATTTTTTTTTCATTGATTTTCCGCGATTTGAGTTTGGACTTCCTGTATATTTTCCAGCGCCTTTAAAAAAATACATATTGACTCAAATTAAGTTAACTTTTTCGAAAAAAAGCCAATCATAAATTGTTCTTAAACTTCAAAGATCTTTAAGGCCACATTATTTATTCTCTGAATTTCGAAAATTGATGTACATTTTTCTGTTTCGTTATTGTCATTGACTTTTTCTAACTGTGTTCAACTGGGACCCGACTCCTCTGCGAGTCTCAGAAGCGTAACCATATCACTTTCAACTCGATTTGTTTGAATTGAAATTGCGCAGAATTATTGCGTGATTTTCTGAGCAACTCATCAAAGTTTATGATATGAACAGAGTTTAAACTGTCTTCTGTCTGAAATTTGTGTTAACTTGTTTTGTTGTCTGACTGCCTTAATTGTTGTATAACTGTCTTTTTTTCTAACTGTTTGCTGGCTATGTTCTCAGATTTTAGGGGGAATGTTAGACGCTCATTCTGGTGTAAAATGTTTTGTAGTTGACTCGGTAGTTTTTGCGCAATGTAAGTTCAAACAAGTCGAGAAAGCTTCAGTTTTGGTGAAAGTCTCATCTCGAATTTGCAAATTTATTTGCGTGTTTTCTTGTAAGAGAGCCGTCCTTGATTAAGAGGCGACATGATTTCTAAATTAAAGCAGTTTTAACGCCTTGTAGAAAATGTTATATTTCAGAATTTTATTGAATCATAAAAATTCTCAAAACTGATTTGTAAATAACTGTAAATAAAAAAACATCATCTCTAAAGTCACCGAAGTTCTTTTTTGTTGCATATGACAGAGTATTTGTCATTATCATCTTGTATCACGCATCAAAAGCTAAAGGCGAACTCAAATGAAGGAAGCCTCCAGTTGAATAACTTGTTTTAGACCACATTGATTTGGTAATATGCGTGGGTTTTTTTCTCGAAATTACCGTTTGACTTTGAGTGAATCTCCAAGCAACGGTTGTGTTCGTTTTTGCCCGAAGTCTACCCAATTGGAAAAAAAACTTCAGGTTTTTTTTCGTGGTGTCTGGATAAATTAAAACAGCAACTAAATTACTACGTAATTTCTAACTCATGGGGCTTCATAAATTATTTTTAACAGGTCCAATTAATATTGGAAATCAGTTCGCAACACATCTTAGTAAAGACCTGCGTAAGGTGTCCGAAACTGGCATTTTAGTCCCTGTACCTCAATTTTTTGTTTTGAACCTTGAGGCGTGTTGTTTGATTGGCTTCGTTTTAAATTTTTAGGCGAACGCTTGCACATTGAAGTTCAAATTTTGAGAAGCTACGATTTATCCAGTTTCAATATCAGGGTAGAGCAAGTGGTCCAGTCGTCTCTGAAACAGACAACGTGCTTAGTTGAATCAAACGACAAGTTTATCAAATCGGGCAGAAAACGAAAACGGTCAACAAGTGACAAAGAGTTTGCGGATGAAACGAGCGACGAAGAAACTGAGTTACCAGATAGCAAAGTTAAAACTGAAATTGAATTGCAGAGGAGCGAAATAAGCAAGTGTCCAGGTGTGCTTAAAAGACGGCGACTTGTCAATTTCGATTACGTGGCTACTGAAGTTAAAACAGAGGCCATAAAAGTTTCTGTCCTTGTGGAAAACGAAAATACCGATTCATTTGAGGATAACAAAGTAAAAATCGAACCTCAACTTGAAGCAAACGAAAGTTTAGTTGACGAAAAATCTTTATTAGATAGTGACGTAGTTTCTGCAATTGAAGAGCCATTAATAGATTCATCTAATTATGAATATAAATTGGGAAAATATTCACAACTTGTATCACCTTCGGGAATACTTCTGAGCCCGAGACACTTTTATGATCCGTACTTACACGCAGCCAACGAAAAACACATAATTTTGTTTGACTCGGCAAAAGGAATGCATGTTTTTGATAGCGTTGATTTGAGTGCAATTGACTGTGATAACAATAATGATGGGAGAGGAAAAGAGTCGAAGCGGATGAAGAAAGTGGATGCCAGATTTGCCTGTTTGTCCCCCTTAGCACTGGCAGTAGCTGCATTCAACCCAGGTAGGCCCCGCTCTTGTCTGCTCTACTCCTGTGCCATCACCAGTTTCGTAAGAAGGGTTTTTGGATGTTTAAAGAGACGATGAACGTAGTGAAGACTATATAGGTTGTGATGATTGTGATTGTTGTTTTTCAGGAAAAGTTAAAATTTGTTCAGGCTCAAATTTAATTTTTCGCGGTTTGACTTTGGTTTCTTTTTAAGTCATGTTAAAAGGAAGGCAAACTCCACTATCGAACAACGAAAGTGTAAAGGTAACGAATAACGTGTTCGATTTCTAGCTTCGAAAAATGATTATCATTTTCAGATTTCCCGGAAGCCGGAAAAAAATAAACTTGTGGTCCAATTTTTTTTCAAAGTCAACTTTGTATTGCATTATGTTGGGGCATATACGCAAGATCTGCGTTTGTCGAAAAAAAAACTTTGCTTTGTCGGGTGCGCCAGCTTTCAATTTAAGAAGAAAGCTAAAAAGGAAAAGCAAGTGTTTGCAATTTTGGTTCGTTACCTATTAACACGACCAAAAGCTTACACAGATGATTTTTGCACGTTTTTGCGATCCCTTGCAGCAATATATATATATGGATCAATTTTTATTTGAAGACAGATTGAGTGAAGAATTGAAGAGATCGACTCGCTGGAAGTCTCTTTTGTCTTCGGTTTGAAATGTTTTTTTTTCGCATGACACAATGAAAATTTGAAGAGAAGCATTTTGAAGAGAAGCACAATTTGAAGAGAAGCTCAATGAAAATTTGAAGAGAAGAACAATGAAAATTTGAAGTAGCTGCTCGAATTATCAAGTGAGGTCTCTGCACAGCGACCGCGGGCTAATGTTGTTTTCATTAATAATGAGAAGGCGGCAAGTGTATTCATGAAACAGCTGATAATGGTGTGCAAAATTGTCAGTTGATGATGGTCAACTTACAGCGTATGCCCTGTTCAATGATGTATAATGTGTGGTTGTGTGTGTTTAGGAAGTCTGTCTGTGGACATTTCTATTCTGCCCCAGTCTCTTCTAGCCATGAAAGGGAAGAGAGGAGAAGGAGCAGAGATGGTAGGCGGCAGAGCCAGTGTAGAAGACACTGCTGCCGCCCTCATAAGGTCTGCTCTCTGTACTGGAAAAGACACTTGGGATCTGATGCTGACCTTGAAGTCCAAATGGTACCACTCAACTGAAATTGTGAAAGAGTTTGTGAGCAGTCTTCTTATCAAGTAAGCTAAGCGCTATGGCATTACAAATGCAGCCAAAGAATCCACGACTATTGATATCGATATTTTGGTGGTCTAAAAGCTGTGCTACAGCTTGCTAAGTTGTCTAATTATGAATCAAATGCTTTTTGTTGTCCTGAATAAGATGAAGGCTTGTTTTGAAATTGAATTAAAATTTAGAAAGTGGAATGAGGGAAAGAAATACGAAAAGCTGTTGTCGATGTGTGCCGTGTTGTCAACGAGGGCGGCGAACGAAACAATGGGACTGTCTGTCATCTCCTTCGGACTGAACATGGAGCTGAAGCTGCTCAGAATTCACGCGTTTTACAATCTCATCTTCAAGTCAGTAGAGACGAAAGAGTGGCAGAAGCTTAAACATTACATGGCACAACCGGAACCAGATTTAAACGACGCCATCATCGCCTCAGAGTTGGAAGCGTTTCTGCTGAAAGAATCAGAGTTTATGTTGATGCTGCCTATAATACAAGCTGTGTATGATTCAGTACTGTTGGTTTTCAAATTGATTTGCGATGGCAAACACGCTTATTTATTGAATCTAGAGAAAGTTTTGACACTTGTGAAGAAGTTGCTGTTGCTGCAGACCCTGTGGATTAGCCAATCTGGCATTCGAGTGAAGCATCAGCCGGTGTTTGAGAAATACGTGCAGTCAATTGACCTGAAAAGGTTCTTCGCTTTAAGCTGTGAAGCTTTGGTCACAGCTGAGAAGGAAAGAAAGAGAAAAGAAACACATGCACATGTCAATGAAGAGTGGACGGAGGTGATGAAGAAAGTGGCCAACTTGCTCAGACTGTTCCGACATGTCAACTTCGAGTCATCCAATTGTGCGTCTGGAGTTTTTGCCTTATATGGTAGAAACAGTAAGCAGTTAGTATTCACATGCGACGATATAAACGAGCCCGTTCGACACTTTCCCAATCCGCCCAATTCGATAGTAGATGAAGTCAGGTTCTTGAGGTTGGGTGTTCGACCAATCACTGATCTCAAGCAGTGTTCCAGGTGTGGCAAACGACAGGGGCTGAGAGCGAAGAAGCAGTTCAGATGGCCGCTTTGGGAAGCCATCTGGAGTGAAAGGTCAGTCTGTGAATTGCTAATCAACTAGTAGAATATCTCGTCTTACCGCGTGTTGATCAAAAGTTCCTCCCACGTGTTCAATGTATCTCAATATCGCTCGCTTTTTAAAAAAAAACAGTATTTTGTAGAAGTGTGAAATGACAAGCATAAGGCTAGTTATAAAAATTGGGTAAATTACCTGAGGAGAGTAGTACACCAATTGTTAGTAAGGGTAGTTTTAAGGGTTGAGTCAAAGGAGTTCCATGCAGTTGGGCATCAGTTGAGTAAGTACATGAAAAATAATACAATAGTAAATCAGGGATAAAACTAAGGTAAATATAATATCATAAATAGGGATATTATATTACATGGTACGGGGAATACTAAAAGGCGAACGTTAGAAAAAGGGGAACTGTTAATAAGGGGGTTATTCAGAAAAGTTGATATTAATCCCGAGTTTTCGTATAAATTGAAACATTGTTTTACCTGAAAGTTTGTCATTTTCTTGTAAGTCATGCTGTTTTTGAAAAGTTGAGAGAAACGAGAGAGTCCGCTTGGCTGTAATGTCAAAAGTCAAGTTGAGAGAAAGGTGACCTTAATTGTTTACAATTAACACCCGCCCACATTTGCAGAGCTTGCAAATAAAGTATTGAATAAAATAGTAAGGATACGGTAAAATACAAAGATAAGGGAACCAGTAGATAAGGGAACCAGAAATTGTTCTTTTTCATCTTCATCTTGGTTTGTCTATCGTTGAGCTGATTGTCTTAGTTGAATTGACGAGTCGTAGATTTGTTCATCTTTGTCGAGTTGATATGTTGAAGGCTGAGTTGCGTGATTATTTGGTTGGTTAGCTATTTGGAGCTTGGTTACTGCGAAACTGGGAAAACGCGGCTCAATTTGACCACAGGTCGAACTTTGAATCCAGTTGGCGTTTTCAGCTTCACTGAGCGGACTATTCCATCTTGTCCAGGAAAGGTTTCCACCACTTTAGCAAGAGGCCACAGTCCACGAGGTGTAAAATCCTCCAACATCCAGACCATGTCGTCGGGTTGCAAATTGGAAGTCGCAGAAGTCCACTTTGATCGTTTCTGCTGACCTGGTAAGTACTCTCGAAGAAAGTGATTCCAGAAGTGATCTGCGAGTAGTTGGGATGCTTTCCATGATTTTGACAGAGATAAATCCTTGTCCTTGAAGATACCAGGCGGTAAATTTGGAGTTCCACGACCAAGAAGGAAATGGTTGGGAGTGAGAGGCAGATCATCTTTGATGTCGTCAGACACATTGGTTAAAGGTCGTGAATTCATGGTTGATTCAATTTCGGTCGTGAAAGTAGCCAGTGTTTCATAGGAGAGTGTTCTTGATCCGATGACTTTGTACAGGGAAAGTTTAAATATCTGAACTAGTCGTTCCCAAGAACCACCAAAATGAGGGGCCGCAGGAGGGTTGAATTTCCATTCGAGTGATACGTCCAGCTGATTGATGCTTTCCACAAATTCTTTGTTCTTTTCCAAGTTGTCTAGACATTTCTTCAGCTCAGAATTGGAGCCCACAAAACTTGTCCCACAATCAGAAACCATTTTCGATGGTTTTCCTCGCCGGGCAAAAAAGCGTCTGATACAAAGAAGAGTGCTGTCTGTCGATAGTCCTAATGAGATTTCAAGATGCACAGCTCTGATCACTAAGCATGTGAACAGTAAAATATACGCTTGGTATTGTTTTCCTTGAAGGATGATGGGAAAAGGTCCAACGTAGTCCAATCCAGTCGTTGCAAAAGGAAAATGATTTTTTGATGGCAGTCGATCAATTGGAAGATCTGACATCTGAGGGTAGTCGACTTGTTGTTGCATTCTTCTGCAGGGTATACAACTGTGTATGATACTTTTCAGCATGACGCGGCAGCGAAGAATCCAGTAGTTTTCCTGTGCTATGGCCATTGCTTGTTCCTTTCAGCAGTGGGAATGTAGAACATGGATGTTAGCTAACAGCAGGCGAACATTGGGGTTTTCACCAGCGAGAATGATTGGATATCTAGCTGATAGCATGATAGGGGCACGCGTGAGACGTCCACGAGAACGCAGGATACCGAAGTTGTCCACAAACGGTGCTAATGTTCGAAGTCTACTTTTGCCTTCAATTGGTTTTTCTTTTTTGATGTCTGAAATTTCAGAGACAAAATCTGTCCTTTGGGCAGTTTTAATTATGAGAAAGTGCGATTTCGTTAGATGCAAGAGTTGAAGATCGACCTTCGACTGTTTGTTGATCTTCCGTTTGAGATTTTCTGCGAATAAGAAGCAGTATGCAACTGTCCGTATTAGTCTTTTCCAGTTGCTGAAGCGTTTGATGTCAAATATAGGCTCAAATTTAGCCTCTAATGAAGTAACGAATACAGGAATGTTCTCAAGCCGAATGTTTTCCTGTGAAGGCCATTGAGAAGAATCGTTCAACAGAAATTCTGGTCCTAGTAGCCACCGACAGCTTGAGGTCATTTCTAAAGCCATGTATCCTCTGGTACCGTCGTCAGCAGGATTTAGCAGAGTTGGAACGTGAAACCACTGTTCAGGTTTAGAAACGTCTAAAATTTTCTGAAGCCGATTAGCGACGAAAATTTTGTGTCGTATTTCAGGTGTTCGCAGCCAATACAAAACAGTAGTACTGTCAGACCAGAAATAAGTTTTTTCAACTTTGAGGTCAATTTCCTCTGAAACAAAGAGCGATAGTTGGGCAGCATATACTGCAGCTTGCAACTCGAGATTGGGAATTGTAACACGTTTCATAGGAGCGACTCTTGTCTTTCCTATTATAAACTTCAAAGATGTGGAGCCGTCGCTGTAGACTATTCTTAGGTAGCAAACAGCAGCGAGAGCGAATTCTGATGCATCACAAAACGTGTGAAGCTGGATTGAAGCAGGGTTTTCTTTATCAAAGAAGTTCCTTTGGAATGAAACAGTTTCGAAATTTTCCATTTCGTCTACCCAAAGTTTGAAATCGGGAAGTTTATCCGTGTCTAATGGAGTATCCCACTTAACACCTTGTGACCAAACAGATTGGAGAACTTTTCGAATCCGAATTGTCAATGGAGCCACTATTCCGAGTGGGTCAAATAAAGAAGCGGTATACTTCAGGAGTTTCCGTTGCGTAGCAATGCCAATACGTAGAATTTTTACAAACTTTTTGTTATCGATGAAGTAGCAGTCAGTGTTGGTATTCCAGTGAACACCGAGAACTCGTTGATGTTTAGGCGTTGGATCATTAGGGCTGACTAAAATATTTGGATCAATTGAATCCAGGAATGGTTTACTGTTTGAGTTCCACTTATTCAAGTTGAACCCACCTCGAGATAAAGATCCTCGTAGTTGTGTCATTTGTTGGAGGGCTTCTTCTACCGTTGACGAAGTGACATACAAATCATCCATGTAGATATTCCGTTGAATGATTTCAGAAGCCAGAGGAAAGTCGTTTTTACTGTCTGATGCACATCGTCGTACTGCGTAGCAAGCCACGCATGGTGAGTCTGTGGCACCGAAAATGTGTCGTGTATATTCGTGAGTTTCTAATTTACCATTTTCTTTCCAAAGGTATCTTAGAAAAGGTCTATCCTTTGGGCTGACTAGCACTTGCATAAACATAGCATCTATGTCAGCAGATATTGCTATTTTATTTTGTCGAAAGCGAATTATGAGACCTGTTAAGTTGCACAAAAGATCGGGCCCTTTGAGCAAACTCGAGTTGAGGGATTTACCCTGAAAAATGCTGGAAGCATTTGAGACTCGTCTAACTTTGTCTGGTTTGTTGACATTTGTCACTGGATGATGCGGCAAATACCAAGATTTGATTGCAGTGTCATGTTTTGCATCTATTTTGGTGACAAAGCCTTTTTCTAAGTCAGTGATGACTGTTGCGCGGTATTTCTCCCTTAAATCAGGTTTACTTTTAAGGCGAAATTCGAGGCTGTTGAGTTGCTTTTCAGCTAGCCAACGGTTATTTGGAAGATCAGTATCCTCTTTCCAAAGAAGGTCAATTTGATAGTGACCATCTACTAAAGTACAAGAGTTTTCGAGAATATCGATTGCTCTTTTATCCGATTTGGAGTGCGAGCGTTTTGAAGAAGCGATGCCTGTGTTTTCTATTTTCATCCAGTTGAGAACTTTCTGGTATAATTTTTCATCTAAGTTATTGTGTGAATGAACTTGTGTGAAGTTCACCGGAACAGATGGAACGGAATTATATTGCGTTTTGTTCCGACCTGTGCATGTCCATCCCAAAAGGGTTTCGATAGCCCAGGGAACATTCTTGGGGCCATCAACGGTATTTTTGATCTCATGATATTCTGGATTGTTGTTTCCGATGACTAGCGATATGCTATTGTCGTTTAAGTCCGGGTATTTAACATGCTTTAAATGTGGAAAATTGTTGCACATTGCGTTTAGTTGAAAAATATCAACTGGGGCCAAATTATTTTCATCTACCGTGAGTACGTCATCGAGCGTCATTGGAGTCGATGTGCTTTTGTATGGTCTAATTTGTACATCCACAGATGTAACTTGAACTGACTTGGTCTCATGATATCCAGATATGGGAAGTGAGTGCTTCTTGTTGACGTCCAAGCCTAGTTGAGTTGCCACTGAGTCCAGTAGTAGAGTTACGCAGCTACCACTATCTAAGAAAGCGTAGGTACAAAGTGTTTTATCACCATTTGATAATTCGATTGGTACAAAAGCTGATTGACCTGATCTCTGACAAGCTATTGCGCGATTCACTGCAGCTTTACTAGGGTTTTTTCCATAAGTATCAGAAGGATCGTGGAGTAGAGTGTGGTGTTTTTTACCACAATTATCGGTTCGACAGAGCGATTTCGAATTGCAGTCAGTAAACCTATGATTCCCTAGACAGTTAAAGCATAAGTGCATTTTTCGGGCATGCTCTTTTCGTTGCTTAGGGTCTAAAGCTTTGAAGTGCTCGCATTTGTAGAGAGGTCCACAGGTGTCTCCACTAGGACAAGCATTCGAGTTTACATTATTCTGAGCACGAGAGTTTTGTTGATCTCCCTGATGGTTAAAGCGCTGATTTTGATTTCCTACACCATTTGTAGTAAAACCATTGAAACGGGAACCACTAGGGTGTTTAGCGTTTCCAGAAGAATTGTTAAAATTGTTATTGTTTTGGTTTCGGAAACCTGTCGGAGGCATGTCGCGACACGCCTGTGCGTACCGTTGAAACCATTGTGCTAGATGTCTCAAGGAGGGTTGATCGTAGTCTTTGTCGATGACGAAGCGATTCCATTCTAATCTCACAGGGTCGGGAAGCTTTGCCAGAGCAGTGTTCAAGTTTGTTGTAGAACAAATATCGTGAACAAAACCAAGTTGCTCAAAAGTGTCCACTAAAGTTAGGAGAAAAGCAGAAAACTGCATGTATGATTCTGGTTGAGCCAGATTTGGAGGTTTGAAATTTGCAAGACGTTGCAAAAAAGAGTTGACAATTCTATTGGTATTGCCAAAGTTTTCACGAAGACGTTGTAGTGCTAGTTCGTATGTGTCGCCGTTTGCACCATAACCAGCTATCATTAGTTTAGCTGGGCCAGTTACCAATGATTGAAGATGGATCATCTTTTCAGTTGGAGACATATTAGAATTATGAATCGATGATACGAATACACCATACTAGTGCAACCAATAGTTGGGATTGCCATTGAAAATTGTAGGCTTCAGTTTTGGCACTGATCGACTGAATGTAGCAGAAGTGTCGCTTGAATTAGTTGCCAAAGCTCGATTGTTGTTGTTAGGAGGGTTTGCAGCACTAGCTTGTTGTGAGCTGTGGTTAGGAACATCACTAGCAAATGGATTTGAAAATGAATGGTCGCCTTGAAATGGCGCCGAAAGGTTGTCGTCAGCGGCAGCTGTTCTTGCATTGCCTTGAGTATTGTTGCTCATGGTTATAAGGTTGTTGTTTGGTATATCCATTATGTTTGCAGTCGGCATGGAGGTTGCGGTTTCCTGTGGGAAAATTGAAGTAGCATTTTCTTGAGCGCTGTTATTTGGAATTGTAGAAGTAGCAGGATTTGATACTTGTTTTTTCAAATATTTTTTCACTTTCATTGAAAATACTCGGATTTTCTGTTTCAACTGTACTGTCCAGTGAGAATGTTCATCAAAATCGTGTTCAGAACCAGCCTGTAACATTTGATCGTTCAGGGTATCAAGTTTTTGTTGGAATTGAGACAATTCAGTGAACGTTTCATTGATGAGTTCAAGATCATCTTCTTCCTCGTAGATGTTGTTTTCGAGCATGTCGATCAAAGTATTGATCTCCATTTCGTGATGACGTCGAAGCGAAACCAGTTTTCGAACGCCAGTCTCTTGAACGTTTTGATTGGTATCTTGCGTTTGGGTACCATTTTGTTCCGAAGGATCGCTGTCATTGTTTTGCGTCGTTTTATTTCTACCGGATGGGGCCATACCTTGAACCAGGAGACGTAAACCAATACCTACCAACTTATACCAGTATATGAATTTACCTTTACCAACCTACCAACTTATACCGAATACCACCGATGCTCGTAAGAAGGAGCGAAATAATGGATAAAGTTTAACCAATTACCACTGTACCTTACCACTTGTACCTACCTCCGAGGGAAAATTGAGCGGTCGTTCGAAGTGTCCTCGGTATTAACAATTAACTGCGATTTTAAAGCTAGTCCAAGAACCTACCTGGTCCTACCAGCCTACCGACCCTACCTACCTACCAATTACCAGTATAAACGGCAAAAAAAACCGGGTGCAAAGATTAGCACCAATGAGTGTTGACCTCCCAGAGGACAACTGAGGATGACGTATTTACCTACCTACCTGTCGCTATTTAGCAGACGACCGAATTGTGATTGCTGACCTCCCAGAGGACAACTAAAGTTGATGTACCTGTTTACCTACCTGTCCTAATACCGTAGATTTATCCCTGTGCAATAAAATTTGCACTTATACCAGTTGACCTCCCAGAGGACAACTTGCCTTTATCGCTGTAGCGTAGCGAATGAGACGAACTAGAGTTGTTCGAAGCAGTTGATGAGCTAAACGAAGCTCGAATGTAGCCACGAACCCAGTGAGGCTCGAAGCAGCAGAGGAAATGAGCTCAGGTAAAGCTCGACAGGAAGCAGCCAAGAACCGAGAGGCTCAAAGCAGAAAATAAGGTGAGCTAAGACGAAGCTCGAATGTAGCCACGAACCCAGTGAGGCTCGAAGCAGCAGAGGAATGAGCTCAGGTAAAGCTCGACAGGAAGCAGCCAAGAACCGAGAGGCTCAAAGCAGAAAATAAGGTGAGCTAAGACGAAGCTCGAATGTAGCCACGAACCCAGTGAGGCTCGAAGCAGCAGAGGAAATGAGCTCAGGTAAAGCTCGACAGGAAGCAGCCAAGAACCGAGAGGCTCAAAGCAGAAAATAAGGTGAGCTAAGACGAAGCTCGAATGTAGCCACGAACCCAGTGAGGCTCGAAGCAGCAGAGGAAATGAGCTCAGGTAAAGCTCGACAGGAAGTAGCCAAGAACCGAGAGGCTCAAAGCAGAAAATAAGGTGAGCTAAGACGAAGCTCGAATGTAGCCACGAACCCAGTGAGGCTCGAAGCAAGCGGAATAAGTGAGCTCAGATAAAGCTCAAACAAATGTCATGTCGAAGAACAATGACGAAAATTGAGAGTCCAAAAAGAACTCGAATCAGGTAACCAAGGAGTCGGGCAATAAGAAAGCAAAAGTGTCAGAAAACACTTGAAGGAAGGAAGCAATGAAGGAAGCAAAGGGCCAAGAAAGGCTCGGAAGGAATATACAAGGCGTCAGATAAGACTCGGAAGGAATGAATGAATGAGTAGGGAAAGACTCGGAAACGAACAACAAATGGGTCGAGAAAGACTCGGAAAGGAATGAAACATTGAGTCAGAAAAGACTCGGAAAGGAACGCAAAAGGCAATAAAGACTCTGAACGGAATGAAAAATGAGTCGGGAAAACTGAAGTTTTTTCATAAATGAGTCACAAAAGACTCGGAATAGCAAAGCAACAAAAAACGAATTGAAAGGGGAAAATTGATGAAAATAACTTAATACATTATTCAAAGTAAATGAAGCTATGAACAATTGAAACGTTTAAAGTTTACATGGGTTAGAAATCAAGAGCAATAATTGATCTTTTTTTTTTTTTTAAAAAATGTAAATCAAATAAACTGCGATTAACTGTAAATAAATGAAATAATATTGTAATGGGGAAGTATTATAACAAGATATAATAAACCGCAGACGTAAAAACTGGGGAGGAAAAACAGTAACTAACCATAAATTTTTGGTTGTGGGGGAATAAAAAACACAGTGTAACGAGCTAATCAAAACTTTTTCGGGGCGCCAATATAAAAATTGGGTAAATTACCTGAGGAGAGTAGTACACCAATTGTTAGTAAGGGTAGTTTTAAGGGTTGAGTCAAAGGAGTTCCATGCAGTTGGGCATCAGTTGAGTAAGTACATGAAAAATAATACAATAGTAAATCAGGGATAAAACTAAGGTAAATATAATATCATAAATAGGGATATTATATTACATGGTACGGGGAATACTAAAAGGCGAACGTTAGAAAAAGGGGAACTGTTAATAAGGGGGTTATTCAGAAAAGTTGATATTAATCCCGAGTTTTCGTATAAATTGAAACATTGTTTTACCTGAAAGTTTGTCATTTTCTTGTAAGTCATGCTGTTTTTGAAAAGTTGAGAGAAACGAGAGAGTCCGCTTGGCTGTAATGTCAAAAGTCAAGTTGAGAGAAAGGTGACCTTAATTGTTTACAATTAACACTAGTGTATATTACTTTTGGCCTAAATGAAATTGAAGAGGATGAGCTGTTGAGACTGGGGCTTGACTGTTAGGTGTCAATGTGGGGGTAACTGGAGACGAGTGGTGATGGGGTCTGCAGACAGTGTCCGCGGTAGGTCCTCTGGGGCAAACACTCTAGGCGCAGGAGGAGGAGGAGGAGGAGGCATTAAGGCCGGCAATGGAAACGTTGCTACTCCTCAAAGTGAAGCCAACAAGTGAAGCAATTTGCAATTGATGACTTATTGCTATTCTTCTGAAGATGACAACTGGCGCTGTTACAAAGAGAATCTCAGATAATATGAACGTGCAATTGTAAAAATATTAATAACAGGGAGAAGATGTATGTTCTGTTAAATTTTAGCTCAAAAAACTCTGTTGTCATTTCCGATCAAATTTATGTGATGTTATTGCCGTAGATTAATTCATTTAATTTATTGTTCTCCATTGAAAGTTTCATTCAATTCGCTGTAGATAGAAGTGTAACTTGATTCGGTTCGGTTCACCGCGGAGATTCATTTGTTAGTTGAATGATTTCAGACAAGTGTTATGTTCGTTTTGATTGAGGAGTGCTCTGCAGACGACGTGCATCAATAGCGTTCATTACTCGGCTGCTGCTGCTGTTCTCTGCTACCAAATATGGAAGGTGTTGGGTGTCGGGTGGTGCGTGGGCCAGACTGGAAGTGGGGCAAGCAGGACGGGGGAGAGGGTCACGTGGGCACTGTGAGGAGCTTCGAGTCGCCGGAGGAGGTGGTGGTGGTGTGGGACACAGGCACAGCTGCCAACTACAGATGTGCGGGCGCGTACGATCTTCGCATATATGACTCATCACCAGCAGGTCAGCTCATTCTGTTGCAAATGGTAAACTACTATTTTACTACCCTAATGGTAAACTACCATTTGCAACAGAAGGTCTCCAAATGGTAGTCTAAATGGTAGTTTCTCTTTAAATAACTGTTCAGCGTAGCCAGACTGGCAATCTAAGACATTTGAGGCGATTTCAATTTTGATTTCGCAAAGTTTTCAACTGATAAAAGATGAGGTTATCACAAATGATAATGGAGTGGACCTAACCTTATGCATAAACACTAAGTGTGTTGAGTAACGTTATAGATGGTGATGAATGGCGATTGTTTCCACTACCTTTGAGCTGTGTGCTATACTAGTATGTTGTTTCTGTTCCAGGCATCAAACACGAGGGTGTGAGTTGTGGCTCGTGTGGGGTGTCGCCCATCTTCGGGGTAAGGTGGAGTTGTGCCGAGTGCACCACCACCACCACCAGCAACAGCAGGACAGCAGACACCTCGGTGGACTTGTGCAGCTCCTGCTATCACTCAGACAAACACAACATCAGACACAGGTAGCACTCACATGGCTATTATTTCATGCAAATTCATTTTAACCAGCAGAGACAAATGAAAGTGCAAATATCTCAAAAAAGAATTGTATTCCCAACCCGTTAGAGTAGCTGATTACTTTCACCTCAAACAACCACCACTTCATCTCTCATTTTCCTGCTCAGTGTTTCATGGGAAATGAGAACCCAAACAAGTAGGTAAACACTGGGCTAGTCTCGTTGCTGGAAACGGCGGTCTCTTTCCTTAACCAGGGTCTACCCGAGCACGGGGAAACAGAATCCTCATACTGAATCAATGTCCATACACTCGAGTACTGAATGCCAAGCCAAAACGCCTGCAGACAAAGTGGCTACCGCGGAACCTCCTTGGATAGAACCATATGTGAAGCATCTCTTCTGAGCCTACACCTGGTGACCGGTGTCCTGTCGACTCAACACTGGCTCCTAGCCTCCACTATTAAACACTTTCCAAGCCCTCCATGAGGTGTCCACCGGTATGGAAGAAATGTACCTTTTGAACAAATAAAAAACTGTTTGAGTATTAATTGCTGACGCAGTCACAAAGGCAGTAGAAGGCATCATAAAGTGTTTGACCAAGTGCCTGGGAGATCGAGTTCAGCGGAAGAAAGAGTGACCTAGAAGAACGATGGAAAGCCGAAAAATTGGAAACCTACAATAGAAGAGATAATGTTAAGATGATTGGCTTGAAAGAAGACGCGGCGAAAACGGACGAACCAGAAATGAACCTTCAAAAACTACGTTGAAGAAAGTTATTGAAGTGTCTGGTGCGATCAGTGCTGCACTAGAGCCAAATAACATATCTATCGCTCATCGGTTGCCTTCCAGAGATGGAATGGTGAAACCTATCATTGTGAAGTTTTCTAAGAGAATGGCAAAATTCTAAGAATGGATTTAATCAAGAAAAAGAGAACTACTAAGACGAGCATACTTTCAGAACTTAAAGATCTTCGAAGATCAAAGCCCAGCGCTGGCTTCGCTGGATGATGAAGCGAGACACACGAATATGGAATGCCTGGACCAAAGAAGGAATAACACTTACCCATAATGTCAAAATGTCCGTCATGCTTATAAAAATAAGATCTTTGAAACCTCATTTTGGTCAATTGGAAGCACGTATTCTCAGCCTTGAGTCTCCACCTGATATTTTATGCCTTACAGAAACCTGGATTACTGGAAATGATCTAGGTGAAAGTTGATTAGTCAGCGGTTATAAACAATCACGTGATAAGTGATCTCGGTGGTGGTGTGATGATCCAATTAGGAAATACGTGCTGTTTATTCAGTCAACGTGACACGCTTTAAAATGAAGCCTTCTGGTTGATATAGCAATAAACGATTATAAATGTTCTTTTTGCGTCATTTATAATCCACCAAAATTAAACAAACTTCGGTTTGTTGAGAAACTTGATTTTTTAAAGAAAAATGTCAAATCTCAATCGTCCCTTCATTTTATGTGGCGATTTTAATATCGATTGGATGCAAGAAGATCTGCTTTCTCAAAGTTATTGTTCCGACTTTCGATACGAAAATAACGGAATATTTGTGCTCGAGGTGGGTTTTAACTAGCCATTTTTGACGGAGTTTTTTTTATCATTCGAAAAGTATTGTTGTCCTGAGCTCAAATTTGAAAAGATATTTCACCTGTGATCATTTTTCGTAAAGTTATGGGGGTTTAAAGATTGCCATTTTGGCCAATTTGGGACAATTAACGCGCGATATATTTCGCGCTATTAACGCGTAAGCGGAGTGTTAATCCGTCTTAGAAATCGTTCCAAATTGGTTAAAAGAAGCTTATTCGCCATAATTGGTTTGTTACAAGGAGCAAAATCTATCCTTTTGTACTTTGTATGGCGTGTGGGGGGATGATTTTCATAAAAAATTTCAAGTTTTGGAGAAAAAAAATTTTCATTTTATTTTTTCTTAAATTTAATTTTTTAATGTTATTACTGCTCCATAAACCTTAAAAGGCAGTCGGAACATTCAGGGTTTCGCCCTGATACGAGCAGTCTTGTTTGATATGTGGCTATTTAAAAGGGTTGTACATTTCCGGCTGTGAACCAAATCATGTTCTAGCCAGCAGCTCAGCTTGTTTGGATCATTTCATCGTCCAAAACATCGGAATCACATAGTTATTCTTAATACTGCAAACTTATCGAATCCTTACCCAAGACACATAGAATGGTTGATCAAGTGCCATATTTTTGATAATGAAATCCTTTTCTGCGATACGTCTTTCATTGAAAACCGAATACAAGTGAACGAGTTTCTGGAAATGAAAGAACAAAAAGTTGAAACAGTCAAACTAGATAATTATGAAATTAATGACCCAGATAAAGTTTTTGATCTATTCAAAACTTCTTTCGAATTTTTTTTTATACGTTTGCACCAATCGAAACCGTCAGAAACAAGTCAACAAACAAACCCCCCTGGTTCACAAACTATCTTAGCGACCTTAGAACTAAAAGAAATGCTGCTCATAAAAAAATGGGAAGTTAGTCAGAATGATTTCCAATTGTTTGATAAATATAAGATCGTTTGCAAAAGAAGTAGAAACATCAAAGAAAGCCAACTATTGGGATGAAATCAAAAATTGTACAGGAGACTTAAGAAAGGCAAAATTTTAATTGATCTAAGTGTCAATTTTCCCTCGCTACAATCATGCAATTAGGAAAATGATAACGCAACAGACCAAAATGTCGCCGATAATTTCAATAACTTTCTCACCGCAGTTGGATTCTCCACTACGCTGTTTTGATTTACGGTTGTTGCAGCTATACTCAGCTCGAACTGATTCTTATCTTACAGAAGAAAATACTAAAATTCGTATTTTTAGAAAAGAAAAAGATCAAGAGTCATGATATATTCGAGAAGTATAAACTGTTTACTGTTTTCGAGTATGTGAATTGCTTAATTTTGTTTTAGAAGCTCAAAATGATTTTCATTTTGAAAATTTTTTGATTCTAGCTTGGTCTCCGAACCATTTTGTAAACGTAAAAGAGCGATTTTGCCTAACGATAGTTTAAAAACGCTTCAACAAACTAAGGGTTTTCGGTCTGATGCCTGCCAATATCGAAAACAGTTCTTTTTCTTCAATTTCTCAATTGTACCATAATTTGAAAATCTATCTGGTGGAAAACTCCCAAAACAAATTGTAATATCTTTTTTCTGTTTGTAAGTTTCAAAAACCAAACTCGTTGGCTACATGCCACTGGACTACCATCTATGAGTCAGCTTTTCAGTGTTAAAAAAAATGATTCTCCAAATCTTCTTAGTTTTCGAGCTGTATCGACGTTTTTAGATTTTTTCTGAATGTACTCGCTAAATTTTTAAAAATTAGTTGTAAAGAAAAAATTTTTTTTGTTTTTAAATCTTGATTAACGGTAGATGATGATTGGACCAGCAGGTCTTCCTATCTATTGTTTCTAGCTGCTTGAATCGGATTTGAGAAAAAAAACCTATTAGTTTTTTTGATCTTTAAGATAACAGTAATATAAAGAACAGTTTTCTTCTGTTTGTTGTTAATTCTTTGATTGCCTTGTTAATTCTTTGATTCAGCATCAAGAGTAAACGGTTAGTGGGCCAGTATACATTCCTGTAATTGATAATTTTTTGTTGATGTATTTGTTTATACATGAAAAAACTAATTCTTTCTTTTCTTTGAGGCGTTGAAATTTTGTAAAAAATAGGGTTTTTATAATGTTCTGGGAGTTCGCGGAAAATTTGGTCCACCTAAAAAAAGCTGGCAAAAGTTTTGAAAGTTTTTACGATTGTTCGAAAGTCAATTTACCTCGAAAAATCTTAGATACGCCCTTGAAGCTAGGGATTTTTCTCCTGTGGACTTGGCAATGATGTTTAGCAAGTGATTGCTAACATATGCAGATTAAAGGCAGATCGGTGACTCTCAACATTGGGAATTGGACGGAAACCTAGATCACAGGGCCCCAGTGTGATTAGAACGAGGTAACCAAATGCTTGCCTGTTGTGTAGATTTGTGCGTGTGGCCAATGGGAGCAGTGAGGGAGTGGTGGTGGAGGCGAGGAGGAAGAGCAAGAAGGTGGTGGCCAGGGGCATATTCGCAGGCGCCAGAGTAGTCAGGGGCGTCGACTGGCAGTGGGATGTAAGCATTTTTATCAATTAGAATTGTCAAACAATCAGGCTCATCAGGAATAGTTGCCGGCAAGTTCAATTTTGAGTTTGAGAGTTTCCGATACTTCTTGTGATTTAATTTCAGCGAATGCGTGTTTTTTGGGTAGTTAATGGAAAACAATATGGGCAGTGGTTATTGCCTAGTTGTTAGCTTGAACATACGAGGCATCCAATCATGTTTATTTGCGAGATGATTTTCAACTTTTTTCGAATTGGAAATAATTTTTGTAAAGTATGCAGCTGTTGCATTTTGAATATGGGTCCTAGATCGTCCCCTCTATTTCTTCATGATTCATTTTTCAATTAACATTTTGATTACTTTTTTAGGTCGCCTTAGTTGGTTTTCCATATAAAAATCCTATTTCACCAAAATGTTGCCATTTTGATCACTCACCTCTCAAAGTTTCAATTGGTGCTCTCCCGCCGAGAGTAAAATTTAAAAACTAAACCCTTTGGGTGGTCTCTGGCTCGAATCCTAAATCTGCCCCTGTATTAATATGTTTCTCATGTTAGTTGTTTACACAGCAGCCCTTATGTTGTATTACGAGCGCTACATTTAAAGGCGGATCTAGAATTTTTCCAAGGGAGGCAAAGGTCGACCAAATAAAGGTTCCGACCTCTCCCAAAGTAGTAGAAAGAATTTATTAAGCCAAAGGCATTCTGCTCTGCACAGCAGGCAAGTTTTAAAAATAGCAATGCCGTTTTGAGAACTTATTGGAGATATTTAATCAAGTAGGGACTGAATTAGAAAATTCAATGTGCGCTTTTTACGACCTTTCTATTTGCTCGTAGCGTAGGCAGCCAAGTATTCCGGTGTGAGGCGACAATTCGTAACAGGTGAATGTTCGTAACAGTAGATTCGGCTGCAAATGTTTCTCCCGTGCCAAATATAAGTGTAGCAGGGCAAGCTTTTGCTACTTTTCAATGTCTTGTGATGAATTTTCGCTTGTATTGACTTCTCGCTGGTATCGAATCGTCGCAAATTAAGCAATTCTCCCTACCAGATATGTTCCTTATTTACCCTTGCTTAAGCAAGGGTATTGCAATTGGGTACTATTTTCCCGTAATTTGCAATCGAGATTTTTTCCCGTGAATAACTATAATCGCAGAAAGGTTAATTTTGCTGGAATGGTGAATTTTATACATGCTATTTTTCTTGAAAGTTTAAATACAACTAACTGTACTTAGGTTTTAATTAGGTGGAGTATGTTTCGGGCAATAATCTTGTTTTTTTTATTCTTGAAAAAATGTGATTTTTTTTTTGGATTCGTGGTTTGGCGTTGTTTACGTCGGTTCATTTTTTGTTTTTTAAAAGCATTTATTTTATCTGTTAATGTTTTTTTCGGCTTAATTTGTAACCATGGATTTTCGATGTTAAAGTGTTGTAATTTGTCATTTTTTCCAGTCTGATTTTGAATATTGTTTTTTTTTCGAATATTTTTTCGATTGCGTTTTCCACTTGTTTTATTAGCTTCCTCTTAAATTTCAGTCTTAAGTATTGCGAGAGCAATCAACTCCTGTTCGAGAAATTCAGGTATTATGAAAATATGTGGGATTTTTTGTCTTATTTTTTGTCTTATGGTTGAAACTTACACGATTATTGGAAAAAACCTTTCAATTTTAAGGTTAAGAGTTCCATCAATAAACACGTTTTAGAACATTCTATGCGTGAACGGCTGCTCCATGTTAAGATCAGTGGTTTAATTGAAAAAACAGAATTTGGTCTTCTTTGCTGCATAAGCTGGTACGAATTTACATCTGTAGAAAACCAAGTTGTAAAAGTCTTCGGAAAAATCCGTTTTTCGAGACGTTTTTTGGAAACTTTTTGTTTTTCCCTCGACAAATCTTGTATTGAGGGCTCATTTGAAGGAACATGCTGTGAGATTTTATGAGCAGAAGCTGCAACTGTTCAACTTATTGTGCAAATTGTTTTGACTTTTGGAAAAGTTCATTTTCCGACCGAAATTTACAGCGTTTTTGCAAGTGTCACTTTTGTCGAAAACCGTACCCTGCCAAATCGTCGGAAACACTGGTTGTGGGAATGTTCCTTCTGTAAGTGGATCCGCGACTATTACTTTAATCGACACAGCAGTTACGGCTTTTGTGTAGAAAAAGTGTAATAACTTGTAAAGTCAAAATTTTTTAGATATCGATCTTTCTGGAAAGTTTCTTTTCTCAAGCACTGCCCGCAATTTCTGAGGTTAATGATTTAATTGTAAAAAATGGCGTAAAGATCATTTGTAGAAAAGCTGGCCTGGTTTAGGAATCGTCCATTTTAAATAGTTTTTTGAAATTTTTCCTTTTGTTGTAAACTTCCCTGCCAAACATGATATTGAGTTCAATGAAAAGAACTGAACGTAGTCTCCCACTACACAAGCGACCAAAACCTTATTTGAGTAAAAGCCACGAAATGTGTCGGTAAAGGCCAATTTTTGAAATTTCGATATTCAGGCATTTAATCCCGCATCATTCGATTCAGCAGGTGGTCAATCAGTTTTTTTTGCCTCAGTTGGCGCCTCAAGTCGGATTCTTTCAAGTAGTTTTTTCAACTGAATTTTGCAAAAAAAAATCCGGCTTTGCTACGCTTCTGTGTTAATAACACTTTTATTTTGACCATTTTTCTAGTTTTTCTTTAGTTAAACGGTTCAAGTTTCACATTAATTTTTTTGTTGTTGCGAAGTGCAACTTGGCTGGCCTTTTTACTGAGCCGTAGCTGTTGATGGGTGGTGTTATTTGAGAGTGTTTTGTTTTGTGTTTAAGGAGCAAGACGGAGGAATGAATCGAAGAGGAAAGATCACCGAGATAATGGACTGGAGTGCCAACTGTCCCCGCAGTGCAGCCTATGTGTTGTGGGATCACGGCTCCAAGAACCTCTACCGAGTCGGATTCGAGGGCATGGTCAGTCTGCGAAACACTTAAAACGATATAGTTCACAACATTCTAAAGCCATTTTTTCTACTTGGATGCACCTAATCGTTTCATGCTCTTCGCTATGTTAGAAGAATTTTTTGCGGTTTTGATTTGTGACTACGAACAAAACAGACATGGAGATAAGCAGGTATACATTCAGGCTGGTAATTAATGCAATTTACAAATCTGATTTTTTTCTGTGCTTGTCTGTTAGCCAATGTAAATCAAGCACGATTAGAGAAATTTTATTCTTAGATTTTTAATTAACTGATATATGAATACCCACTAATGATAAGCAGGTCCAATGTATTCATATGGTTATGCGTTGGCCTTTCAAGTGTTGCTGTTTTTCAAACTCTTCGGTGAAGTCATTCATTCGAATATAATTTCTTAAAAATCTGATTTTTTAAAATTGTACATTGAAACCGCAAAGTTTGATTATTTCGTTTTCTAGTGACTAAAGAAGCAGTCTCAATTTAAAAAAAATGAAAGTTTTTAAATTTCCCTTCGGCGATCTATACATACATGCCATGATGAACTTGCAACTGTTGGTTTCTGAGTTACGACCAGTATTTCGTTGTCTTTGTTGCTGTGTTGTTTCTTCTGTTATTTTAACAGACGATTTGCAAATCAAGGCTATACTACCGCCTTTTTTAATTAACAGATCTGAAGAAATGCTTAGAAATTTCATGGCGATCAGCTAAATCAATCACAACTCTACAACTTTCAATTAAAACAATCACGTCAAAATTATGGGCAAGATACAGTGCTGATTTAAATTAACCGGACAAAACGCGTTAAACTTGAAATTTAAAAGGCATTTTTCTCAAACTGGGTTGAGTTTTGGTGAAAATTTATGAAGATAAAACTTGCTCCGAATTTTAGCAGAATTAATATGGTGTAACTTGTTTTGCGAAATTCGGGTCCAAAATTTTACCCCAAAAATGGGTCATTTTGGCTTTTCTTAGTTAATCAAAAATTACACCGAAAATACTCAGTCGATCACAGACATAATTATATCAAAGTGAGCCACTTACGTAGCCCAACAAACTTTAAGAAGGGTATAATCTCCAAAATATTGTGAAAGTTAATTTATTTTTGTTTGATAGACAAAAAAGTTCATTTTTACTATATAAAATACCAACTTTTTATTTAAAAACAATTTTTAATCAATATACAATTTTTTTTGGAGAAAATACCCTTCTTAAAGTTTGTTGAGCTACGTGGGGCTCACTTTGATATAATTATGTCTGTGATTGACTGAGTATTTTCGGCTTAATTTTTGATTAACTAAGAAAAGCCAAAATGATCCATTTTTGGGGTAAAATTTCGGACCCGAATTTCGCAAAACAAATTACACCATATTAATTCTGCTAAAATTCTAAGCAAGTTTTATCTTCATAAGTTTTCACCTAAACTCAACCCAATTTGAGAAAAATGCCTTTTAAATTTCAAGTTTAACGCGTTTTGTCCGGTTAATTTAAATCAGCACTGTATAAGCAAGTTTATCCGTTTTTATAAATTGATGTTAGCTAAGCAAGAAATTGGCTAATTTATCCGGTTTCTTGTAAATTGATAGAAAATATACGAGAGCATAACTCAATTTTTTTTCTATGAAATGTCAACTTCCGAGAGCTTTTTCCGGAGTCTTCTTAGTTTTCGAGCTGTATCGACGTTTTTAGATTTTTTCTGAATGTACTCGCTAAATTTTTAAAAATTAGTTGTAAAGAAAAATTTTTTTTTGTTTTTAAATCTTGATTAACGGTAGATGATGATTGGACCAGCAGGTCTTCCTATCTATTGTTTCTAGCTGCTTGAATCGGATTTGAGAAAAAAAACCTATTCGTTTTTTTGATCTTTAAGATAACAGTAATATAAAGAACAGTTTTCTTCTGTTTGTTGTTAATTCTTTGATTGCCTTGTTAATTCTTTGATTCAGCATCAAGAGTAAACGGTTAGTGGGCCAGTATACATTCCTGTAATTGATAATTTTTTGTTGATGTATTTGTTTATACATGAAAAAACTAATTCTTTCTTTTCTTTGAGGCGTTGAAATTTTGTAAAAAAATAGGGTTTTTATAATGTTCTGGGAGTTCGCGGAAAATTTGGTCCACCTAAAAAAAGCTGGCAAAAGTTTTGAAAGTTTTTACGATTGTTCGAAAGTCAATTTACCTCGAAAAATCTTAGATACGCCCTTGAAGCTAGGGATTTTTCTCCTGTGGACTTGGCAATGATGTTTAGCAAGTGATTGCTAACATATGCAGATTAAAGGCAGATCGGTGACTCTCAACATTGGGAATTGGACGGAAACCTAGATCACAGGGCCCCAGTGTGATTAGAACGAGGTAACCAAATGCTTGCCTGTTGTGTAGATTTGTGCGTGTGGCCAATGGGAGCAGTGAGGGAGTGGTGGTGGAGGCGAGGAGGAAGAGCAAGAAGGTGGTGGCCAGGGGCATATTCGCAGGCGCCAGAGTAGTCAGGGGCGTCGACTGGCAGTGGGATGTAAGCATTTTTATCAATTAGAATTGTCAAACAATCAGGCTCATCAGGAATAGTTGCCGGCAAGTTCAATTTTGAGTTTGAGAGTTTCCGATACTTCTTGTGATTTAATTTCAGCGAATGCGTGTTTTTTGGGTAGTTAATGGAAAACAATATGGGCAGTGGTTATTGCCTAGTTGTTAGCTTGAACATACGAGGCATCCAATCATGTTTATTTGCGAGATGATTTTCAACTTTTTTCGAATTGGAAATAATTTAATTTTTGTAAAGTATGCAGCTGTTGCATTTTGAATATGGGTCCTAGATCGTCCCCTCTATTTCTTCATGATTCATTTTTCAATTAACATTTTGATTACTTTTTTAGGTCGCCTTAGTTGGTTTTCCATATAAAAATCCTATTTCACCAAAATGTTGCCATTTTGATCACTCACCTCTCAAAGTTTCAATTGGTGCTCTCCCGCCGAGAGTAAAATTTAAAAACTAAACCCTTTGGGTGGTCTCTGGCTCGAATCCTAAATCTGCCCCTGTATTAATATGTTTCTCATGTTAGTTATTTACACAGCAGCCCTTATGTTGTATTACGAGCGCTACATTTAAAGGCGGATCTAGAATTTTTCCAAGGGAGGCAAAGGTCGACCAAATAAAGGTTCCGACCTCTCCCAAAGTAGTAGAAAGAATTTATTAAGCCAAAGGCATTCTGCTCTGCACAGCAGGCAAGTTTTAAAAATAGCAATGCCGTTTTGAGAACTTATTGGAGATATTTAATCAAGTAGGGACTGAATTAGAAAATTCAATGTGCGCTTTTTACGACCTTTCTATTTGCTTGTAGCGTAGGCAGCCAAGTATTCCGGTGTGAGGCGACAATTCGTAACAGGTGAATGTTCGTAACAGTAGATTCGGCTGCAAATGTTTCTCCCGTGCCGAATATAAGTGTAGCAGGGCAAGCTTTTGCTACTTTTCAATGTCTTGTGATGAATTTTCGCGTGTATTGACTTCTCGCTGGTATCGAATCGTCGCAAATTAAGCAATTCACCCTTCCTTATTTACCCTTGCTTAAGCAAGGGTATTGCAATCAGGTACTATTTTCCCGTAATTTGCAATCGAGACTTTTTTCCCGTGAAAAACTATTATAATCACAGAAAGGTTAATTTTGCAGGAAGGGTGAGTTTTAATACATGCTCATTTTCTTAAAAGTTTAAATAAAACTAACTGTATTTAGGTTTTAAATAGATGGAGTATGTTTCGGGCAATTATCTTGTTTTTTTAATTCTTGAAAAAATGTAGATTTTTTGGATTCTTGGTTTGGCGTTGTTTACGTCGGTTCATTTTTTGTTTTTTTAAAGCATTTATTTTATCTGTTATTGTTTTTCTCGGCTTAATTTGTAATCATGGATTTTTTGTTAAAGTTTTGTCATTTTTTCCAGTCTGATTTTGGATATTGTTTTTTTTTTATTGAGCGTTTTCCACTTGTTTTATTAGCTTCGTCTTAAGTTGCAAAGTCTTAAGTATTGCGAGAGCAAACAACTCCTGTTCGAGAAATTCAAGTATTATGAAAATATGTGCGATTTTTTGTCTTAGTTTTTGTCTTATGAAAAATCTTCCGAAAAATCCGTTTTTTGAGACGTTTTGTGGAAACTTTTTTTCGACAGATCTTGTATTGAGGGTTTATTTGAAAGAAAATGCTGTGAGATTTTATGAGCAGAAGCTGCAACTGTTCAACTTCTTGTGCAAATTGTTTTGACTTCTGGAAAAAATCATTTTCCGAAATTTACAGCGTTTTTGCAATCTTCGCAAGTGTCACTTTTGTCGAAAACCGTACCCTGCCTAATCGTCGAAAACACTGGTTGTGGGAATGTTCCTTCTGTAAGTGGATCCGCGATTATAATTTTAATCGACACAGCACTTACGGCTTTTGTGTAGAAAAAGTGTAATAACTTGTAAAGTCAAAATTTTTTAGATATCGATCTTTCTGGAAAGTTTTTTTTCTCAAGCACTGCCCGCCAATTCTGAGTTTAATGATTTAATTGTAAAAAATGGCGTAGAGTTCATTTGTAGAAAAGCTGACCTGGTTTAGGAATCGTCCATTTTAAATAGTTTTTTTTTGGAAATTTTTCCTTTTGTAAACTTCCCTGCCAAAAATGATATTGAGTTCAATAAAAAGTAGTCTCCCACTACACAAGCGACCAAAACCTTATTTGAGTAAAAGCCACGAAGGGTGTCGGTAAAGGCCAATTTTTGAAATTTTGATATTCAGGCATTTAATCCCGCATCATTCGATTCAGCAGGTGGTCAATCAGTTTTTTTTACCTCAGTTGGCGCCTCAAGTCGGATTCT
Organism: Symsagittifera roscoffensis; assembly: GCF_963678635.1. NCBI lineage: Eukaryota > Metazoa > Xenacoelomorpha > Acoela > Convolutidae > Symsagittifera > Symsagittifera roscoffensis. The sequence continues at coordinate 63,784,781 of NC_087064.1, forward strand.
TTCAAGTAGTTTTATCAACTGAATTTTGCAAAAAAAAAATCCGGCTTCGCTACGCTTCTGTGTTAATAACACTTTTATTTTGACCGTTTTTCTAGTTTTTCTTTAGTTAAACGGCTCAAATAAGTTTCACATTAATTTTTTGTTGCGTAGTGCAACTTGGCTGGCCTTTTTACTGAGCCGTAGCTGTTGATTGGTGGTGTTATTTGAGAGTGTTTTGTTTTGTGTTTAAGGAGCAAGACGGAGGAATGAATCGAAGAGGAAAGATAACCGAGATAATGGACTGGAGTGCCAACTGTCCCCGCAGTGCAGCCTATGTGTTGTGGGATCACGGCTCCAAGAACCTCTACCGAGTCGGATTCGAGGGCATGGTCAGTCTGCGAAACACTTTAAACGATATAGTTCACAACATTCTAAAGCCATTTTTTCTACTTGGATGCACCTAATCCGGTGGGATTTTATCCTGGGGGATTTAGTCCGCGAGCGGGATGCACCTAATCGTTTCATGCTCTTCGCTATGTTAGAAGAATTTTTTGCGGTTTTGATTTGTGACTACGAACAAAACAGACATGGAGATAAGCAGGTATACATTCAGGCTGGTAATTAATGCAATTTACAAATCTGATTTTTTTCTGTGCTTGTCTGTTAGCCAATGTAAATCAAGCATGATTAGAGAAATTTTCTTCTTAGATTTTTAATTAACTGATATATGAATACCCACTAATGATAAGCAGGTCCAATGTATTCATATGGTTATGCGTTGGCCTTTCAAGTGTTGCTGTTTTTCAAACTCTTCGTTGAAGTCATTCATTCGAATATAATTTCTTAAAAATCTGATTTTTTAAATTGTACATTGAAACCGCAAAGTTTGATTATTTCGTTTTCTAGTGACTAAAGAAGCAGTCTCAATTTAAAAAAATGAAAGTTTTTAAATTTCCCTTTGGCGATCTATACATACATGCCATGATGAACTTGTAACTGTTGGTTTCTGAGTTACGACCAGTATTTCGTTGTTTTTGTTGCTGTGTTGTTTCTTCTGTTATTTTAACAGACGATTTGCAAATCAAGGCTATACTACCGCCTTTTTTCAGTTCTGCATTAATTAACAGATCTGAAGAAATGCTTAGAAATTTCATGGCGATCAGCTAAATCAATCACAACTCTACAACTTTCAATTAAAACAATCACGTCAAAATTATGGGCAAGATACAGTGCTGATTTAAATTAACCGGACAAAACGCGTTAAACTTGAAATTTAAAAGGCATTTTTCTCAAACTGGGTTGAGTTTAGGTGAAAATTTATGAAGATAAAACTTGCTCCGAATTTTAGCAGAATTAATATGGTGTAACTTGTTTTGCGAAATTCGGGTCCAAAATTTTACCCCAAAAATGGGTCATTTTGGCTTTTCTTAGTTAATCAAAAATTACACCGAAAATACTCAGTCGATCACAGACATAATTATATCAAAGTGAGCCACTTACGTAGCCCAACAAACTTTAAGAAGGGTATAATCTCCAAAATATTGTGTAAGTTAATTTATTTTTATTTGATAGACAAAAAAGTTCATTTTTACTTTATAAAATACCAACTTTTTATTTAAAAACAATTTTTAAACAATATACAATTTTTTTTGGAGAAAATACCCTTCTTAAAGTTTGTTGAGCTACGTAAGGGGCTCACTTTGATATAATTATGTCTGTGATCGACTGAGTATTTTCGGCTTAATTTTTGATTAACTAAGAAAAGCCAAAATTACCCATTTTTGGGGTAAAATTTCGGACCCGAATTTCGCAAAACAAATTACACCATATTAATTCTGCTAAAATTCTAAGCAAGTTTTATCTTCATAAGTTTTCACCTAAACTCAACCCAATTTGAGAAAAATGCCTTTTAAATTTCAAGTTTAACGCGTTTTGTCCGGTTAATTTAAAACAGCACTGTATAAGCAAGTTTATCCGTTTTTATAAATTGATGTTAGCTAAGCAAGAAATTGGCTAATTTATCCGGTTTCTTGTAAATTGATAGAAAATATAAGAGAGCATAACTCAATTTTTTTCTATGAAATGTCAACTTCCGAGAGCTTTTTCCGGAGTCATGTGACATTGGTGAACAATCATGTTTAATTTCATCTCCCTTCTTTTGTCCGGGTTTAATTTCTTTGTCTTCATTCAGCTTTGTTTCGTTTGATTTTTCCCTGAATCTTTTTGCGATGCTTACTGAATCAGATCATGAGACAAGGTTATGAGCCCGGTTTTCTGCGTCTTCTGGGTTCGTCGAATCGCTTGTTTATTTTTCAGATTGTTTACTTCGTGCTCAAAAATGTTGATTCATGAGTTAAGTTAAGAGATCGAGTTCATCATGTGATTTCATTTCCTCTGTTAAATGAAGGTAAACTCCACTATCGAACAGCTAAAGTGTTAAGGTCACGAAAAAGGTGAATGATTTCTTGTTTCATAAAAATTGTTTTCAGCTGAATTAAAAAAACCTTTTGATCCAGTTTTGTCATAGGTGATGTAAGAAAAATTAACAATTTTTTTTTTGAAATTTAAAAGTTCAAAGAGCTCTAACGTGATATATTTTTTTCTCAGAAACTCGTTTAGATTTTTTTCTGCAAAGTGTTCTCTTTGTTTTCCGGTATCCTTGGGTTCGTTGCGCTTTTCCGTACACGATGTATTCGTACACGCAATGTTTTACATAGTTTAAATTCTCTGCTTATTGTCTGTTTTAGTCTGACGTGAAAGTGATAGCAGATGGGAAAGGAGGGTCGTTCTACAGAGACCATCTGCCCCTGCTGGGAGAAGTGCCAGGCACTCGCTACTCTTCCTCTGCTGTGAATGGAATGAGTGGGAGGACGAATGCGGGTGGTTTGAGTGTGGGAGATGTGGTCAACATCGACTTGGACTGTGAGGTGGTGAAGTCATTCCAGCAGGGACACGGGGGGTGGACGGATGGCATGTTGGAGGTACAATATACAAATAGAATACAATACCCAACACACTCAAGTCAATTCACAAATCTAATCCATCTCATTAAGTTACATTGCACTGGCTTTTTATTCCTGCCGTAAAAGTGGCCGTTAAAATGGAATCGTGCTCAGAGCTTCATCGATTGAAAAACTCAATCTGATATGCTTAATAAACTGCAGGTTACAGGCGCGGGCGGGAATGTGAAATGAATAGCTAATTATTCTGTTTATGACCTCAATTACTTTACAAAGTTAGAGTCTTCTATTCCACACAGCAGAATCAAACACTTACTTATGATTAAATCAAATGAGCAACAAATATAATGAGATTTACTTGACAGTCTTTGCTGAACCTGTTTAAGATGGCGTTGCTTTTTTCTACTTCTACTTACTCATTATTCACATACTGATCATCCAGTTTGATTTGTTCCTGCATATTGTTAAATATCCTGAAATGTTCAACTTAATTATATTTTTGTGAAAAGTAGTGAGAGCGTTTATCGCTTCGCCCGCCCTGTTACAAGTAGACTGAGAGGGTTCTAAATGAATGTTGAAGATGTGTGGGAGCTGGAGTGGGTGATTGTTGTGTTGTGTTTAGTGTGTACAGGTGGGCACCCATGGCACAGTGGTGGGATTGGACGAGGACAATGACGTAGTGGTCGCCTATCCCAGTGGAAACAGGTACCACACAATACAATACTTCATACTTCATTACACAGCCGCCGCAACAGGCTACATGTACGCTTTTTAGACGCATAATATACCAGTAGACGATTGTGATGTCCTGAGATGTCTAGAATGCACTATGGTTGTCCAAGGGCACAACACATGTCGTAGTAGGACTCTTCTTCTGCCCCTACCCTCTTTCTTAATTAAAGTATAATTTGTTATACGGCATTTTTATGAGAAAATATTGTAAAAGGCCATTCTTGCTTTCACATTTTTTTTTGCAATTTAGAACATCAGGCTTTTTCATAAACGTTTGTGAGTTTTTTTTATGAAAAAAGAAGGGACTGGAAATCGCCCTGAGTGTTTCTGACTGTTCAAATTTTGAAAGTTTTATAGCTTTATTGAATATTTATTGCTTTGCAATTTATTGCAAAGCAATAAGTTGAAAATGAATATTTTTTTTTCGATGAGTCACAAAAAACGTATTAAAAAGTCTTAAAAATGATATTTTTGTAAGGACATATATCCCCTTTAATTGCATGAGCGTTGATGAGATTAAGTGGGCTAGCTACTTTGAAGTATCACATGTGAGGTATTTAAATTCTAGAAGGTTCGTAAAGTTATTGAAGCTGATATGGACATTTTTTTGTTCAAGATTTGAATTATCCGGACAAAACGAATTAAGTTAAAACTCTATTTTTTTAAATTTGGGTTTAAATTAGGCGAAAATGATGAAGACAAAAGTTTCACCTTGCAAAAGTATAGTTTTTGGCTTTTTCAATTAAATTACGTCAATCAATTGCGGCAATTGAGTCAAAACAAACGGTTCAATTGCTAACAAAAGATTATCAAAGAGAGATTCTTACGTAGCTCAACAAGTTTTAAGAAGATAATCTCCAATAGTTTGCGCAAAATGTTTAAAAGTTGTTTTCAAATATGAAATTAGAATTTACACGGGCGAAGCTTATTGTAATAAAACTATGCCATTTTTTTCCTACTCAAGTCGCAATAAAAGTGCTACTTGAAAGTGCTGCTTTAGGTGGTACTTTTGAATCACGCGGCTGTGTTGACCTTATACTGTGTTTTGTTATCTTATTTGTATTGTATTAATACAATTGATGCTTTTTTCAATTCATCAATTGAAATGAAAAAAGATACTTGCATAATTCATTACACAAGCGTAGTGTATTATTACGAACAATTTTTTTTCTAGTAATAAAAGTACTCATTTGGTGCACTTTATTTATATTATTCAATGTAATCATATTTAAGCGTATTTGGACATGAATGATTTAATGACATCTGTTGCTGCTTAGTTTTTGGCTAGTGTTAGGTCCTGTTTGAATCAAAAATATATTTTCTGAAAATGTATGGGATTTGTTGTTTTTTGTTCTTTTTTGCGACGCTTTGGAAATTTTTTTGCACTTTTCGCAGAAAAATAAATTTTTCTCAAAAACTACTGTACCGATTTTCCAAAAAAAAATAGTACCAATAGAAAAGCCGACTCCACTTCTATGTGCCTGCATATTGCGCTTATCTCTCTTCATTTTACCTCACGTTCTACGGCCTTCGAAAGTTTCAGTACGGAGATTTTCGGCCTATTTGATTTGAATTTTTTTCATTTTCTCAAATATTATATGCACAAGTCTGATATGAAGTTTCCAATCAAAAATTTAAACTATAGGGATTTACCCTTCCCAAGTGGTTTTTTTTTAAAATTTGGTAGAAAAAAATTATGGCCTCAAACAAGCCCATTTTTTGACATTTTGGTTTATTTTTTTGAAAATCTTTGACTTTTCTCAACAACTACCCTGCCAAATCGGAGATTAAGGGTGTAATCGAAAGAAAAAATAAGTTATGCAATTGTGACATGCAAAGCGTTTTGAAAAAATATGGCCTCAGAGAAATTTGCCCATTTTCTGGAAAGTTATTCTTTTTTTTTTCAAATCTAACCTGCTGATTGAGGGTGGTAGTTCCTTTAAAGTCACATGGTGCTTAGAAATTTCGTGCGTTATCTGTTTTATTTATTTTTTTTGTTGTTGAAAAACTGACATGGACATCGGAAAAATTCTTTTTTGAAATTGTTACCATTTGTTTAAAGAAATTTCGTCACTATTCTTAAAAACTACTAGCTAAATCTGATATTAAGGGTTCAATCTAAAAAAAATCAGGACGCGGAAATCTTCGATCTAAAAATCAGGGTGCGCAAAGTAGAGGCTATTCCCATGCTTTAGTAGTGAAAAATAAATGGATTTAGGAAAAGCCAAACTTTTGATCAATTTTTGGAATCTTTTTCGCTTTTTTTTCGATCATGGAGCAGATGTGAGAATGTGGTATTCCTAATCTCAACACAATTTCTTGGTGTATTTTTTATTTTTAACCTTGTTTTACTGTGTTTCGCCTGTTTTGAGGTCTTTTTTTTGCGTTTTCCTAGCTTGTGTTTGCGAAGCACAGCTTCGCCTCTGTAATCAAATTTGGTTAAATCTGATCCTAGCTTGTGTTTGCGAAGCACAGCTTGGCCTCTGTGGTCAAATCAAGTTTGTGTTTTTGTGCATTTTAAAGCCGAATCTGTGGCCGCTTTCTCGCTCGTGTTTGCGAAGCAGCAGCTTCATCTTTGTGTTTAAATAGCTAAAATGACTTTTTTCGCTATCAAACGAAAATATGTTGATTCATACAAATTTAAGGTTATATTATCTTTAAAGTTTTTTGAGCTGCATAGGCTCACTTTGATTTAGAATTCGAGCAATTGTAACTAGTTTTGGCTTAGTTTTAATTGACTATAAAAAAGTCCAATGTTTGCTAAAAATGCACTTTTTTCCTTGTCGTTTTTTGTGTAATATTAACCCAAATTGAGAAATACGATTTTAAGTTCCAAGTTGAATTCGTGTTGTGCGGATAAATTAAATCAGCACTGTAGTTGTCCTCTTCACAAGCTAGTGACTCGAATCAGTGTATTTTAATTTGCAGGTGGACATTCAACCCCGCAGTGTTGAAGAGAGTCCGCGTTTTTCCCTCTCTCTTAACTAACTCTCTGGACAACCCACCCTCGTTCCACACTAGTGACAGCTTCGAGCATGACCCCGACAACTCAGTCGGTGGTCTAACAGGAGGGGGAACAGGTAGTAACGGAAGCAACTCTCCTCGTGGTGCAGTGGGAGGGGTGGGTGCAAGCATCGGGGCAGGAGTGACGGGAGCGTTGCAAGTGGGGGACATAGTGCAGGTGATCAGTGATGCCGAGAGAATGAAGGGGTTGCAAAGGGGCCACGGGGAGTGGGCGGTGGCTATGATGCCGGTAATAATCCTACCATCTGTTTTAATTCGATCAAAATTATACCAAATGTTACAAGATGAAAAATAGTTGAACACGTGGTCTTCAATTTACAGTCTACGGGACAACTTTTTTTTTCAGATAGTTTAATTATGTACACGAACGTAGCGTAGTATGATAGTACGCAACTTTTTTTTCGAACCTAAGACGCAAATTTGATAAGTAATAAGTTAACACAGTTGCTGCTTTCTTAATTCGTCAATTGAACCGAAAAAGTTATTGGTTTCGTACATAAGTATAATAATTAGATATGTACTTCGCAAGAATTTTGAAATGCATAATTTACATGCAATGTTAGTATGATTGTCTTTAGCTAATTACATTTCAATTGATTTCGTGCAAATATCGAGGTTTTGTGCATCTTAAAGCTCCTGAATCTTTGCCGCTTTCTCGCTCGTGTTTGCGAAGTTACAACTTCGTCTCGGTGTCCAATTCGTGGCTTTCCGGTTATAACTACTGATGGATTTATTTTCTTAGTTCTAATGTATTTTCGCTGAAACCTCGTGGCTATCAAATAATATTTAGATCTCGCAAATTTGTTAGCGATGAGAGAAACGCAATGAAAAGCGTTTCTTTCATCGCTAACAAATTTGTGAGGTCTAAATATTATTTGTTAGTTAGTTTGCACTGAACAAATGGTCGTTTTGATTCATCAGTAGACACTTTGTCCTTTGTTTTGACGGAAGAGTTTTCAACGTGGTACAATTGGTTTTATTAATGCAGTTGGTTTTTTGGGATATTTGATTGGGATTTACAAATAGGCGCAATACTGTAAATTTCGGCAACTGTGTTCAGAATTTTGATATTTGTATTTGTTGTTTTTTTATGAACTTTTCTCTAATTACGCTTGCAGTTAGCAAGCGTTATCAAGTCAGAATACAAAAATTTTAAAGTTAAAAACCTGTTTTCGCTTGCGATTTGCAAGCGCTATCAAATCGGAATGTAGACTTTTTTTTTCTAGTTAACAACTAGTTTAACAAAATCAGTTGAATCACTTGACATGATCTTCGCCTGACATGCTCTTCAGCTGACGTGCTCAATTTCATGAAAGTTCAAATTTCACTACTGGCTGAGTACTAGTTACTACAGGGTAGTTTCAGGGGAACTTGAAAGTTTTTTCACATAATATCTTTTTTATTTCGGCTCAACTGGTGTCTGCTCGAAGATTGTCGGCCTTGTTTCCGCTTGTAAGTTTTGTCCTGTTGCTAATATGAGTTTCAGGAACTCATGTTTTACTCGAGTTCCTGTCTGATAAAACAGGTATTATGAAAGTGTATGGGTTTTTTTAAAACTTTTATTGGGATTTTTTTTGAGACTTTTGTTTGTATCCTTCTAAAAGCTCTGTGGAGGAAATATTTGACCGATATTTGTGACTTCTTCTCATTTTCTCAAAAAGTAGCCTACCAAATCTGATTTCTTTGTTTCAATGAATAGAACGAGTTTGAAAAGCTCGTCCATAAACAGTTTTGTCCAATTTTTTTTACACACAAATTTATGTCCTTGGAAATAGTCAAGTTTTTGTTTTTTTAACCGATTTTTGAATCTTTTATTTATTTTTCTCAAAAACTAACATCTCAAATTTGAGGTTGTGGATCCAATTGAAATGACGGGTATTGGGAAGCTTCCTTGTAGTAGCGGGGCCACTCACATTTTTTACACAAAAAGTTATCGTCCTCGGAAAAGTCAATTTTTTTGTGATTTTTTGAGCGTTTTTTTTCTGAATTTTATGAAGGTAATAAAAAAATATCCTGACATATGTGAGATTTTGGGTTCAATCCAAAAAACGGTTTGTGGTAAGCCCCTTCGGTGACGCAAATACTCCAAAGTTCTTGATTTTTTTGGCCGGTTTTTGAATAAATTGAAGTTTTTCTCAAACACTGACGTCCCAAACCTGAGGTTGTGGGTTCATTGGAGATAAATGGTAGTAGGAAGCTCTCCTGTATTAGCGGGACTACACATATACTTTACACAAAAAAGTTATTGTCCTCGGAAAAATCAATTTTTTGATTTTAAGCGTTTTTGTTTTCTATTTTATAAATTTAACCAAAAATACCTTCGCATATCTCAGGTTTTAGATTAAATTTAAAGAACGGGTTGTGGGAAATTCCTTTGAATACGCGACTACCCCCAATTTTTTGACACAAAAAATATGGCCCTAGGAAAACTCAAAATTTTGACTTTTTGACTGTTTTTTTTATTTTTCCACTTTTCTCGAGAACTGCCCGGCCTAGCGTAGATTTTTGGGTTCAACTGAAATAATAGATTAGGCGAATATCTTAAAAAAACTTTATGATTCTTGAAAATGTCAACTCTCTGATTTGTTGGCCGTTATATGGACTTTTTTCGATAACTATCCTGCCAAATCTGATCTCATAGTTTTAATCGACCCAACAGGTTATTGGGAAGCTTCCTTGCATTAGCGGGGCCACTCACATTTTTTTACACAAAAAGTTATCGTCCTCGGAAAAGTCAATTTTTTTAAAATATTTTGCCTTTTATTTATAATTTATTTAAGTTAATTTGTTTTTATATTTTGCCTTTTATTTATATTTTATTTATTAATTTATCGTCCTCGGAAAAGTCAATTTTTTTAATATTTAGCTTACTTTTATATTTTGCCTGGCCCAGTTTCTTTTAGGAAAAATTTATGGCCTATAAATAAGTGCAGCTTTTGAAAATTGGACCACATCTGGAACTTTTCCTACTCGACTAGAAAAAAACCGTGTCAATTCTCAGGAGTTAAATCGAGCAACCCGATTTTGGGAATCTCCTCTACTTTACCGGCCAGTTGTTGAGTTTATCAGAAAAAATCTACCGATTTCGGACAGTCGGGTTTTTGATATCGATCGTTTTTATAAACGTTTTGAATTTTCTTAAAAGCTACCCTATCAAATCTGATATGAAAATTGCAATCGAAAGAAATTTCTCTCTTTTCTCTTATTTTAGTTGAGAAACAACTAAGGTTTTGGGCAAGTCAAATTTTTGAAATTACTTATCTCGTCCCGAATCAAAATTCAAAAATATTTTGATTGACCTAGTTTCTTCAATAATTCTCTTTTGACTCAAGCTTTTTTTTTCAACTCATGTTTTTTTTTCAACTCATGCTTTTTTCATTATTGTGTTGTATCGCAAGTGATGTGAAGCTCCGCTTCGCCTCTGTGTTAACAAAATCCTTTCAATCATGGGGAGCAATATGAGCGCTATCTTAGTGTGCTGACATGCTCAGTTTTTGAAAGTACTAATTAAAGTTCTGGTTGCCGTTACATTTTTGTATCTTGTTAACTATACCCCCTCTGTATACCTTGTTAACTATTTCCCCCTCCTATGTATGTTTTTTTGACAATCATTTCTATATAGAATATGCATTTCAAAAATGTCAGCAATTAATTGGGTTTTCATTTCCGCGCGTTCGTATTTTCGTTACTCGCTATGTATATTGTACATACATAAAGTATTTTTATTACACTTGTGTCTGCTTAGTGTATTAATACGAACCTTCTTTTTTTTTATCGTTTTTTATAAACGTTTTGAATTTTCTTAAAAGCTACCCTATCAAATCTGAGATGAAAATTGCAATCGAAAGAAATGGCTGGGCGAAATTTCCTGCAGAAGAGGGTGCTCCTGAGTTTTTTATTAGAGAAATTTTAGGTCTTTGGAAAAATTCCAAATTCTCAAAAGTTTTCACTCTTTTCACTTATTTTAGTTAAGAAGCAACCAAGGTTTTGGGCAAGTCAAATTTTCGAAATTGCGTATCTCGTCCCGAATCAGTAAAACAAATTCAAAAAATATCAATTACTTGCCTCCAATTTTAGCTGAGCCCTAGGTGTCCTTCATTGAGACATACGAAAACTTTGATTGACCTAGTTTTTTTCAATATTTTTCTTTTGACTCATGCTTTTTTTCAACTCATTCTTTTTTTCATTATTGTGTTGTATCGCAAGTGATGTGAAGCTCCGCTTCGCCTCTGTCTTAACAAAATCCTTTCAATCATGGGGAGCAATATGAGCGCTATCTTAGTGTGCTGAAATGCTTAGTTTTTGAAAAGGCTAATTAAAGTTCTGGTTGCTGTTACATTTTATGTATCTTGTTAACTGTGCCCTCCCTCTGTATACCTTGTTAACTATTTCCCCCTCCTATGTATGTATTTTTTGACAATCATTTCTATATAGAATATGCATTTCAAAAATGTCAGCAATTAATTGGGTTTTCATTTCCGCGCGTTCGTATTTTCATTACTCGCTATGTATATTATACATACATAAAGTATTTTTATTACACTTGTGTCTGCTTAGTGTATTAATACGAACCTTCTTTTTATCTAGCGAAGCGATAGTCTTTTATATAGGTCATGATGATTCTTTCTTTTGTTTTCTGGAAAGATTCTTAACAATTGTTCTTTTTCAAATCTGATTTTTGCAGTTTGACTTGCAGTATGATTTTTTAAAATTTTTAACGTGCAGTTCTTTTCCTTTTTATAGTGAAGGCAAGCGCCACTATTGAACAGCAAAACTGTAAAGCTCGTGAAAAATGTGATTGATTTCTAGAATTATTTTTCTGAATTCCCAGCGGAATATAAAACTTAATTTGAATCCAGTTCGCTCTAATTGGAATATTTTAAGAAAAAAAATTTCGGTCATAAATCTCAAATGCCTGTAGCGTGATAGTTTTTTTTCGACAGTTCAATCTACGTTTTCAAAATTTTCAATCAACTTTTTTTTCGGATTGCTGAGTTGTGTTACACTTTGGCAAATGTCTGTTGGTTATGTTTGTTTGTTTGTTGGTTGTTTGTAGACACTGGGCAAAGTGGGCCGTGTGCAGCAGATCTACCATGACAACGACATCAAAGTGGAGGTGTGTGGCACCAGTTGGACATACAACCCCCTCTGCGTGGTAAAACTCAACCCCCCAAATACGACATCCTCCTCCACCTCATCTCACCCCCACCACCCAGACTACAACAGCAGTAGTCACCACCACGTCCACTTCCACAATCAAAACAACAGCAGAGCAAACACTGCAGACTCAAACAATTCTGGTAATTTGTGCTTCTGCAAAAAGCACAGCCTCAAGATTTACAGCCGAAAAATTGCATGCTATTTTTGAGTTCCAATGACTTCTCATAACAAGATTAGCAAAATTGCAGATAGAGCTTCTAAAAAAATATCGTATATAGTTTCTACCGAAGCTTCATAACCCTCCATTTGAATGAAATTCTTGGCGGAAAAAAAATTATTTTATAAATTTTTCGGGATGTTGGCAAGTTTGATCAATCGTGAATGTTTGCTTAATAGGGCCTAGAATGGCCCTTGATGGGCCAATCTTTGAAATATGCATGAAAGTAATTAGGGTGATAATCTGTGATAGTAACGGTTAGCTCGGGTCAATACTGGTTGCGGGTACGTTTTCACCTTTTGGAAAGATGCTACCTCGCAGATCTTTCTGGTTGACATAAGTTGTATCAATACTAATTAGTTAATTATTACGCTAGCGAGCAGATGGTGTTTTAGTACGAATCTTCTTTTTTCTAACCTAACTCGAAATAAAAGTTTTCATTAAAAGTGTTCACTTATGTGCTTTTTTGCTATAATCACAATCTGTAGCAGCGGAAATTTTATAGCATCTAGTCTCGGCTTTATTTAAGGCTAGTGATTGGGAAGGATTAAGCGTTCGTGGCTGAGTGGTTAGTGCGCGAGACGCATAATTTCAGTAAGGCGTAGGTAGAATCCGAGAGTTTATTAATTCGAGACTTGTTTTTACTTTTTTATTGCACTTTTTAGAACTCTAGAGCTGCTTTTTGTCGTGTTCACGATAGTGTAATATTCATTCAAGTTACATATAAACTGCAATTATGATGTGAATATCGGATACGGTAATTTGTTCGTGACTGTGAAGGAAATGAAGTGATTGTTGTTATTATTATTTGTTGACTCACTGGCAGATAGATTGTCGCAGCTGCTGAAGAAGCTGTTCGAGACCCCCATCACTGGAGAGACTCACGAGGAGTTGGTGAAAGCAGCCGCCAATGGGGACACGCAGAGGATAGAACTCCTCCTCTCCTCCAGTGGACTCTCAGCCAACCAGAACGAAGCACCATCTTCAACTGGTAAATCACACACACACGCACGCACATACACGAACAAACACATCTACATCAACAAACAAATCTTTTTCTTCCAATGCGCTCCCATATTATAGCCGTAACAGTTAATGTACTCAGCGTCAATTTTTTGCCTAAAAGCTAGAGTAGAAATCAATTATATGAAAATATCCTTTGCGTATTAATAATAGTGTATTAATACGAACCTTTCTTTTTTTCCAACCTAAGTCGCAAATATTGGTGCGACAATTTTATAGTGCGGACCCCAATAATAGTGGGACACATTAACAACTTTTTGATAGCTTGTGCTTTGACATTCGAAAAGGATTAAATTAACACATTTGATGCATTTTTAATTCATCAAATGAACCAAAACAGCTATTTGTTTCAAACCAGGGTGATCACTCGGTCGTTAATCAGCGACAGGTCGCTACTTCTCGACAGGTTGCTAATAGTCGCTAAAAGATAGCGACTTCCACAAACCGAGAAGTGAGTGGTCGATGGATTTGAATATCGAATCATCAAAATGACCTGCCTACGAACTGATTGAATGATGCGATTCAGTCATTTCTTTTCTCCGTGCCTTAGAGTCGTCTGGCGGTGGCCAAGTGGTGAATGGTCTGTTTGCGGGACACACGGCACTCCAGGCTGCCAGTCAGAATGGGCACGTGGACGCCGTCAAACTACTCATCAAATTCAACGCAAACCTCGAAACACAGGTACTCAACACATCACTCATGCAACTAGCGCAATTTTTTTACACAAGAATTGTTGGATCTACTTAACAATCCCCCGCCTTATGATATCTACTAAAGAATCTCCATCCCTGTAAATACAAACAATAAATTCGCACTAGAGCGTTGTATGTAAATTCAAATTTTGCTGCATTCTGATTGGTCGAAAATTCGCTGAAAGTAATCTACTTAACAATCTCTCCTCCTTTCTTGAAAGGTGGGGAGATTGTTAAGTTGATCCGAATTTTTTTTACACATGCGAAGCGTAGTGTATTGTTACGAAGAATTTTCTCCTACCTTAAGTCGCAAATAAAAGTGCTCATTTGGTGGCACTTTTAGTATACTTCAAATAAGAGTAATGAACGTAGCGAGGACTCTTATATAGGTGTTGCTGGTTTTTTTTAAATTTTATTTCAGGGAAAACTTTTTGTTCGCGCTCAATTTTAAGTTTAGGTTTGACTTATATTTCTTTTCAAGTTCAGTGCATTTCTTCTGTTAAAAGGAAGGCAAACTCCACTATCGAACAGCAAAACTGTAAAGGTCACGAAAAACGTGATCGACTTCTTATTTCCAAAATGAAATTATTCATCAGATTTCCCAGCTAAATAAAAGTTTTAGCTAACAATCCCGTTTCCTCAAATTAAGTTAGTTTTAACAAAAAAGTGTCCATAATAGGTTTTTCTACAAATTCAAAGAGCTTTAAGGCCATCTATTTCTTTCTTACGCAACGAGACTTTTTTTTCCGCCAGCGGCTGTGCCATGTGTTTTGAAAAAAATGGCCCTAGAAAATGTCCAGTTTTTAAAATGTTTCTTTTGGAAACTTCTTTTTCTTCAAAAACTAACCTGCTGATTCTGGGGTTTATAGCTTATACTAACTATCGTGGTGCTTAGGTTTTTTACTGCTTATTCTGTTTTACCCATTTTTTTTTTGTAAAAAAGCTGATGTGGACTTCAGAAAAAAATTCTTTTCAAGTTGTTACCGATTTTTTTAAAGAAATTTCATCACTATTCTCAAAAACTACTAGCTAAATCTGATATTAAAGGTTCAATCTAAAAAATCAGGGCCAGGAAATTTTCAATGAAACATCAGATTGTGGAAAGCAGAGACTATCCCCATGTGGTGAAAAGTTAATGGATATAGGAAAAGTTGAATTTTTGATTTTTTGTTCCTTTGGAATCTTTTTCTCTTTTTTCAAAATTTATCCAGCCAAATATGAGATTAAGACTTCAGTTGAAAAATGGTTAGTAGTTTTTTTTCTCCTTTAAATAAGCGGTTAATCACCTAGTTAAGCAGAGAATTTCGAGTAGTCAGTGTCGAGTAGTATTTTTTGAAATTGTGAAAATTACGCATTTCCGTATCAGTACAATGTATGATTATAAATATTTGAACAGGTAGGTCTAGCATTAGCTTGACCATTAGCTTACTTCCAATTGACCGTGGCGCAGATGCTGCGAGGGCATGAATGACACTCCTAATCATCATGTGGGAGTTTCAAATCCGGGACATTGAAATATTTTTTATCTCGAATTTTTGCTGCTTTATTGGTGACTAGTGTTAGTAAAATTACGTGTTTTTTGATTTTATTTTTTTTCACTTTGATTTGCCTGTTTAGAGCGCTTTTTGAATTTTTTCTCGCTTGTGTTCGCGAAGAGCAGTTTCGCCTCTGTGTAAACTATCGAGCTTGCAAGCCTAGTGTAAAAAAAACAGCCTTCTTTTTTCCAACCTAACTCACAAATAGATAGTCATTAAAAGCTAAAATCGGTTCTCTGCTATATTTGCGGCTATTGTTTGTGGTTTAAAAAGCCTCCGTGGCTGAGCGCTTATTGCGCGAGACTCATAATCTCTAGCTCCTAGATCGAAGCGAGACCTAGCCGATTTTTTTTTTACTAATTCGAAGCTTATTTCTTTTTTTTTATTGCTGTTTTTCTTAGCCGATTTTTTACTACTTCGAGGCTTATTTCTTTTTTATTGCTTTTAGAACTGATTTTTTGTCGTGTTCTGGCAAGTGTTTGCGAAGCACAGCTTCGCCTCTGGGCAAAAGTCATGATGTTTTCTTTGTGGTTTCATTTTTGATTTTTGTAAAGTTAAGTTTATTTCCTTTGTTGAAAGGAAGGCAAACTAAACTACCGAACAGCAGAAGTATAAAGTTCACGAAAATCTTGATCGGCTTTTAGTTTCGAACGTGGATTTTAATTGTCTTATTTCCAAGTGGAATTTAAATTTTGATCCATTTTTTTGAAATTCGGCAATTTTATAATTTTTTTTTTGAAATTTGAAAGTTGCATTCTTTATAAATATATGAACAAATTAATATTTTTTACTGTTTCTTTTTTTTCGTTTTTTTTCAATTTTATTTCTTTTCCTTATGATAGCATTTTCTTGCATTTGGAAGCTCCCTTTAGCCACCTGTTTCGCTTGCGTTTGCGAATTGTAGCTTTACCTTCATGTGGTTTTTATTTCGAGTCAGGAAAATTATTACCCAAAACCAAAGCTGAAACTCGCAAATGCAAATTTAATTATTAACTTTTCTCTTATTGAGCGCCTGAAAGTCTTTAAAATTGATCAGGCTCAAATAGGATTTTTTTGTTTTAAGACTTGATTTTTTTTCAATTTCAATTCAAATGTTTGCTTAAAGAAAAATTGCGGTCTCTTCATACGAATTTTCATATGGGGCGAAGAAACGTGAATAAGTTTAGTTTGCAAAGTGGATTTCAGCGGATCAGAACATTTACCAATTGAGTCGTTTTTGCTGAAAGATTTCAATCATGGAAAATTAACGTGATGCGTCTTTCTTCGAATATTGGAAGATGGTTAGAAATTCTGTCACTTTTTCGGTTTCCTTGAGTGGTTTGACATCTTCATTTTTCTACTGGCTATATTTTATCTATTTGAGCTAATATTTGTTTATACAGTCTTTTGTTTCTTTTTCGAAGCTAGCCCCACTGTTTTCATACCACCTCCAATAAGTTAGTTATTAAATTACCAGTGATAATTTAATCAATGATAATTTAATAGCCTTTGTTGTATCTGCCATAGTAATGTCTGGTGTTTGTAGTCAATAAGGCGGTATAGCGCATTTGACAAGACATTATATTCTAACTCTGGGAGAGGCGGGTGGGTCAAAAACCAAAGAGGGTAAAATTTTTAGTAATTACACTAGCGAAGCTAGTGTATTAGTAATACGAACCTTCTTTTTTTCAATCTAAGTCGCAAATTTTTGTGCGGCACCCCAATAATGGTGGGGCACCGTTACAGCTTTTTGATAGCTTGTGCTTTGACATTCGAATAGTTATAAATTAACACACTTGATGCATTTTTAATTCATCAAAGAACCGAAAAAAGCTATTCGTTTCAAACATAAATACTTAAATAAAAACAAAAATTTTCAAAATCAATAAATCTGTTTTTTAATGGATAATTCCAATTTATTACATGCAAAGTTAGTTTGTATGCCCTTAGCTTATGACTTTCCTAATTATTACATGCAAATTTTGTGTCTATTTATATCTGGTGCCACTGTTGCTGCATAGCAATGGCAGTTTATTAGCTTATGTAGTTGCTTTATTGGTGGCTAGTGTTAGTAAGTTTTCAAGGGCACGTGGCGCAGATGCGAGGACGTCCGAGTTCAAATATCCTGGTCGTAAGTGCGAATTCCCCACAATTGAAGTTTTAATTTTGAAGGCTTATTTTTGTCTTTCTTTTTTTCATGTGTCACAGCTAATTTTGTCGTTTTCTTTCTTGTGTTTGCAAAGTTCAACTTTGACTCTGTGTCTAAGTGTAAGGCTCATTAAGCTCCCAAATAGCAAAAGCAAATGGTGCGAGAAAATAATGTTAAGCTTCAAGAAAAAACTTCCAGCTTTAAAAC
This sequence comes from Symsagittifera roscoffensis, assembly GCF_963678635.1. Taxonomy (NCBI): domain Eukaryota; kingdom Metazoa; phylum Xenacoelomorpha; order Acoela; family Convolutidae; genus Symsagittifera; species Symsagittifera roscoffensis. The sequence continues at coordinate 63,802,438 of NC_087064.1, forward strand.
TGGACTAAAATTTAAAACTGGACGTCCGAGTTCAAATATCCTGGTCGTAAGTGCGAATTCCCCACAATTGAAGTTTTAATTTTGAAGGCTTATTTTTGTCTTTCTTTTTTTCATGTGTCACAGCTAATTTTGTCGTTTTCTTTCTTGTGTTTGCAAAGTGCAACTTTGACTCTGTGTCTAAGTGTAAGGCTCATTAAGCTCCCAAATAGCAAAAGCAAATGGTGCGAGAAAATAATGTTAAGCTTCAAGAAAAAACTTCCAGCTTTAAAACTGGACTAAAATTTCAGCGGGACCAAAACTTTCAAGCGTTCAAGTAAATTAAGTAAAGAAAACATGGCTAAGTGGTTAAAGCAATGTACTTTTGTCTCGGAGGTTTGATTTCCAGCCCCATAGATTCTGAGGTGTGTGAAGTTGGTTAGTAAGGCATGTTTTTTATTTCATTTTGCTCTTTATTTTTACTGCATCGAAGACTCCTTTTTGCTGTTTTTCGAAAGGTGTTTTCAGAGTGCAACTTAGCCTCTGTGTATTGTTAGATATGTAACTGTGTGAAACCGCCACTGGTTGCATCAAAAAAATAGCCGTTTAAATGTGTTGGTGGAAGGGTAGAAAAGGGTAGTTTGGATGTTTCAGGACAAGGATGGGGACAGGGCCATGCACCACGCCTCTCTTGGAGACGAGAAGGAAGTGGTGGAGGTGCTGGGCAAGGCGGGTGCTGACTTGAATGCGAGGAACAACAAGAGACAGACTCCTCTCCATCTGGCAGTCAACCGGGGTCACAAACAGGTGCTCATTGCACTCCTCAAACTCGGATGCCATCCAAATCTGCAGGCAATTACCAATTACAGTCCAATTACATACATGTCCACAATACGAGCACAAGGCAATGAACGAACCGGTATCCCGATTTGTAAAACTAGTTGTTAAAATTCGAAAAAACACCAATAAGTAAATGTTTTTTTTTCAATTTTTCTGATTTAGTTTTTTTGTAAGAATAAAACTGTACTTTTTGAGGAGTTTTGAGCTCTTTGCTACAGAAAAGGTCCCATTTGAAACCATTTTCTGACATTCAGTTTTGATTCTAAATTTTTTGTAAAGAGCCAATATTACTGCATTTTAGGAAGGCTGCGCGCCGATAAACTCAATTTTTGTTCAAGTTTCATTTTTGGATTGGATTTTGTATATTATTGTTGGATTTTGTATATTATTGTTATCGCTTTATGCAAAGCTGATAAAATTTCTGAAGAGTTGTCCGCCTGCCCCTCTAAAAAGGGTATACTAATGCCCGCGTCAGTGTGATCTTCACTGTGTACTGTGGAAAGCCACCTTTTGATCAATGAAGTGTAGACTGAATTCTGTTCGTACACGTGTGGTGAGTTAGTGGATGAGTGTGAGTGTGTGTTGTGTGTGTAGGACGGGGAGGGCGACACTCCTCTGCACGACGCCATCAGTCGGAAGAGGGACGACATGCTGAGTGTGTTGCTGGACTACAGGGCAGACATGTGTGTCACAAACACCAACGGCTTCAACGCCCTACACCACGCAGCACTCAGGGGAAACCCAGGGTCAGTACACATCATTTCATGTCACTTACTGCAAATTAGGGGCGGGGTATATCTTGCTCTATTACTGCTAAAAATGAATGCCCCACCTGAAACTTTCAAAAAACATTATATCATCTAACCAGAATTCTTTACAACCTTAGGTTGAAGCTCAATGTCGTTGCATAGTAATACATGCATAGGAGGAAATAGTTAATAAGGTCCAAAAGGGGAGATATTCAAAAATTTAGTATTTACTTTAGTATTTAAAAAAAACTGAGCATGTCAGCACACAAAGATAGCGCTCAGATTCTTCCCCATGATTCGGGTGATTTTGTTAACACAGGCGAAGCGGAGCTTCGCACCGCTTGCGATACAACACAATCGTAAAAAAAGCTTGAGTCGAAAAAATATATAATGAAAATTACTAGGTGAACCAAAATTTTTGTATGTTTCGATGAAGGACACCTAGGGCTCAGCTCAAGGTGGAGGTAAGTATTTGATATTTTTTGTTATTATTATACTGATTCAGGACAAAATACGTAATTTCAAAAATTTTACTTAGCTCAAAACCTTGGTTGTTTTTAACTAAAATAAATGAGAAGACCCGTTGGGTCGATTAAACCTATGATATCAGATTTGGCAGAATAGTTATCGAGAAAAGACCAAATAACGGTCAACAAATCAGAGAGTTGACATTTCTGAGAATCATAAGTGTTTTTTTAAGATATTCACCCAATCTATTATTTCGATTGAACCCAAAAACCTAGGTTAGACCGGTTAGTTCTCGAGAAAAACCAAAAAATAAAAAAAAACTGTCAAAGAATCAAAATTTTGACTTTTCCGAAGGCCATAATTTTTTGTGTCGAGAAAATTTGGGGGTAGTCGCGTATGCAAAGGAGCTTCCCTCAAATCGTTCTTCGAGTTGACCGCAAAATCTCAGATATGGGAGGGTATTTTTGGTTAAATTCATTTAAAAAATTAAGAAAAGAATTTTTAAAAAATTGAATTTTCCAGCACGATAACTTTGTGTAAAAAATTTACGTGGCTTACTAATGCAGGAGAGCTTCCCACTACCAGTTGTATCCAGTGAACCCACAACCTCAGACTTGGGACGTTAGTTTTTCAGAAAAGTTTCAAAATTTTCAAAAAATCAAAAACTTGACTTTTCCGTGGGCCATAGTTTTTTGTGTATAAAAAATTTGGGCGTATTCGCATGAGCACAGGAGCTTCCTACAACCCGTTCTTTGGATTGAAGACCTATACCTGAGATGAGTTGTGTTGGTGTGTGAGAGAGAGTCAGTGAGTGTGTGCTTAGGGCGACTAAGCAGCTGCTGTCTAAGATGTCGAGGCCGTGGATTGTGGACGAGAAGAAAGAGGACGGCTACACTGCACTGCACCTGGCCTCCCTGAACAACCACGTGGAAGTGGCACACTTGCTAGTCATAGAGGTCAGTCGCTCAACTCCTCCCTTTCCTCTCTCTTAAATACGCTCATCACAAACATATCTTATCATATTTTATACTATAGAAGATTGACCAAATGTTGATAGTTTTAAAATGATCCATAATATAATGATCAGTTTCCCTGGTACGCTTGCGTTTCCCTGGTGAAAAATTTGTGATTTGCCACTTTCGACTGTCACTCTTAGCTCCATATATTCTAGAATATGTGAAACTTAATGTATCAAGCAGGGAAGGGAAAGATTTGGGAGGGGACGCCTCCTCCTCAGGAATTCCACCTGCCGGCCCAAAGTGTCCCCACTTTGTTGCTATTTTGTGACATCCACTTTCGGCCCCGGCCAATTCTGAAAATTTTCTAAACCCGCCTTTGGCTCCAATATATGCCAAGTTTGAAGGAAAGCGCACTAATTTGGACGACCTGAAAAAAGGTTGACAAAATTGCCGAAAAGGTGTTGACAATTCTCTCCCACCGCACCTCGAGAAAACCCTAGATTGCACCTGATCGAAGTTTTTAAGTTGTGTAAATGCTTGATCCACAGTTAGTTTTTGATCGTTTTGAAACAGAAATCGGTTCTTGGATTAACAGGGCAAGGCCAACTTGGACATTCAGAACTCAAATTACCAGACTGCCCTGCACCTGGCAGTAGAACGCCAGCACACCCAGATAGTGCGGCTGTTGGTCCGCAACGGGTGCCGTCTGGACGTACAAGACAAGGACGGAGACTCACCCCTACACGAGGCTCTGAGACACCACACGTTGAAGCAACTCAAACAGCTGCAAGATATGCAAGACGTGGGCAAACTGTTGATGGGTCTGGGCCAACAAGGAGCGGAGAAGAAGAGCTCCGCATCCATTGCATGTTTCTTGGCTGCAAATGGAGCCGACTTGTTGATCCAGAACAAAAAAGGACAAACACCTCTGGATCTGTGTCCGGACCCGAACTTATGCAAGGCACTCAAGAAATGTTTCCGAGAACGAGAAAAGTATGTTAACTTTTTGCAAATAATTGAAGATCGAATTTTTCCGATTGGCCTTTTATATCGGAGAAGGCAACTGAAGGTTTGCACATTAATTATTCGGACAATTAAATAGAAATGGTCACAAATGTTTTTTGGAGTCGACTGCAGTAATACATTTTGACACATAATTTACACTAGCCAGTTTGTGAGTGTTAGTGTATTAGTAAGAAACTTCTTTTTTTATAACCGAACTCGTAAATAAAAGTGTTTATTAAAAGTGTTCACATATTTGGTGACACTTTTGCTATTACCACGATCTGTAGCATTGGAAATGACCTAGCATCTGTTCTCTGCTGTATTTGTGTCTAGTGTTTCTGATTTATTAAGCGTGAGTGGTTAGTTTGCGAGACTCAAAATCTGTAGGTCACAGATCGAATCCGAGACGTTACGGAATTTTTACTAGTTCGTGGCTTATTTCTTGTTTTTTCCCATCGCACTTAATAGAGCTGGTTTTTGTCGTGTTCTCGTTAGTGTTTGCGAAGCACAGCTTTGCCTCTGTGTTTCATAGCTCTGTCAATTTTATGACATTCGTGCTCTTATCGTGGTGTCCGGCAAATAAGACGACAGCTCTTAAGACAACAGCTTTTCAAATATATAAACTCTCAGTTGTCGTATTGATGTCAAGTCGTCTTAATCTCATGGCGGCAATTCGTCGCAAGCGACCATTCGTAGCGTTTGTAAAAAAGCGAATATTCGCAGTATGCGAAGGTTCGTAGCAAGCGACAATTATTAGCGGTAAAAGCTTTGATCAGATCAAAGGAAATGAGATGGAAGGGTTAAATGATAGGACAAAGGATCTAAAAATTGAACGAGAGGCCCTCAAGTTGTTTGAGAAAGTTATTGTTGCTTTGATTTTTACACTTGCGAAGTACGATTTTCCTTTATTTCAACCTAAGTCGCAAATAGTGTTGCGACTAAGTCGCAAATAGTGTTGCGACTAAGTCGCAAACATTGTTTTCCACTCAAAGCAACATTATTTGCTGCAGCAAGTTTTTTGTTGCACCTGTACAGCTGATTAATAACATGTGCTTTGATATTCGAATAGTTATATGTTAACACAGTTGATGCATTTTTAATTCATCAAGTGAACCGAAAAAAGCTATTTGTTTCAAACAGCATTAACAAAAAAATCTCGATTTCAGGAATTTTCTAACTCAATATATCTCGCAATTTTTTTGAAATGCATAGTTTATACGTTGCTTTTTGATTTGCAATTTTTTACATGCAAAAATTGTATCTTTTTGTATTTGGTGCTACTATTGCTGCATTGATGCAGTTGCGTTTTTGGTGGCTAATTTTTGGGGATTTTAAGCATCCGTGGCTGATTGGTTAGTGCGTGAGAATCAAGTCTGCTAGGTCGCAGATTTTGCTAATTCGAGTTTTTGCTAAGCTTCGATTTTTTGCAAATTCGAGGATTAGTTATACTTTTTCTTATGTGACTTGAAAGAGCTGCTTTTTGGTCGTGCTCTCGCAACTGTTGAAGTGTGTTAAAGGGGTTCAACTAATCTGACTCGGCATTTTTCGTGTTGTGTCACCTTGGTGGCACTTTCTCCCGCTGTTATTCTCACCAATTTGTTCTCCGACACTCTTTCTCAGAAATTGGATAAACTTTTGATACTTAGCGTGAGCAGACCCCATCCCCATCCGGAAAGCCCTATACCACCCCTTGATCGAATCTTTGGGTTTATGTCTTCCATTTTTGGCGTTTGGAACTGGTGTCAGAGAGAAATAAAGAATTGCCCATTCCCCTGCGTCATTGGAAGAGGGTTGCAACCTAATTTGATTCAAAATTATCGACGTAATGCAGTAGTTTAGGTGGACTTGTCACTTTTGTCAGAAATTGCACAGCGTAAAGCAGGTTCCAGGTTTCATGCCGGTTTCAAAGTCGAGCTTCGAGCTCAAGTATAAGTGTCAGAGCAACGACTTACTTAAGAAGCATGCGTGTTTTTCATCTTCTCGATAAGCTTGTGCTAATTCAATCTCCTGAGTTTTGCGCCGCATGGCCTTCGCAAAATGAAAGAAACATCTTTTTATAGTTAGTCCATTTAATACTTTCTTGAGTGCGGTAATTTCAGTCGCCTGGAGGCCATGAAGTATTTTTCTTCACTTTCGTTTAGAAAAAGAAAAGACTAATGGATCAGTTTGATCGTTAACCACTGCATGAATTTTAAACTGTGGATAAAATAATGCGGTAAACGCTTTAAATGTCCTATCTGTGTGCCAGATTGTGTTGCTTTCCATAGTTTCTAAATTGTCATCAGTGGACCATTTTAATATTCGGTGTTTGCGATCCAATCGCGAATCAAAGAGGAGAAGTTCCCCCTCAGGCTCTTGCTTAACTCCAAAGGCTCGGCAATGTCCTTTAATGGTTGGGGCGGTATCAATTGCTCGTTGCCGCTCAACAGGTATGGCGAGTGACTTGTACTTAAGCAAATTAACAACTATTTCGAGGCTAAAATCCCCAGAGGTTTCCACCTAAATGATTCCTATGTTGAGGCTCCAATGTTGTTTTTTTTTGTTTGATAGCAGGTTGAATCGTGTAATTTAGATTCATAACGGCGCAAGAAAAATTTTTGATCCCTCAAAAGAGACCTCCGGAATTTAGCCTGTTCCAGGGGTTGGGTTTTTGTTCCGCTAGTTGTGTTCAGTTTTCCCCACAAAATCGCACGCCTGGCAGTCATGCTAATTTAACGTTTTAAACATAATAAATTTAGAAAAATCTGAATTTCTGAACTTTTTTATTCACTTTTTGACTTTTTTCTAGCGTGGAATGTTTTAATGACCATGTTCTCCGGATACTCTGACTATTTAATTTGCAATAGTGTCAACTAATCGTGCTGCTAATTGTCGTTTGTCGTGAATTGACGCCTTTTGAAATTGCTGCAAATCGTCGCTTTCGACGAATTGTCGCCTCTCACGTCTTAATTACCCAGCATCTGTTATCGTGTTAAGAAAAGACCGCACAGTGGGAGCTTAGCCGTCAAAATGAAACTTTTCTGCTAGAGATTGATCCCCCGAATTGGAAAAAGTTCGGTTGCAACTTAATATTTTACAATTCGATGAGGTATTATTGCATTACTACAGTATTCAAAAAGGGACAGTAGAAAAATTGATATTTTCAACAGTGTTCAAATTGTTGGTGTTTGATTTTGGTAATTGCGTCCGCAAAATCTTCAAAGTTACGAGTCTTAATAATCTCAGTTGTCGAAATGATGCTTGTTTCCAATTGTTTTTAGGTCGATGAACGTTATTCAGACTCTTATAACGGTGGTGATGATTTTTTTCCTTTTTATTTTGAGGAAAAGTATAAAATTTGTTCAAGATCAAAAGTATTTATTCGCGGTTTGACTTTTGATTTATTTTTAGTTCAGTTCATTTTTTGTTGAAAAGGAATGCAAACTCCACTATCGAACTGCAAAAGTGTCAAGGTCACATGAAAATATCGAGTTTTAGTTTCGATAGTGGAATTTAATTTTCAGTTTTCCCAGCGAAATTCAAAGTTTTCCCAGCGAAATGTTATAGAAATTCAAACTGCTTTAAGACCGTTTATTGTTTTCTTGGAAATTCTGAAGTCGAGATTGATACTAAACACAAGCCAGCATTTTTTTTCTGTTTATTTGTGCTCATTGACTCTTTTGCAACTATCTGTCTGCTATGTGTATGCTCTGTCGCTATGTGTTTACGATGATTTGTGATGCTACTTGTTTGATTTTGTGATTTAGAAATGATGACGGAAACCACTATCTGCCGCCGGCCAAACCCACCAACATCCACTCCCAGCAGCTGTCGGGCGCCAGTGGTGCATCTGCCACTACTGCAGAGGAAGAGCAGTTGTCCCTGGACGAGTGCATGGTCTGCTCGGAGATGAGTCGCGATGTCTTGTTCGGGCCCTGTGGTCACGTAGCCATGTGTTCACTCTGTGCCCCCAGGGCCAAAAAATGCCTCATTTGCAGGGAGCCTGTGCAGACAAGAACCGAGGTCATTCATTTGATTATTTCAACTCGAGTCAGACGCACACCCCTTCATTCAGGATTTTGACACCCGTTGCTATTTTTTTTAAGATATCTTGGTTTGACTGACTGATTGATAGTGCTAATTTTTTTTTCTATTAGCGCCTTCGGCGGCCTTAGTTTACTTGTTTGGTCCCGTTGCAAAACTAGTTTAGATGATTGGGCTCTTTTCCAGTTCCCCGCCCCCTTCAAATTCAATTTTGAAAATCTTATTCAACGTTCATAATGCATTGAAATTTGGCATGGTGAACAAATCGACAACTGTGAACAGATTTGTTCTTCATACTTTACATCGTAACATCACGCATTTAGCCATAATAATACGTAAAACAAACATAAAACTCGGTATTTTGGAAGGGGGGAACTGGAAAAGAGCCGATGATTGGTCCGCGACCTATTTTCTAAAAAGACGAGCCAGCACGGGATTTCAACATACGCCTTGGGGTTGGTAACCGGATTCGGTTCTTTTTCCTCCCCCCCCCCCCCCCCCCAACCTAATTTGCAGGTGGGGGGGGGGGGAGGGAGGGGAAGATAGTAACATAGGGCTGGCCATAAATAACCACACTGGTCAAACTGGCTCTCTCCTCTTCTTTTTTGCCGTTTTCGCCAAAAAATTCATAAATTGAATTGAACGTAAATGCGTTTTAATGGTCATTTAGTTCGTATTTTGTGAATACATTGTGCATATAAGTTGGTTCAACATTCGAGGTAACTTTTATTACTACAAAATTGAACTATATAAACAGAAGTTTAAAAATAATTTGACAGGAGTGGGATTCGAACCCACGCATCCGAAGATACTGCGACCTGAACGCAGCGCCTTAGACCGCTCGGCCATCCTGCCATTCAACACATACCTGTGAACTGATATCATATACTGTGTTACAATACTGTGCATATTGATTTGGTGAGCTGTGTGTTTAGATTGAAGAATGCGTGGTGTGTTCGTCGAAGAAAGCGAATGTATTATTCAGCCCCTGTCAGCACATGGTTGCATGTGACGGTAAGCAGAGAGAGGGTGCTAGGTAAATAAGAGGACAGGACATTTAGACGACGACCAAAGTACTATGAAAGAGTGGTCCCTCGAAAAAAGTATGATAGACAGGTCCTGCATGCATTTCGCATGTTATAATTTTGAAAAGTGATTTGTGTAAAACAAAATAGTGAGCGGTGGAATCGGAATCCCTCATACGCGAAGGACCGTGCGCGAAAATAAAAATCACACTTGGATCGCTTCGAAAAAGCATGACTCCACATCACCTTGAGGCTACTCTTTTCTTAAAAGTCAATAAAGAGCTTTGGGATGCTAAACTCGTTTCAAAAATTTTGTAAAATTGAATAATTTGTTTTGATTTTTCATTCAAAATTATGGAACGAATAAAACCCCATAATGGCCATTGTATTTTTCCTGAACGATTTTGGAAATAATGGAGGGAAAGAAGGACGATTATGGCATAATGTAGGGCGGAAACCCCATTCTATGGCCATATATTTTGCGGAACCCCTGATTATGGCCATAATCGGAAACAGTTCCATACATAATGGCCATACTTTTTATCCTTTCCCTACATTATTTATGGCCATAAAGCCCCCTACTATTATTTTTGCGGAAACCCTGCTGATTTGTCATCAAAACTCAATTTTGGCGTTTTTTTAAATTTTCCTCAAAATGGTGAGGGGAGAATTTTAGGAAATAACAAATCAAAAAATTTAAAAATATACTGCGACATCTTTCTGAATGACGAAATCGGTACTACTATGATAGAGTGGTCCCTTGAAAATAACCAGGTCCATTGAGAAGAAGACTCCTAGTGCTCTGAAATGTTTAACAATGATGATTTCGCCTTTCAGAAAGATAGCACAGTATGTTTTCAAACAAATTTTAAATTTATTTGTTTCGTAAAACCTCCCCCCTCAACATTTTAAGATGAAAAATTCAAAAAAAGAGCCAAAATGGAATTTTGATGACAAATAAGCCAATCCAATTATGGCTTTTAAACCGTAATATTAGTTGAAGCGAGCAGATTTCTTGACATAAACAATATAGTTATTACAATTTCGCCAGATTTTTGAAATGAATAATTTATAAACAAACTAGTTTTCAAAATCATAACATGCGAAATGCATGCTGGACTTGTCTATCATATGTGCTTTTTCGAGGGACCACTCTATCATAGTAGTACCACGAAATCAAATCATGATCATTAAAGGATTTGAGAGCTCTAGGTGTCTTATTCTCAAGGTACCGGTTATTTTCAAGGGACCACTCTGTCAAAGTAGAACTAAGCCAAGCGGTGGTAGGCCAACAAGCGGAAAGGCCAACACACCGAAAATAGGATTATCGTTTCTACAAGACGGAAATTAATTTTATTACGGAAATTAATTTTATTACGTAAATTAATAATATATTGCCATTGTTGTTAAGAAGTTGTTACTTAACTCTGTTGTAATTTCGGCTTGAAGATATTGCGGTTTGTAGATATGGTGGTTCGTTGAATATCCGCCGTTCCAAGCATGTAAATTGTTCGAATTCCAGCGAAATGGATTTCCCAGAAATTCACAGTGGAGAATCCATTACAAATTGGAGTCTCAAAGTCCCATCAGAAGGGCTGCGGTCCTAATATCCTGTCGTTTTATTTGCTTGACACCGAATGAGGGAGAGAGACCGAATAACCGGGGGTGTAAATTTGACGAAAAATCCAACTTGAAAGCGGAAAGGTAGAAAACGAAGGGTGCAGAAATCGCAACTTGTAAACCGAGGATGTAAAATCAGTGTTACTTGGGACCCCCTTATCACACTTTCACCAAAAAGAAGAAGAGACAACGGAAAATATAGAAGAAAATTTATTAACAAATCAGTGTTACTTGGGACCCCTTTATCACACTTTCACCAAAAAAGTCAATGAGACAACAGAAATGATAGTCGAACATTTAGTCTGCTACTTCCATGATAGCCGGGTCCCTTTAACGACCGGGTCCCTTGACGAAAGCTCGCAAATTGTTTTAATAGAAAGATTACCAGACACCAAGTTAACATCCTCCCCCCATTCGTTGGGGGAGGAGGGGGGAGGTAACTTGGTTTTTACACAGGCGAAGCTCCCTCTACCAGTGGGGGGGGGGGGGTTTCGCTCTGTGTAAAAACTCCCCTCCTTCTTCATCATGTGAACTGAAGGCAGACAGATTTTTAAAAATTAAGCAAATTTGAACTTTGAGAATTACTAAGTTAACCCAATTGATGTTTTCGAAATTTTTAAATTAGTTGAAAAAGTAAATTTGTTTCATAAAATCAAAAAAAATGATTACAATTCCAGTTCAAATATTTACTAAGTGGTACTACTATGATAGACTGATCCCGCATATTTTCCCATGTAATAATTTTGAAAACTAAACTGCAGGGGCGGATTTAGGGGGAAGGGCGGACGCCCATCCTCCTCCCGCCCTCAGGGATGCGACCCTGCCGACCCTTTGGTATTTTTTAAGAAATCCATTGTTGGCCGACCGACCCTAAAATTTTTCTAAAGGCGCCGAAAAACGGGATGTTTTGGTCAAAATTTTCCAAACAGAGCCTAAAAACGCCTTTTTTCAAAATTTTGCCTGCGGCGCAGAAAATTTGGTCAAAACGGACTAAACGGTGCTTGGAGAGAGCTCGAAAAATCAATTCGGCCCACCAAAAAAAGATCGACAAAACATTCGAAAATTTTTTGAAAATCCGCCCCCCTCGAGAAAATCCTAGATCCGCCCCTGAGAATGTTTATAATGTATTCATTTCAAGAATATCGCGACTTATGTTGAATTAGAAAATTTACACACCAAAATTGTAATTACTATATTATTTATATTTAAAAAATGCTCGTTTCAACTGATTGTTCGGGCTTTCTCGAATAAAACGGAATTTTTATGCTGTGGCCGTTTTTTTAATCAGCCAATTTTCGTCTCTTTACTTAAACAATTTGTACGGAAATATTTTTATTACCATATGAAAGATATTGTTATCCGGGGCTCAAATGTTATAAAATTCACTTGTGATTATTTTCCTTAAAGTTATGGGGGTCTGAAATTGGCTAATGAGGCAAATTTGGGATAATCAACGCGCAAAATATTGCGTTCCAAATTGAATTGAGGCTAACCGTTTGGTGTTGATAAAAGGACACGCTAAATACATCACATTGTAGGAGTAAGGGTTTCAGCAGACCGTTTTTTAGCAGACCAATCTCTTAGCAGACTCAGAACAGTTAGCAAATCAGAAAGCTAACTTCATACGCTGCGTTGGCGATAAGCGACCGTTTGCTCTCCTGCGCTTCTATTAGCCACGAGTGTTATAGTGCGCGAGAATTTTTTTGCCGCTATTTTAGACAGTTATGTCTTTGAAGTTGATCGTTTTGAGATAATTGTCTTATTGGGGAAGCTTGACCCAAGACTGAGGTTCTTTATCAGTCTGTCAATCAATCATGCATCAGTCTATTACTTGCTAGAAGACTCATTTTTCGCATTTTATGCTAAAAGATTGGTCTGCTAAACAATCCCCCTTTGTAGTTTGCATTGGCGTGTAGGGGAGCAGATTGCAGAAAAACAATTCTTCAATTTCTACGTCAATTTTTCAACCAAAAATCATTGAATTGATCCCAATGTGCAGTCGGAACTTTCAGGGCTTCGCCCTGATGTACGAGCAGTGTTGTTTCAAGGTTTTTTGGGTTGTTTTTTTTCTATCAAAACTCAATTTAGGTGCTTTTCAAGAGTCGATGAACGTATTTCAGAATCGTATATTGGTCGTGATGTTTTTTTGGTTTCTTTTTCAGGAAAAGTTATAAGATTTTTGGTACTAGTTTACTTGTTTGGTCCCGAGATAAAACTAGTTAAGATGATTGGTCCCGCCTATTTTCTAAAAAGAAGAGCCAGTATGGGATTTGAACTTACGCCTTGTGGTTGGTGAGTGGATTCGTTTCCGCTAAGCTAACCTGGCCAGTTTCGGCAGCAATATAGAGAAATAAAAATGCTAACTCTTAAAATTAGCCAGTTACTGTACCTCGGTTTTTATTAAGGACCACAGCATTTTTGAGTGACCAAAAAAGTAAACTAGTACCGATTTTTCGAGGTTTGACTTTTGATTCGTTTTTAAGTTTAGTTCATATCCTTTATTAAATTGAAGCCAAACTCCAGTATCGAACAGCAAAATTGTAAAGGTCACAAAAAAGCGATTGACTTCTATTTTCTCAAGTAGATTTTATTTTTCAGATTTCTCAGCGGAATAAAAAAGATTACGTATTGATAGTTATCTCAAATTCTGTTACCTAAATTTAAAAAAGTATCATTCGTGAGTTGTTCTAGAAATTCGAAGAGCTGAAGTTTTTTTTTCGAAAATTGCAATTTTCTTCGAAAAACCATTAGTATTATTTTTTATTTCTTGTTAATGTCTTCTAACTGTCTTGAAAATGTTAAAGGAGAAGTTTTACGAATTATGGAAATAAACCGTGTTTCTGAAAATGTACTGAGTTATGTATGTTTGATAATAATAATAAATTGTTTCCAAAAGATATCTACTTACAGGTCAATTCATATAAACTTACAAAACAAATCTGAATTGTATGGGGGGCTAGCACTGCGCGTTGCAGGTGTCTCATGAATTAGTTTTGCAATTGAAATGCTTAAGTTATGCACTATATAGATTTCAAATTATTACATGCGTATATAGTGTACCAAGCGGAACAGCCTACTCGGGACCCCTCTGTCATAATAGATTTTTATTGCACCCAAATTGCCTAATTTTGTATGTTCAAACGTTCAGTTCATTGATACTTGACTTGAAACTGTGTGTTGTGTTTGCTATTTGTAGGCTGTGCTCCCCTGATGAAGAAGTGTGTGCAGTGCAGAGTGCCCATAGACCGGATGAGTGGCTGGACCTTGTGTTGTGGGGGGCAGGGGGTGCCCATAGTGGTGGGGGCTGCAGCTGCTGCCACGGGGGGCAATGTCTCTTTTGCAGCACTTAACAACCAAGTGTCCAACAACAACAACCAGCAGCAGAATAGCAAAGTGAACAATTCGGGAGCAAACAACAATGAAGGCGGCAGTGCACAGGCCAAGGTGCACAATGGAGCACATTCAGGATCAAGTGAGTAGCAAGCCCAAACATGTCGGGTGCATTGCATGATTGTTCGAACTTAGTTGCTCTGAAGTTAGATGTTTTTTCTTCACTATCATTTTATCCCATTTTGCTATAGTGTCATATTTACCCAAGCAATGCTTGTGTTATAGTATGAACTATCTTTTTTTCCAACCTAAGTCGCAAATATTGTTTCGACGCAAATATTGTTGAGATAAAGTGTGTTCATTTTGAAAGTGTTCATTTTGATCAATGACCAGCTATTAAGTACAGCCAATGCTAAGGATTTTAACACATACTATTATTGTTCCGACTCTCGTAACTAAAGTAACGGAATATTTGTGCTCAGGGTGGTTTTTTTCTTCAGACAAATTTCGTCTTTTTAACTAGCCATTTTTGACGAGTTATTTTTATATCACTCAAGTATTGTTGTCCTGAGCTTAATTTTGGAAAGATATTTCGCCTGTGATCATTTTTCGTAAAGTTATGGGGTTTTAAAAATTGCCATTTTGGGGCAATTAATGCGCGATAAATTTCGCGCTATTAACGCGTAAGCGGAGGTTTAATTCGTCACCGAACTCGTTTCAAATTGGTTGAAGGAAGCTTATTTGCCATAATTGATTTGTTACTAGGAGCAAAAGTTGCCACTTTGTACTTCATATGGCGTGTGGGGGATGATTTTTACGAAATATCTCAAATTAAAAAAATCTTACTTTTTTAAATTTAATTTCAGGTTATTACTGCTCCATAGACTGCTCTATAAATTGAGGCATGTTAGTTAGTGAATTTCTTTAGTTTTTCAAATTGACTAGAACTGCTAAAGCGTTATAATTGGCGTGAGTCACTTAAAAAACTTTGTAGACTCAAAGTTTTACTCATTTAGTTTTTCCCAGTAGCGTTATCGGTCTTTTTTTTGCTTGTGTATGCGAAGTGCAATTTCGCCTCTGTGTTAATCCGTTTCTCCTGTATCAAGAGTAGTTTGGTAAGTTGTCGCGCCATCCCTGGATTATTTTGAGAGTTTGTTATAACAACGATGTCCTGATTTTCTTTCTCATTTTCTATCCAGTTGATATGAAGAGAAATCGAGGTGTAGCTTTTTGTATACTTGGTAGTAGGTCAATAAATCAATGTATCAGTAAACCGAAAACGGGCGGTTTAGATCAGTCAACCAAAAATTCATGATTCATTTACGTAATCATATTAGCTAAAATTTGAAATTTTTTCAAAGCGACAAACTTTTTCCTCAAAACAAAAATTGAATCAAATTAACTCTTGCCATGAGCCCCATAGTTTTAAAATTAATGTTCTAGCTCAGGGAAAAATTTTTCGATAAACGTTTAGTTCTGCAATTGATGTAATCATTACGTAATTCGGTTTACTGATCTGGTAATTTACTGACACATCGGTGTACTGTACACACCCAGTATACTTATACTTTTATTGTTGCATCTTTCGAAGAAAGTGGCGGATAATTTGTTCTCGAGGGAATTTTACTCCTGATAATTTCGACATTTCATATAGTAGTTTTTGACAGACAGTTTTTCTACAATCTGAAAGATATTGATGCTTAGGGCTCAAGATTTAAAAGATATTTTACCCGTGATTAAGAGACAATGAACGTAGTGAGTAATTTTATATAGATCTCGTGATTTGTTTTTTTTTCAAGAGAATGTCTTAATTTTGAAAATGGAATTTAATTATCAGATTTCCCAGCGAAATACAATTTTTACCTGTTTATTCAGTTTTCTCAAATTGGGTTAATTTTTATCAAAAAGTACCAATCATAAATGTTCTGAAAACTCAAAGCATATTTTGTTAAAATTCCAAATTGAAGTTTTTTTTAAAAAAAAACAAGTCAGTTTTTCTGTTTCCTTGCGTTCATTGCTATAGTTTTTCTTTCAATTTTCGACTTTTCAAATGAGCGTTTTGATCAATTTTTGAAGCCATCCTAATGATATTGTTGTTTTGAGCTGAAGATTCTAAAAATTTTTGCCTCTTATTTTTTTGTAAAATTTATTAGGGTTTGCACATTGCTAATTTAAAACAATTGATGCGCGATATATTGTATATTGTGTTCTTATAACACGCGTTACCGGCAAATTTAAACACTTTAACTTGAATTGAGTCAAGCAATTTGTTTTATCAATACGATACGAGACCCTTATTACGCTTTGTTTTAAACAGCGTGTGGGATGATAAAAGGTAGACAAAATTGGAATAAAAAATCAATTGTTTTTTTCTTTTTTTTTCGAGTATTGTATCGATTTTTCAAACAAAAACGCGTTTTATTTAAACTGTTTTGTCATTAGACAAAGGGATCGGATTATTAAAAAGTTGCAAATTGTGTTTTGATATTCGGGCCCAAAATTGAACTCCAAAAATGGTTCAATTTTTGTGTTTTTGGTTAATCAAGAATTACTTACAACTACCGCGTTAATTTCTGACACAATTATATCAAAGGGAGGCTATTGTGTAGGGCTAGAGATTCAAAAGAGTATAATTTCATTTTTTACTGCATGTAATACCAATAAACTTTTTGCGCTTATGAGATAATACTATTCTTAAAGTTTGCCTGGCTACACAATAGCCTCACGTTGGTACGAGGGTTAAATTTTGGGCTCGAATTGTGCAAAATAAAAAATATTTTAATTTGGGTAAAGTTCTACGCGTTTTTTTTGAAATAACCGCGTTTGAAATAACCGAATTTTCCAATTTTGATTGTTTTGTCCGAATATTTGAAATCAGCACTGAATCAAGCGACATGTTTTAAGTGACTTTAGCGATTCGTGCTCATTTGAAACAGAGCAAAGAGAAGCAAAAATTTAATTAGGCCATTAGCAAGTTAGTTATTAGTAAATTTTGAAATTATGAACACCAATCTAACCAGTCGTCGTTCTATTATTTTTTGCTAGGACGGTCCCTTCTCAAAAGTATCAATGAAATTGTTGATTTTTCCGAAACTCAACAAGATTTTGTTTTCGAGCATTTTTTGAAGGCTGTGATAAAAAAGTTGCTGCCAAAGATATAATTTTGGCGATAGAGACGTAAAAAAAACTAGGTTTTTGTTGCGGATAATATTTCCAAAAGGCAAACAGAGGTTACTTTGGTCCTTTGCCTTTTTTGAGTACCCCTGAAACAAAATGCGCAGCTGTTTAAATAAATTTGTTTTAGACGGAGGGGGTGATAAAGAGAGGGAGGATGTGTCGAAGCTGAAGCAGCAGCTGCAGGACCTGAAGGAGCAGACGATGTGTCCGATCTGTCTGGACAAACTGAAGAACATGGTGTTCATGTGTGGCCACGGCTACTGCCAGCTGTGTGGGGACCAGATGGAAGAGTGTCCCATCTGCCGCAAGAAGGTGGAGAAGCGAGTGCTGCTCTTCTGAGCCAGGCACAGGCCAGGCCAGTGTGTGTTGTCTGGCTCAGGGGGGGTGTGATCCCGATCAATCAATGGGTTCTGTCAGCCACACACAACTGTCGCCTTCAAACAACTGAACCCCACAACAGCTACACATAATCACGGCCGTCGACTGCTCAACGAAGCTGATTGTCCCACGAAGAAACATCTCATAAAAATGGAAGATAGCAAATCAATCCAAATAGCAGAATGCAACTGAATAAAACAGGCTGGAGAGGAAATGCACCGATTAATGAAAGTGATATTATCATGTGATGCGACTGGATCTCGCAACGAGCAATGATTGTCTGTTTGTTTCACCTGAAGCATGACAACATTTCAACCAGAAACCTTACTCACATATCCGCAACTTCGGTTTGCTTTACCGTTCACCCCCTTTGTACAAACCACCACAAATTTGTTCATAAATCGATTGATTTCCTTCTATCACATTCCGTTTATGACCGCTCCCACGACAAATATGACAGATTGGCAGGTTGTTTTTTTGATCGATGCAAATTTATCCTAGCCATACTATACTGCACCATGATGATTTTCAGAACTGTGATAGATTTAATTTAAAAATAGCCCAAAACTTCCGACTTCGTGACTCATTTGTTATTTTCATTTAAATTAACGAATATACAATTCTCTAATTATAATCAAATTTTTGATTTTGAACTAATTAATTGATTGTTTCCCAATTTATTATTACTAGCAACTCTTTTACTTTGAGTCTAAGTTTTACTATATCAGATAAACACGCAGGGGTTGATAAGGGGTTCTCAATTGGAGGAGGGTACAATCTTAAGATTTGAAAAATTGGAAAATTAATCGTTTTTATTTTTGCGTTGAACAAATTAGTACCTTCCCCTAAATCACTATAGAAAGTTTTCAATAAGTTTGCATTAAAAGTTTTGTGGTGGCGACTCTTCGGTGTCACATTGGTAAAATTCAAAAACTGAGTATATGGCCATGTTTCGACTAGCAGAAACCTATTAATCGGCCAGTATAGAAGGCAGTCAGATATCAAAACCAAGCGCGCTCACATAACTCCGTTGGTAATCACGGAACGCTTGCTCGACTGTGCCTAATTTTGGTACATGTTGGATAGTGCGTATGAATTAGTGTTTTCTACGAAGCTAGATTGCCAAAATTTTAATTTTCATTTGCTATGAACCAAAGATTTGCTTTTCTGAGGAACAAACTTCCTTTGTTGTAGTATTTTGAAGAAATATAAATCTAGTTGAACGGCCTCTTAGCATGCGGGCCGGTTAGCACTCCTCAAATAATTTTTTGGGCATATGATGTACATTAAGCTGCCGCAGCAAAAAAAAGAAGCAAGAAGTTATTTCATACTAGTAAAATGTGATTTCGCACTGATATTTTAAAAAAATATTTAAACGAACTAGCAAGCGTAGTGTAATAAGCTGACTCTACTTTTTTTTCCAACCGAACTCGCAAATAAATGTGCTCATTCAGTTGGTTTTTCTTCCTATCTATAACATTAGCAATTTCAATGCATCTGTTTTCTGCTTTCACGCGTTTAATTCAATCTTCATTTGCTGTAAAGGCTTTTTAAGAAACAGAGATCTAGTTGAACGGCCGAATTCTGACCTGCTTCGGTAGAAACACAAATCGCAAACCTCGGCCTGGGAAAGCTGAACTTTGAAATTAACATATACGGCTCTGCTGATAATTTGAGCTCTGCACATCTATTTTGACTGAAGTTATTCATGAAGTCAAGAATCCCAAAAAAGATGGATAAAGCTTCCTGGAACGAAAGCTAAGGGCTATTGAGCAAATTAAATCAATGGCGTGTTTTCAAATGATTAATCATTCTCAGCTTTATCTAACATTCAACTGAAACTCATTCAAATGCTGGACCTTAACCACACTGCTCTCATAGCACACTGACGGAATAGCAGAGGCTTTCGTCCCAATTTGAACTACTTGGACTGTCCAAAACTCACACATGTTTGAATACTAAAACCTGATTGGCTATTTAACTTTCTGCCATTCCGTTCTTCTGCCAGGAGAAAGTGGTGCGACTAGAGGGTTTGAATTGTAAAACCGGATCAGTGAAGTTTACTCGCCCAAGATAAAATGAAACTAAAGAGCTACAAAAATGGCTCTTCTTCTCTCTGTCCGAACACATTGAAGATTAGCCCGAGATCTCTTCTCACTTTCTTACAGATAAGCTCTATTTATATTCTGTTCAACCAAATTTAACCTGTACGCTGTTCAATTTTGCCTTAAATAGAGAATCAGTCACCAAACTGTGACAGAAGTTTTGTAGTTTGAGTGTGCGTATAGATGCAACATACCTTCATGCACATACAATAACTTCGTATACTTCATATTGTCTCCTTCTCCTTTATTTCGTCTGGCCATTTCAGTTTGAAATTCGTGTTCAAATCATGATATAATAGTTTTTGAATTAAAGTCTTCTCCGTAAAACATGTCGGTGTTATCCCGGAACCTTCTGCAAGTTGAAGTTTTAAGTTGAATTTAAAAAAACGGTTACGTAGCAGTATTTAGACAACAGCTTATTCAGACTCGTCATTAATTAGATAAATACTGCATTAGCCAATCAGAATCGAGACAAGGAAGAAATGAATAATTAATAGTTATTTATTTCGTAAATTTGCTTTCTCATCTTGATTCTGATTGGTTAATATGGTAATTGTCTGCTTACTGACGAGTATGAATACGCCGTTGTCTAAATACAGACCGCACTCCGAAAAAACTCAATCAGAGTTTTTGGATCAGTATTGAATCATATTATTCAAACATATCATGATTTGATGAAACAGTGAGCAAAAATAACAGTAGGAAAAAGAAACAAAGTTATTATTGGCACAGCTATTTAGTCCTGGTTATTGTTCGAGCACTGCTCCTGTAGTTTATTTGATGTCGGTGGAGTCTTCTCTGGCCGAGTGGGCCAACACGTATCCCGACGGGGGCTATGGCTGGATCATAGTCCTCGGGGGCTTCATGTGTAACTTCATAGTGGACGGCACTTGCTACTCCTACGGACTGCTGCTGAATGACTTCAAGAACGAGTTCGGAGCCAGCACCTTCCAGGCAGCCATGGCCGGATCACTCTGTCAGGGCTGCTACTTAATTATGGGTCAGTCTTAATCATTGTTCACGCCATTGAAAGTGGGGAGGAACTCTGTATCGGGCGTTGTATTTTTTTCCAGTAAAAGTCAAAATGCACAAATATTTATTGGAACGGGCCAAGTGATACATCACATTAAAGCCCTTTCAGTTGTAATTGGAATGACTAGAATTTTCAAAAAGTTGTCCCAGTGTCCAGAAAAACTCTTTTGAAGTTTTTGGTTTGTAGTCTTTGTAATTTTAAGAGCATGATTTGTAATTTTAGCGCGTAAAACAACCGTTTGTTAAATGAAATTGTTTGTTTGCGCTGAAAAATCTTGATTTCATTTATGATTCATTTTTCGAAAACAACTGTCCTAGTATCAGTTCACTAATTTTCTACTCGTTTATATTGTTCTGTCATCGCACCACGTAAAAAAACCGAGACTTAATTTAAGAATTTTTTTATAGAGTTCCTATGATTTTAGTCGGATCATTCTGTGCTACTTGCAAAACATCCGATATCCATAATTAGACTTGCGAAAACAAGTATCGTGTAATAGGGAACTGAAAATTTTTCCCGTAAACAACTTTTATTACAAGAAATTGATCCTGCTTTTGTGTTGTACCTTAACTTCCAGGTTCCTTCCTACCTGGCCTAGAGGTAACACTGTCGCTTTTGAATCCTAAAGTCTGAGGAATTTTTTTTTTTTTTTACATGAGTACGTATGAAATTGCAATTTTTTCCTCTAAAAAATTAATTGTAGGAACTTTGATTGTTTTTTTTTGGTTTAGGTGCCACTTCTCAGATTTTTTCTGTTCTGATAACAAGTATTATAGTAGTTGCAGGTGTCGTTTGTTGAAGTTTCATGTAGACTGGAAACTTTTGAACGTTTTCAATGAAATCATTATGAAATCAATCAAGTTTTTTCCATTGCTGATTTAAAGTTCGAATGTCTTGCTTGGCATATTTTCCTGGAATTCCTGCGAGGCGACAATTCGTAACAGACGACAATTCGTAACAGGCGACAATTCGTAAAAACCACACTTCGTAACAGTAGATTAAGCTAGGTACACTGCTTCACGCGCAATATTTCTAAGGTGCCTGGTGTAGAGAATTGTTGCTTGTTATGAATCGTCGCCTGTTACGACTTGTCGCCTGTTACCAATTATCGCCTGTTATGAATTGTCACCCTACCGATGAAAACAAGTATTCTGAAAATATATGGTATTGGGCTTTTCTATTTTTCACTGTTTGCAAAATTTTAATTTTTCTGATGAGCTGTTTTACCAATTTTTAAAAAGCTGGTCGTCTTGCTTACTTCCCTTTGTGCCTATATAAACCTCTATTCTCTTTTTCTGTTTACTCTACCCCACTGTGTACAGACTTTGAAAAAGTCTGCTGGGGATTTTCTTATGCATTTTTTTTCATTTTCTGTAAAGATCATCCTCCCAAATCTGAGATTTTGGGTTCACTTGGTAAAACGAGTCGTGGGAAGCTTCTTGGCGTGAGCGGCGAAGTCCAGTTTTTTAAACGCAGTAAATGCCATCGAAAAAGTCAAATTTTGATTTTTTTGATAGCTTTTTTGATACTTTTTGACTGTTCTCGGGATCATCAATCGAGATCGCAGGTTGTTGGCAACTCCCTGCATGAGTGGCCACGCCCAAACTTTTTCACTTCAAAAAACTTATGGCCCGCGGACAAATTAATTTTTGTTATATGACGCTCTTTGACCTTTCTCGAAAAGCACCCTCCCGAATCTAGTTTTCGGGTTCAATCGACATAACAAGTTTTGTGAGTTTCTTCTTCATAAGGGGCTACGCCCCAATTTTCTTACGTAAAAGTTTTTGATTCTCGGAAAGTTACATTTGTGATTAAATGACCGTTTTTTGGAAATTTGAGAAACCCGGTTTTCATAATCCTTTCTGCTTTAGTTATGGATTTCGGAAAGCCGCGTTTTTGAGCTTTCCTGAAAAACTAATCTATCAAATCTGAGATGAAGGTTTCAATAGAAAAAACCGGTTGCATTATTATAACAAATTCAAAAAATCAAACTGGTATTTCCAGCTTTAGCCGAAAATTTAGGTTCACTTATATTTTTGCAACATTTTTCTTTTTTTTCTATTTATGGTTTTTTATGTTTGTGTTGTATCGCAAGAGGTGCGAAACTCCGCTTTGCTTCTGTGTATTATCTTTGTTTTTACTTTTTGTTTTGTACGGTCAATGGATTGTTTTGAGATAAAGTTAGAAACAAAAGTTTTTCATAAATAAGTTTCAATTTTCGAAAAAAAGTTTGGTTTTGAACACGTGACAGATTTTCACAATTTTTTGCAAATTGCCGTATGAACAGTTTTTAAACAACTTAATATCGTATTTTTAAGAGGGATTGCGAATCTGGAAAAGCCCAATTTTGGCGTGGTGCAGAAAGTTCCGATAATTACCTTGCTTGCTATATTGCTTACAAAATGAATTTCAAAATGGCTTTCCTAGAGGTTTTGTCATTTCGGATGGCCATTGTCTGGATTGGAATCAAAAGACAAACGATAAGTGGATGTTATGAGGAAAAAAGGAATTCAGAGAAAAACTTAGAGGACAGAATTTTGTTACGAATGCTTAGGCATGCTTGGATTAAACCGGCAAGTGCATTTTTCAACTGAAGCATTTTCCTTTAAAAGTAGCTGTATTTCAGAATTTGTCAGTTGATTCCAGAAACATTCTGCTCAATTTTTTGCATATTTTAAGTTTATTTTAAGTCCCTGTTTACAAATCATCTCATGAATACTTAATTTTCATGTTAAAAACTCGATGAATAATGAAAAATACTTCTGCCTTGATCCGAAAAAATTTTAAGGATCAACCGTACAAAATCTCCCCACCCAAACCGATTTAGGAGGGAGAAATTACGAATTTTTCATAAGTTAATTTTGAGAAGAAAATTATTTCACCTTACCAAACTAATGAACTTATCGAAACATAAATAAAACTTTGACTCAACTGATTTTGTAGTCTATCAAAATACAAAATTGGGTAACTTCCCAAATGGCATAAAAATGAAATTTTTCCCAAATGGCGTAAATTTCAAGTTTTCATTGTAATTCAAATGTTTTCTATAAATTTCTAATTCCAACAGTTTGTCAGGAACGAAAACACGTGAACAAAATTTGGAACTAACTGCTTCCAAACAAATGTTAAGTCGGAAAAATTGACCAAAAGAAGCTTGCCAATAAGGGCAAGCATATGCTTTTCGCTTTTGATTTAAAATTCTACAATTTTTTCAAGATTAAGTGTCAATCAACTTTTCAATTGACTAATTTTCTCATATTGTTCACGAAAAAATTGTTCTCGATTTTCTCAATGCAACTTTAGCATGAAATTCATGTCATTTGGGAAATTTTTCATTTTTTATGCCATTTGGTAATTATGCCATTTGAAACGTAATCCAAAATTGTATGAACAACTTCAAAATGATACCTTTTTGCAATCCCCTGATGCAAGTTGCTGTTACGAGTTTCGAAAAAAAGGAAAGGAAATATTTTAAATCGCGTTGAAGATAACGATGACTTAAAATAAAAACCAAAATGGATTCAGGCTGGACGCATTTGTAAAGTCTATTTGAAAAATTGAAGCTTGGATATTTATTGTTCCGACTTTCGATACGAAAGTAAGGGAATATTTGTCCTCGGGGTGGGTTTTTTTTTCTTCAGACAAATTTCGACTTCTTAACTAGCCATTTTTGACGGAATTTTTTATATCATTCAAAAGGTATTGCTGTCCTAAGCTTAAATTTGAAAAGATATTTTACCTGTGATCATTTTTCGTAAAGTTATGTGGGTTTAAAGATTGCCATTTTGGCCAATTTGGGACAATTAACGCGCGATATATTTCGCACTATTAACGCGTAAGCGGAGATATAATCCGTCTTAGAAATCTTTCCAAATTGGTTTAAAGAAGCATATTTGCCATAATTGATTTATTACAAGGAGCGAAATCTATCCTTACTTTATATGGCGTGTGGGGTGATGGTTTTCATAAAAATTTTCAAATTTTAGAATTTTTTTCATTTTGTTTTATTTCATTTAATTTTTTAATGTTATTACTGCTCTATAAACCCTAAAAGGCAGTCGGAACATTCAGGGATTTGCCTTGATACGAGCAGTCTTGTTTCACTTGTTTTCAGCGCGCTCTATATCCGTAGGTCTGTGATGGTCAACGCTTTGAGTGTGCGTTTGTTTGAGCGCTCCTATTTAACTCTCTTTGCTCAAGTTATTCTTTCTCTTATTAAACTTAAATGCATTTTCCCATTAATTGACGGCTAGGTACTTGTTTTATCATGTTTTTGTTCCAACTTTTGTAACGAAAGTAATGGAATATTTGTGCACAGCGAGGGGGTTTAAAGATTTGCTATTTTGGGGGTTTAAAGATTGTCATTTTCACCTGTGATCATTTTTCGTAATTATGGGGTTCAAAGATGCCATTTTTGCCAATTTGGGACCATTAACGCGCGATATATTTCACGGTATTAACGCGTAAGCAGAGATTTAATTCGTCTTAGAATTCGTTCCAAATTGGTTGAAAGAAGCTTATTTGCCACAATTGATTGGTTACTAGCAGCGAAATCTATCACTTTGTATTTTATATGGCGTGTGCGGGATGATTTTCACAAAAAAACTCAAATTTAAATAAAAAGTTTTTCCAATCTATTTTTTTACTTTTAATTTTTTCATGTTATTTCTGCTCGATAGACCTTAAAAAGCATTCGGAACAATCAGGGCTTCGCGCTGATACGAGCAGTTTTGTTATCTTTTGTTCCGACTTTCGAATATGAAAACTCAGGTTGTTTTTTAGACCAATTTCAAAACACTCCTTCCAATGATCGATCCCTTAAGCTTCATGAGACCAGCCGAGTGTGCACGCCACTATGGTATCCTGCCACAAGTCTGCCCAAAATGCTCATGTTTTAATTTCCACCTGGCAAATTTTCTTGCACTACAAAATCGTACAAAATTGAATTGAGGCAGCTAATTGGCTTTATTAATTCCGTACACGACTCAAAATTTAAGTCTTCACTTTTGATTTCATCGGCCTAAAGTTCATAGTGGCCTGATACGAGCAGTCGGCCTGATACGAACAGCCTTTTTGCATTTTATTGGAAAATGTCGCGCCGAATGTCTTTCATTTTATCATTCAAGAGAAAAATCTGTTGTTTTTATTTTAGGAAACTGCCTAACTGTTTTTATTGAATGTCTTTTTTAAGCCTTGTCATTTTATTAAACCATCATTCTAATAAAAAAAGTCATTTTTCTAGAATGATGTGTAAGTGTGTGTATGTTTGTGTGCGAGTGTGCGTGTGACCTCCCCCAAACAACAACACATACATGCAATGGTTGGTATAATTTTTGTTACCACTCAATATTCAGATAAAAATGAGAAAAAAATAACTTTTTTTCTTAAAAACCAGACTGGAACGTACCAACTCTATTGTAAAATGTCATTTTAAAGCCTTGCTTTTTTAGACCATTATTGTTATAGGAAATGTCATTTTGTAT
Source organism: Symsagittifera roscoffensis (assembly GCF_963678635.1). NCBI lineage: Eukaryota > Metazoa > Xenacoelomorpha > Acoela > Convolutidae > Symsagittifera > Symsagittifera roscoffensis. Next base: position 63,828,609 of record NC_087064.1, read on the forward strand.
CAGAATGACGGTTTGTGTGTTTGTGCGTGCTTGCGTGCGTTTCTGTGCGTGTGTAAGTCAAGCAAGCAATGGTTGAAATAGTTTCTTAGCCAATCTCATAACTTTTTTTTCTTAAAAACCAGACTGGAACGTACCAACTCTATTGTAAAATGTCATTTTAAAGCCTTGCTTTTTTAGACGTTATTGTTATAGGAAATGTCATTTTGTATCAGAATGACGGTTTGTGTGTTTGTGCGTGCGTGCGTGCATTTCTGTGCGTGTGTGTGTGTAAGTCAAGCAAGCAATGGTTGAAATAGTTTCTTAGCCAATCTCATAATTTTCTGATTAAAATGAGGAAAGCTAACTTTAAAAAAAAACTAGAGTAGAGTAACCAACTATACAGTAGAAGATCATTTTAAAGCCTTTCCTTTTAACTTGTCCATTAGTTCCTGTTTGACAAAAATAAGTTTTTTCTCGAAAAATACCCTGCCAAATCTGAAATTTTTGTTTCATTATGTAGAGCGGGTTGTGAAAAGTTCCCCCTACATGTAGAGCGGGTATCCGGCAAAGCCCTGAAAGTCCCGACTGCCTTTTAAGGTCTATGGAGCAGTAATAACATGAAAAAATTAAATGAAATAAAAAACATGAAAATAAAAAAAATTGAGATTATCCCCCACACGCCATATAAAGTAGAAATTGAGAAACTTCGCTCCTAGTAAAATATCAATTAAATGGCAAATAGGCTTCCTTCAACCAATTTGGAACAATTTCTAAAACAGATTAAATTTCAGTTCACGCGTTATTAGCGCGAACAATATTGCGCGTTAATTGTCCCAAATTGGCCAAAATGGCATCTTTGAACCCATAACTTTACGAAAAATGATCACAGGTGAAATATATTTTTTTCTAATTTGAGCTCAAGAAAACAATACCTTTCGAATAATATTAAACAAATTCCGTCATAAATGCCTAGCTAAAAATTCAACCACGCAGAAGTTTATGCCGGATAAGCAGTTACGCCCCATTTTTTACGTAGAAAGTTATGACCCTCGGAACAATCAAGTTTTTGGATTTTTTTTTACTGTTTTTTGAAATTTTTCGACTTTTCTTAAAAGCTGCCCGCCAAATCTGAGATTTTACAAAACAATTTTTCACGCTCGGAAGTGTTAAATTTTCAATTTTTTGACCGTTTTTTTCAAACTTTTTGATTTTTCTCGGAAACTACCTTCCCAAATCTGAGATTTTGGTTTCAAGGGGTAGAACGGGTTGTGGGAGGCTCCTCTGCTTGAGCTGTTACTCCCATGTTTATTTACACAAAAGTTTTGACTTTTAGGCTCTCTCTACCTTACCAGACCTTTTAGAGCCTTCGAAAAAAAGTGTGGGGGATTTTTTGAAGCATATTTTTAGACATTTTACATTTTCTAGAAAATTAAGCTCCCTAATCTAAAGGTTTTGAGTTTGATTAAAAAAGTTGTGAGAAGCTGCCCTGCATTAGCGGCTACGCCCATCTTTTTTACCCAAAAATTTGTGGCTCTCAGAGTAGTCAAATGTTCGATTTTTAACCGCTTTTTCAAACTTTTTGACTTTTCTTGAATACTTCGCTCCCAAATCTGTGATTTTTGTTTCATTGTGTAGAACAAAGTATCGGAAGCTCCCCTGCGTAAGCATTTATGCCCAAAAATTTTTAACACAAAAAGTTATGGCCCTCGGAAAAATCAAATTTTTGAATTTAAGACTGTTTTTTGAAACGTTTTGACTTTCCTCAAAAACTACGCTCCCGAATCTGAGATTTTGGTGTAATTGTGTAGAACGGGTTGTGGAAAGCTTCCTTGCGTAAACGGTTACGTTCAAATTTTTAACGCAAAAATTATGTTTGGCTCTCTTAGCCTTACCCTCTTTTTTTAAAGCCTTCGAAAAAGTGTGTGGCTGGAATTTTTTTAAACCATATTTTTGGATTTTGTTACATTTTCTCAAATACTATCCATCCAAATCTGAATTTTTGGGTTCAAAAGAAAAAGGTTGTGGGAAGCTACCCTGAATTGGCTGCTACGCCCAATTTTTTTACCTCAAAAAGTTATGACCCTCGGAAAGGACAAATTTTCGATCTTTTGACTGTTCAACTTTTATCAAAACTACCCTCCCGATTCTGAGATTTTCTTTTCATTGTGTAGAATGGGTTGTGAGAAATTCTCGTGTTTAAACGGTTATGCCCAAAGTTTATTTATCAAAAAAGTTATGACCCTCGAAAAATTTTGGATTTTTTGACCATCGAAATTTTCGATTTTTTGACGTTTTTTCAAATTGTTTGATTTTTCTCGGAAACTACTTTCCCAAATCTGAGGTTTTGGTTTCAGTGGGTAGAACGGGTTGTGAAAGGCTCCTTTTTATAACCATTTTCAGTTTTAACCGTTTTAAAAACTTTTTGACTGCTCGAATACAACTCAATCTGATATCAAGGTTTTAATCAAGGTAACAGGTTGTGAGAAGCCACCGTGCATAAGATGCTACGCCTTAAAGTTTGATTAAAAATGTTTAATGGGAAAATTCCAAAATTACAAATATTCCACTCATTTTCCAATTGAGCAACAACTAAGGTTTTGGGCAACATTTCATCCATACAAAAAACTCAAAAATCATCGAACAGGTACCGCCAACTTTAGCTGGGCCTTTAGTTTTTTCGAAAATGTCTCTTGTGTTAGAATGATGGTTTGTATGTGTGTGTGTGTGTGTGTGTGTGTGTGTGTGTGTGTGTGTGCGTGTGTGTGTGTGTGTGTGTGCAGGTTTGTGCGTGGGTGCTTGCGTTTGTGTGTGTGTGTGTGTGTGTGTGTGTGTGTGTGTGTGTGTGTGTGTCAACCACGCAATGGTTGACATTGTGTCTCAGCCGACTCTCAATCTCCTAATGAAAATGAGAAAAACTAACTGTAGAAAGTCTTTTTAAAGCTTTGTTTTTTTATCAGACCATTATTCTTTTAGGAAATCTCATTTTGTATTAGAATGATGATTTTATGCGTGTGTAAGTGCAATTGTGAAAGCTTGCGTTTGTGTGTGTTTGTGCGTGTGGGTGGAGGTTTGCGTACGTGTGAGTGTGTGTGCGTGCGTTTGTTTGCGTGTGTCTCTGTGTGTTTGCGTGTACTTTTTGTGTGTGTGTTTGTTTGTTTGTGTGCGTGCGTGTCTGTGAGTGTGCGCGTGTGTTTTTGATGGCGGTTTTCACCTCTCACGCGAAATACAAACACTCAATGATTTACATAATTTCTTAGTCAACTTTTAATCTTAAGAAGAAAGTGAGAAGAATTAACATTTCTGTCTTCAACGCCCGAATGGAGGTTACCAATTATTCTGTAGAATGTCATTTTAAAGCCTTGCTTTTTAAGATCTTTTTTATTTTAGGAATTTCCATTTTGCAATAGAATCATGGTCTGTGTGCGTGTGTCTCTGTTAGTGTGTGCTTGCGTGTGTGTGTGCGCGCTTGCGTGCGTGCGTGTGCGTTGGTTTATGTGCATGTGTTCTCCTCCCACGCCAAAGCATTTACACGCAATGGTTGACATAAATTCCTAGTCAACTCTCAACCTTCCGAACCTACTTTTTTTCTTCGAAACTAGAACGTAGGTTACCAACTATTCTGTAGAATATCATTTTAGAGCCTTGCTTTTGTATTAGAGATCATTTTCATTTTCGATTACATTGATGCTTTTATGCGTGTGTGTGTGTGTGTGTGTGTGTGCGTGTGTGCGTGCGCGCGTCTGTGTGTGTGTTTGCTGTGTTCACCTCCTACAAGTAATACATACACGCAATGGTAGACATAATTTTTTAGTCAACTCTCATTCCGACGAAAGTAAGGCGAGCTATTTTTTTTGCTTCGAAGGCCCTCCGTTTTTATTATTCATTTTTGTAGGAAATGTCATTTTGTATTAGAATGATGCTTTGAGTGCGTGTGTCTGCATTAGTGTGTGCGTGCATGTATGTTTCTATGCGTGCGTGTGTGTGTGCGTGCGTGAGTGTTTGTCTGTGCTTGGGCGTGTGTGTCTGCGTCTGATCGTGAGTGCGTGTGTGTGTCTGTGTGTGAACTTGCTTGCGTGCGTACGTGCGTGTGTGTGCGAGCGTGTGTGTGCAAGTGTGCGTGCGCGTGTGCCTGTGCTTTGGTGTGTGTGTCTGATCGTGAGTGCGTGTGTGTGTCTGTGCGTGAACTTGCTTGCGTGAGTGCGTGCGTGTGTGCGTGCGAGCGTGTGTGTGCAAGTGTGCGTGCGCGTGTGCCTGTGCTTTGGTGTGTGTGTGTGTGTGATCGTGAGTGCATGTGTGTGCATGTGTATGTGAGCTTGCGTGCGGGTGTGAGTGCGTGCAAGCAAGTGTGTGTGCGTGTTCGTGTGTGTATGTGTTTGTGTGTGTTCAGGAGATCTCCTCCCATATGAAAACGCAAACACGGGATGGTCGACATAGTTTCTTAGGCAATACTCAACCTTCGAAAAATGGGAAAAAACTAACTTTTTTTCTTCCAAACAGGACCGGATATTATCAAATTTTCTGTAGAAGGTCATTTTAAAGCTTTGCTTTTTCCTTAGACCCTTAATATTTTTGAAAAGATCATTTTGTTTTAGATCGATGTTTTGTGTGCGTGGGTATGCGTGCGCGTGTGTGTGTGTGTGTCTGTATGTGAGCTTGTGGACGTTAGTGCCAGCGTGTGTGAATGTGAGCGTGTGTGCGTGGCATGCGTGCGTCTGTTTTTGTGTGTTGAAGTGCGTGTGTGTGTTTCTGTGTGCGTGCATGTGTGCGCGTGCGTGTGTGTCTTAAGTCACGCCGTAAGTCTTTTCTAGAGTCGCGCAGTCAATTTTTTTTGTAAGACACGCAGTCGGTTTTTTCTGAAGTCGGGCCGTCGGTCTTCTCTTAAGTCACGCCGTCAGTCTTTTCTTCATCCTTACTCGTGTTAGAATGATGGTTTGTATGTGTGTTTGTGTGTGTATGTGTGTAGGCGTGTGCGTGGGTGCTTGCGTTTATGTGTGTGTGTGTGCGTGTGTGTGTGTGTGTGTGTGTTTTTCAATCACGCAATGGTTGACACAGTGTCTTAGCCGGCTCTCAATCTCCCGATGAAAATGAGAAAAGCTAACTGTAGAAGGTCTTTTTAAAGCTTTGCTTTGTTATCAGACCGTTATTCTTTTGGTAATTCTCGACATAGTTTCTTATACAATACTAAATCTTTCAAAAATGAGAAAAACTAATTTTTTTTCTTAAAAACCAGACTGGAGGTTACCAACTTTTCTGTAGAAGGTCATTTTAAAGCTTTGCTTTTTCCTTAGACTCTTATTGTTTTTGAGAATCTCATTTTGTTTTATGTTTTTGTTTTGTATTCGTGGGTATGCACCTGTGTGTGTGTGTGTGTTTGTGTGTGTGTGCGTGTGTGTGTGCGTGTGTGTGTGTGTGCGTGTGTGTGTGTGTGTGTGTGCGTGTGTTTGTATGTGAGCTTGCGGGCGTAAGTGCAAGCGTGTGTAAATGTGAGCGTGTGTGCATGCATGCATCTGTGTTTGTCTGTGCTTGGGCGTGTGTGTCTGCGTCTGATCGTGAGTGCGTGTGTGTGCCTGTGTGTGAACTTGCTTGCGTGCGTGTGTGTGCGAGCGTGTGTGTGCAAGTGTGCGTGCGCGTGTGCCTGTGCTTTGGTGTGTGTGTCTGATCGTGAGTGCATGTGTGTGTCTCTGTGTGAACTTGCTTGCGTGAGTGCGTGCGTGTGTGCGTGCGAGCGTGTGTGTGCAAGTGTGCGTGTGCCTGTGCTTTGGTGTGTGTGTGTGATCGTGAGTGCATGTGTGTGCATGTGTATGTGAGCTTGCGTGCGGGTGTGAGTGCGTGCAAGCAAGTGTGTGTGTGTGTGTGTGTGTGTGTGTGTGTTTGTTTGTGTATGTGTTTGTGTGTGTGTTCAGGAGATCTCCTCCCATATGAAAACGCAAACACGCGATGTTCGACATAGTTTCTTAGGCAATACTCAACCTTCGAAAAATGGGAAAAAACTAAATTTTTTTCTTCCAAACAGGACCGGATATTATCAAATTTTCTGTAGAAGGTCATTTTAATGCTTTGCTTTTTCCTTAGACCCTTAATATTTTTGAAAAGGTCATTTTGTTTTAGATCGATGTTTTGTGTGCGTGGGTATGCGTGCGCGTGTGTGTGTGTGTGTCTGTATGTGAGCTTGTGGACGTTAGTGCAAGCGTGTGTAAATGTGAGCGTGTGTGCGTGCATGCGTCTGTTTTTGTGCGTTGACGTTCGTGTGTGTTTCTGTGTGCGTGCATGTGTGTGCGTGTGTGTGCGCGTGCGTGTGTTTCGTAAGTCGCGCCGTCAGTCTTTTCTGAAGTCGCGCCGTCAGTCTTTTCTTGGGTCGCGCAGTCAATCTTTTCGTAAGAAGCGTAGTCGGTCTTTTCGTTAGTCGGGCCGTCAGTCTTTTCTGAAGTCGCGCCGTCGGTTTTTTCTTAAATCGCACCGTCAGTCTTTTCTTGGGTCGCGGCGTCAGTCTTTTCCTAAGTCGCGCTGCTCAAGTCTTTTCTGAAGTCGCACCTTTTATTGTAATTTTAAAAAAAGCAGTTAAAAATCAGTTAATGGCGCTCCATAACTTACCGCTCAGTAGCTTTATCTTAGATAAACACAATCTTAGCAGCTATCACTTGAAGATTCGGTTCAGCCACTTCAAAAATAAACATCGCAAAGAAACTTCTTCCTTCGAGAAAAATGTATCAAGCAAAATCTAGAAAAGTTATGCAAAAAAAATCATACGTTTTTCTATCTTCATCATGATTTTCATTCAAGTTGTTGAGGTCAGACTAATCCCAGGTCTCACAGATCAAAGACAGTTTGAGTGAAGAGCATATGCTAGATTTCATCAAACTCAGAAATCTCAACTGGTGATCATAAACACAGTAATTGGTCGCAAATTACACAACTGGTACTTTTGTGATGCTCAGCTTGCGAAGTCAACTTAATCCCCTTTCTCATTTTTTTATTCTCAATTGAAACTTTCAGATCTAATCTCAGTTTCTAACTTCGACTCCTTAAACCTTGTTGATCTACCTCTGAATGCAAGCAAGTTATGGCCCAGGTTTTGCCCAATTAACTTTCTATCAGAGTTTGCAGCTTATAGTTAGTAGCCTTTAGCAATGATGGACTTGAAACTGGCGGCATTCGATTGAAGTATGAAAATTGTCAAGAATCGTCGGCGAATATTGTGGCGCTGGTGCAAAGTAAGAGCATGTTCACTAAAGTAACGGGCAAAAACAATCTGCATCTGCCAAGGGCAAAACCCACTCTCCCCTAGAAACTAAAAGTTGAGCAGTGCATAGCCTACACCATCAAGTTGCATCATCAGGCAGAAATGATCAAGCAGAAGCAAGAAAATTGAAACCTTGTGCGGTTCTAAGCACAACCACATTGACCTGTTGAAGAACGACTGCTCGGGAACGAACGGCTACGTCATTTGGATGAAGTGTAATTCCTCATAGTGCTCCAAGAGAAAATTACAGTGCAAAGAAGTATAGTGAACCAGTGCGCAAAACTGCGCCTAGGGTCAGAGGAGGTTCTCGATAACTACTTCGGTCTAAGCCAAGTGCTGATGACCCAAGTTTTATAGAAAAAATAACCACCCCACTCTTCAATGCTGTGGTGCCCAATGGGCTGCCTATCATGAATGACCATTTTGTGATGTTGGAGAGCTTTGAACCAGCTGACACGTTTCTAGAGCTGGGAGTTTGAGGAACTGCGAAAACCCGGGGAAGACTCGTTGTGAAGAAAGGACTGTGCTCATGCAAGCTGCGAGGAAGACAGGAGTCTCAAGTAAAATTTGCTATTTGCGCAGGAAGGGGTATATGACCCGACCCGACTGCACTGCAAGTTGAGATGTAACAGTGGTCAACCTTGTGCTCAAAGCAGTGGGTCCAACCCGGCATGTGCATCAGGTGCGAAGACCTTAGAACTTTCCAAGTGTGGGCGAGATGATGTGAGGGGCTACAATTTCGTAACCCGCTGTTTTTGCTTAACTACAGCCTAAACCTGATAAGCGAGAACGTCTCATGGTTGCATTAAGGGGAGCTTCATGCTTCAGTTTTGCCGCAGCTGCTTCTCATCTATTCGAATCAGATGATGGGCAGCTACCTGTGAAGCAATATGGCGATATAATCCCAGTCTCAAGTCCCAACCCGTCATTTCTAGTTCTAACTCTGAGTCGCTGCCAAAAATGTGCTAAGTTTTGTGTCTCGGATGCCTGGCGTAGTATCTGGACCAACGCATTAGCCGGCAACTAGACCCAAACAGTAAAAAAATATATTTTCAACGGCTAGGTTGAGAAAAACAAAGCCTATTTGTTGATGGATCTACCCGCATCCAAGTTTAGGCGTAAATAATCGATTATAACGGATTATTATGATGATTTTTTGACAATTATAATCGATTATAATTACCAAAATTAGGTCTTTAAGGGATTTATAATTGATTATAATCGTGATATTTTCCAAGAGATTATTAACTCTTATAATCGATTATATTTGATTATAATTGATTATAGTTCTTACTAAAAACCCTTACAATCAATTATAATCGATTATAATCGATTATAATCTCTTATTTTGCCGAAATTTTCTTTTATTCGAAATATATCTTATGGGTTATTTTTTTGTGTCAATAAAAAATCTCTGAAAGAGAGATCTCTTGAACACTTTGGTTCATCTGAACATAAAGTTATACCACGAAACAAAAGTTTCATAGAGATCCTTTCATATGAGTGGAAAGGTTCTCGCGGTAGATGATAAATAAATTTTCCGAATCAATCATGAAACTAAATCAATCTGCTGATGTTTTGGTGTTTAAAAAAGCTTAAAATATGCATCACAAAACAACTCTAATGGGGAAAAAATGAAAAAAAAACTTATAAATTTGAATTAATTGGAAAACTTTAAAAACATTTTTCTCATTTTTCATAGGAACCAACGTACACAAAAAGCATAAAATATACGCAATTTAGATGCAACTTCGAAGACAAAAATGGACAAACAAAAGGGATTATAATCAATTATAATCAATTATAATGGATTTTTGTGCAAAACTAATAAAATAGAAATTTGAATAAAAATAATGGATTATAATCAATTATAATCGATTATAATTGTATCAAAAAATAGACGAATAAATAATCGATTATAATCGATTATAATGGATTATAGTTAATTATAATTTGAATTTAAAAAGAGAGATTATATACGATTATTAATTGATTAAAATTGATTGTTTCTCAATTATAGTGAGACTGGTACTAAAATCGTAATATAATCGATTATTAACGCTTGAAACTGGATGCGGGTAGAGACAAGAGGAGCGGTGCGATCAAGGATCGTGACTTTCCATGATGATATCGTTCTTTACGACTTCTTGTTTGACATTATGCTATCGCAAGCCCTACGGCTACATTCGAGGGTTGAAATGATTTTTAGAAAGCCAGCGCGGCGAGAACCAATTTCTGATTGGTAGTGCAGTTGATAGTGAATTTCAGTGGGGGCCGGTCAAGAGGACTTGGACAAGCAGGAAGCATATGAACCATTTTTGAGCGTACAACGCAAAGGTCAGCAATGACGCGGAACTCACCCATTCATACGAACTGGATTACGACCATGTTTCAACGATCAGAATACAAGAGCCCAGAAACTTTTCAGACTTTAGGCTTTAGCGGCGGAAAAAATCAATGAGGACATGCACTTTTGTTGTTAGAACACAATCGAGCAAGACAAGTCATTGATCTAAGAGAGCTCTTGTTGTAAGCAAAGATGCAACAGGAAAACCAAAGCCGTGCGAAGCAATGTATTTAACCAACTGTTTGTGCGAGCTGCATGATTAGACTTCAAAAAGAAGTTTGCTCCGACCTGCGAACCCGAAACGAAGACGATACTATTGGCTTTGTCATCATTAGGTGCAGGCGATAACATGAAGTCGCAAATACGAGGGTCGATATTCCGACTGCATGACAAAATCCATTGTATTGGTTCCTGGAATTGTGGGATTCTAGATCAAGCGGTCATCTGGCTAAGTAACTGCGTAACAACGAATCAACAATGACAAAATTTGGAGCGCTTCGGTTTAGCCGACTGCAAATCAGCAAATATCCAGCGGATATCAGCTCATCATTATCGAAGAAGGGCTGATCTAAAGGAGGGCCAGCAGAAGTAGTCTTAATGAAAAATGAGGACTAAAGTGGCAATCTGAGTCATCTCTCCCGCTGTCCAAAAAATCCTAGCCTAATGGCTGCCAAATGGTTACTTCGATATCTAAAAGGAGGCAAAAATCATTAGCTGTGCTATATTAAGGAAGTTCACGGCTTCGAGCTATATGGATCTGCAGATGTTGACTAGGGTGGAGGTATGGATACTTGTGAACTATTGCCTGTCGCTTTTTTTGCAGAAAAAGGGGCAACACCCAGCTGGGGCACTATTCAGCAACCAACTGCGTCCATATCTACAAATGAAACTGGAGCTATTTGAGAGGCTCCTCATCTACAATCACTCCTCAGTGAGATGAGTTTTATGAGTGCCTGACCTGCTGACAGTCATTAACGAAGACAACCAGGGCTGCATTAAGATGTGCGAGAATCCTGTATTCCAGAAGCAAACGAAGCAACAATCTGTCCGAGAACGAATTGACGATGGGACTGTCGCACTTAGTGTTGTCCCATCAAAAACAATTAACTCGACTAGTTAACGAAAACTCTGAGCAAGTTTAAGGTGGATCAACGTTGTCCAACATTGATGGGATACATGCTGATATTGGACCAAGCGGTCGTATATTTGCAGTTTTGTAATTTTACATCTTTAAACTTGCTTTTTTTCTTCCAGGCATAATTAGAACTAAAAATAGAATCGCTGAAATAGCTAACTAAAATGGATTATAATGGATTATAATGGATTTTTTTACCTCATAAATAATCGATTATAATCGATTATAATGGATTATAATGGATTTTTTAACCTCATAAATAATGGATTATAATGGATTTTCTTGACAAAATAATCGATTTCAGTGACAAAAATAATGGATTATAATCGATTATAATCGATTATAATGGATTATTTTTTCTCAAAAATAATCGATTATAATGGCAATATAATCGATTTCGTGGTCTGAATTTTACATCCGTAATGGATTATAATCGATTATTTTTGTCTCGGGAATCCATTATAATCGATTAGAATCCATGGGCGCTCGGTGCGGGAGTGCTGAGGTCAGATTGTTGCAAGGTCAAACAGATCAAAAACAGATTAATTTTATAGAATCTGGATGGAGTTAAACTTCATTAAAACTCATTAAACTGAGACAAGATCAGGTGGGTATCATAAATTAACAAAATAATCGGCAACAATGTAACTTGTGTTTTTGTGATGTTCAGTTTAACAACTAATTTTTTTCTTTGTTTATTTCTTCTCCTTCAATCACCTCCCTTTTTTGTCCTCAGTTGAAACGTCCAATCAAATCTCATTCTCTAACCCCATCCCTTTAACCCTAGTTGATCTAGGCCTGAATCCTTATACAATTTTTGTGCAACTAACAATTTCTTCATAAGGTTGCGTTGTACTTGGACGCCAATAGACATCCATTGTAGATAGCTGAGCGCTAGCTGAAAATCAGGTAAAAATTTTATCATGCTGTTTGCTAACTTTTTTGAATCGGATGGTTTACTATTCCCTATATGTATATGTGTGTATATTAGTGTGTTGTGCATGTGTATTTTTGTGTTGTAGGTCCGGTGAGCAGTGCCCTGGAGAACCAATATGGCGCCAGGGGTATCACAGTGTTGGGGTCCATCATGGCCTCAGTTGGCTTCATCCTGTCCACCATCGCACCCTCCATCAACTACTTCATCCTCTGCTGGGGAGTCATCGGGGGTACAAAATCCGCATATGCTACTCAACCATTGACTTGGTTCTTAATAGGGGTAGTTATTTTTGAAGAGATACCATTACAATTGTTTAACGTGGGGGAGCTGAAGAGACCCGTGAAGTAAGGGTTGGGGAGCGAATGCCGCGCAGAGGCTTGAGTTTAACTTGGAAACCATAAATGACTGTTAGTTAGCAAATTAAACAATTATCTTTTTTTAAAAAAACCTTAACTTGTGTCTATCTGACGTGTAGCTCAATATTTAAAAAGAGCAAAAAGAGCGAGTAATTTCAAATATATTAGGATTTTTATTTAGTCAATTATTTTTGATCCAGTAAAAAAATGATGTTAACTGAAGGTCGTCTCATCAACAATTCGTTTGAACTTCGGCAATTTTTTTGGTTGGTCACCACAGCTAAGCAAAGTAGTAGTTGTTGTTGTTGTGACTTCTGCTTGTTGTGTACAGGGTGTGGCTTCGGTCTGGTGTACCTGCCCTCGATAGTGGTGGCCAGTCACTGGTTCCAGGCCAAGAGAGGCACCGCCATGGGCTTCATAGTGTCCGGGTCAGGCGTGGGCGCCTCGGTCATGTCCAAAGTGGTCGTGTTCCTCTTCTCACGCTACGATTGGCGAGGCGTCGTCTGGATCATAGTGGGACTCATTCTGAACATGGTGGCCATGGGCACACTGTTCCGACCAATCAGAAGTGCCGATTTCAGAGTGATGAAGAAGGACGAGGACGATGACTCCATCCATGTAGACCACACTCCCACCGTCCGCACTACTCACATAGGCAACAGAGGTTGGCTTTATTTGTCTTCTTTCTCCGTTCTGTTTCTGGAGTAACTCAACAGCAGCACTTATTCTCATAACTACATCCTCAATCTTATTGGTCAAAAATTCTAATCATAATCCACTCATAAATACATTGGAGGAGAAGTAAACAGTTTATGCTCTTCGCAAAATTTGAAAAGTGCCATAATGTTCGAGTGGGTTAAATTGGGGGGAGGGGGGGGTATTCTCACGATGGAGGGACCGAATGATGGAACTCTTTTAACCAATCAGAATCGATAGAGGTTCCTATTGCCTGAATGGCTTTTGCACAAGACCGAAGTCATTATTAACAGAAAATGATTTATAGCGGTACAGCAAAGTTTTCTGTATAATTGGTGCAGATTTTCGTTGTTTTTTGCATTTTTTAAAATCAGTTCAAAAATTTTTCAATACCCGACTTCGATCTTGCAATATGGGAAAATTCATGTATCTGATTATTTTAATCCGTCAATATTAATTTTAATGGCCTGGATGCACATCTGTATTCACTTCTGTGGTTTTTTTGCGATTTCTTTGAGATTTTTGACTACTCATTTCTGATTGGCTGAAAAAAACTGACAATCAGTTCCGAACGCTTGGTTCCTCCATCATGAGGGACGCCACCGGTTAGAGCGACACCAGAAAACGACTTTGAAAGATTCAAAAGACCCAAAGGATCCATTTTATAGGAATGAAATCCGCGTTGATTTGCTAGTAGGTAGTTACAACGACGACATGCCAGGCACCTTCTACGGGGGATCCCAAGGCAACATGCTCCAGTACCCTGGGTCCCAGCACGTTCCAGACTCCGTCTCACCCTCGCCTCCGGTGACTATGAACGGGTATGGAGCTCAAGTGGGGTCCATTTACGAAGTGAGCCATCTGTGGGACACCCACGAGGAGTACTATGGACAACAGAATGTAAGCAGCTGGCACATGGGGGATTTGGAAACGATACTTGGTTTTTTGGCTTTTTCGCGATTCCCTTGTTCGAATATTTTGCTTTTTATATTAAGTTTGGGAGCACTGATCTTCTTTAAAAAGTTGTAAGCTGTGTTTTGTAAATTTTAAAATCGATTATGTTGTAACAGAAAGGATCGTGTCTTTCAAACGCCTCAATACTTGTGAAAAAAACTGCACCAAAACAAATATTCGAACAAAAGATTGCCAAAGGTTTGAAAATACAGCTGGTTCCGATTGGAAACTCTCAAGAATTGTTGCAGTGTTTAGTGATCTTTTAGACGAATCGTAGTCGGACCCAAATTGCGCAGCCACAAGGCGGCGGTGGTGGCCGCTACATTCGAACAGGAGTGCCTCGGGAAGGCAACACGAGACGCAGCACTTTCCGAATTGACACTTTCCGAGCATCCAATCTTGACCTGCGGAACCGAGTGGTGAGCGAACGCAACTTGTCCCCGGGACGCTCGCGACACACAGTGTATTCGAATGACGGCTACTACTCCATACCTGATGTGACTCAGTATGAAAGTGTGAAGAATGGGGAGGGGGGAGACGAGGAGGAGGATAATTTAAAAGATGCCGTACTGGGACCCCTGAAAGAGATGCTGGACTTCTCCCTGTTGAAGAGAAAAAGTTTTTCTCTCCTTGTTTTTGCAACTGTCTGCACCATGATGGGTAAGAACTCTGAACAACAAAATAGATTTGAATGCATTGAATCTGATTGATGCTTACTTTTTTTTCGTCCAATCAGCACATGGCTTAAGAATTGTAAAATTCTCTTCAAAAAACAAAACGAGTCTTCTCTCACTATGCACCTTCTGGTACTGCGGTCGCAGTAACCTTGAAGTTATCTTATACATTAAATGAAAATCGGAATGCTCCATGGACGCAATGTTTAACTGAACGCAATGTTTTAGCTTTGTCAAATGCAACATTTAAAAAATTCTTTGGGCTTAACGTTTAAGAGAAGGCCAAGAATGTTCTAGAACTTTCAAGTTTTCGTAAGTTTGGAATATTCAAGAATTATTTTGACAAAAATTCAATTCTTCAGACAAGATGAACTCAATTCTTTTTCAAAACTAGACAGTGCCCGTCCGTTTTTTCCCAAATTTTGGTCTTTTCAGATTGATATGATTCTGAAACGAACCAAATAAAAACAGCAACCTCCTTGCTAGAACAACTAGCTGTTGCAAACCGATTTGCGCTTTGAAATGTTTTAAAATATTTCACAGTTTCATCGCTTGCATTGCTTGCCTAGAAAAACAAACGTTTCGCCAATGGATTTGCTCTGCGGAAACTTGAGATAATTCAAAGTTTCATCACATGAATAGCGTGTTCAGAATACTTCGAAGTATTTCAGGCTATTTCATAGACCGTATCGTTTTGCGAAAGGCTTGAGTTTTATCAAAACTTTCAGTAAACATTTTCATTGCAAACCTTTATTTATTTCAAAGTTTCAGAGATTTACGATTCGGTCTAGGAAACAATTTGAAATATTTTAATTTTTTTTTAGCTTGAGTTGCTTGCTTACAATTTGGAAATTTCAACTTTTCGCGAACCGATTTTTTGATCTATAAAATAGCTTGAAATTTCAAAGTTTCAGAGCTTGAATAGCTTGCTTAGAAAAACTGGAATTTCTTGCCAGTCGAGTTGCAGTAACCTTGAAGTTATTTATATTATTGTATTGTTAGTGATTTGAAGTGGTCAAAGTCATTTGCGCCGATCTAAAAAAAGACTGATCATAAAATGAGAGATAACCATTCGAAGCTATGGACTAGGCCAGTAGATCTGTGCCTAAGAAAAGAAAACAAAACGATTCTGAATTTATTTCTTGGAATTTTTATTATTTTTACAACATAGAACTAAGGGAAGTTTCATTAGTTATCACACACCTAAGAGCGACTGAGGGGTTAGGGTTCCACTTCCACTTTTGTGTGTGCTTTCTGAAAATTGTTTGGTTGGTATAAAACGCTGAGTGATCTGCTTTTGTGTGGTTCTTCAGACTGGTATGCAATTGTTTGGTTGCTTTGCTAGACTCTTATGGAGCAGCTGAATGAGAAAGTGTTGGTTATTTGCAGCCCTGTTCATCCCCTTCGTCTACCTGGCCAGTTATGCAGAACAGGAGGCGAATGTGCTGCTTTCAGAAAGCTCCACCCTCATGGTCATCCTGGGTCTGAGCAACACCTTCGGCAGACTCCTAGCCGGCTTCCTCTCCGACAACCCCTGGGTGGACCCCCTCATGATGAACAATGTGGCCCTGATGATAGCCGGCGCCTTCACCATGTTCGTGCCCCTCTTCAAAAGCTACTACCTCCTCGTCGGATATGTCATTGTGTTCGGCTGTGGCGTAGGTAATATTCATCCATTATTAATTCATTCAACTCCTCCTCTTTTCTTTTCAGTGGCGGATTTAGGGGAGGGGCGGACGTACCTCTCAGGGATTCGACCCATTGCTGACCCAAAAGGTCCCCCTTTTGTACTATTTTGAGACATCCATTTTTGGCTGACTGACCCTGAAATTTTTCTAAAAGCGCCTTTGGCACCAATATATACTACTTTTGATGGGGGAGCGCGCGGCGAAAAAAACGCAATTTTTTAGTAAAAATTTTCCAAAAACGCTTAACGATTTTTTTGGCATGTTTTTTCAAAATTTTGCCTGCGGCGTAGAAAATTTGACCGAAACAGGTTCTTTTTATTGGTTTAGCAGAGCTCAGAAAATCCAATTAGTCGACCTAAAAAAATGTCAACAATATTTTTTTGAAAATCCTCACTTTTCGAAGACTTTGACGCAATGTTTTTGTTTGTGATTGGTGCGGTGTTTTTATTTACTTTTCGTGTTTGTTTTTGATAACTTTGTCAACTATTCTAAGAAAAAAACTTACAGGCTGAACTGAAAGTACCGTCCGAATACGAGCACTCTCGTTTCAATCGTATAAACCTGCTAACATTCCGAATTAGGGCAAGCTAACTTGTACCAAAAATCATTCGATTTTTGAAGTACAGTGCTGAATTTAATTTATTAAATGAACCAAAATTGAGAAGTTCAGAAGTTTTAAACGAGTTTTTATCAAATTTAGTCTTGTTATGACGAAAAAATGATAAGATGAAACTTGCATAGAATTTTAGCAGATTTGTTGTAATTTATTTTATTTTGCAAAATTTTGGCCCTGATTTCTACCCTAAAAGGTGTCTTTTTTGGATTCTTTTAGTCAATCAAAAATGTATACCAAAATCCGATGAGAAGGTTTCTTTTGATTATCCTATTCTTACGAAAATTGACATGCGACATAGTTAGGCTAAAGCAAACATACTTGGTCCTCATACACCATAAAATTGATGCTCATCCGAAATGGAGGGTGAAAACGATCAAAAATAAATCAAAATTAGATTCTTATGTACCTCAAAAAATACTTCACAAAAAGTACAATTTCCAAAATCAAAAACGTTTTTTTTCCAGAATCAAAAACATTTATTTCACACAAAACATTACAAAAACATACTAAATTACACAAAAATTGAGAAATTATATCCTTGAAAGGCTCTATTTGAGATACTTACTTAAGAAAAATGCTTTTTAAATTTCACATTCGATCGTTTTGTCGGATAGTTTGAATCAACACTTTATGCATCTGATGATGAAATTGAAGGGGGCATAGCGATAGGAAAGTGTGTCTATTAGCTTGCTCTAATTGCTGTAATTAAGAGTTCATTCAGTTACAGTATAATTTTATCCACTATTCCATCTAATCTTCAAAATCATTTAGATTTTGGATAAAGCACAAACTATTTTTGCCTAGAAAAAAACGTTCAAAAAACTGCACGCTATTTGCAAATCTTGAACTGTCAATCAAGTCAACTGCATTCTTTACCTAAGTATGTTAATCGTTACTCATGCTAAAAGGCAAGTAGTAGAAGTTTGGATAGATCACTGGCTGGGGCAGGGGTGTGCGCGGCGCGGAAAAGAGCAGGGGCAATATATCCTAGGTTAATCTAGAATACTGTGAAAGGTTTTCCTTATGATTTTTTGTATTTGAATTCCGTGAAAAATTTTGACTCATTGGTCTGTATTGGGATCAACGCCTTGTTTTTGATATGCTGTATAATTGCGAAGGATCGTAGTAGTTGTTTCTCAGTATCACCAACAGAACAACACTTCACAATATTTGAGCATACAACAAAATTATGAATTTTACTAATATAAGACGAATAAGATGATTAAAGTTTGTTCTAGACCAAGATGGGCCAAAATATCTTGATTCCAGATTAGCTGTTCGACAAAGATTGGAAGATTTTGTTCAGAAAACTATCTGCACATCTTCTCTCCGTAATTTTATTTATCCTGTCGTCTCAATAAACTTTGGTGTAAAGTTTTTTCTTTTAGGATGTTTTTAAATTGATGCATGATGACAGATGATTCATTTACACAAATGATCCATTTCTGACGTTCTTAAAATCAAAAAGCATGCAGTTTCTAGTAGCGCTACTTCCAATCGTTGTTGTTTTTGATGTGGGAAACATTCTGGAAAAAAAAGAAGAAAAATTTAATATTTTAACTGGTTTTTTCAAAAGATTCCAGTTTTCTTAGCTATTTTTCCAAAAAGAAGAAATGAACTTTAGCAATGATTCCGGAAATGTCCGGAAAAAATTAAAACAAAGTTGCTCCAAATTTTTAATGTTGATTAGAGACTTTTTTCGAAATTAATTAAGTTTTCCGGTTTTTTAAAAAATTGGTTGTTAGATTTAAATTTTTAACAAAATTACGAATTTAAGGTTATCATTCACTTGAGAGCCTTTTTGGAAAAACTGAAAAAAATATTTTTCTGTTTTTTTAATTATTCACTTAAAATTTTTTCGGTTTTTCATCTAAATTCAACAATATTTACCAAATGTTTGAAAAAATTAAAAATTAAAGCAAAAAACCACGATGTTTAAGGGGAAAAGTAATGTGAGTAAGTTTTTGTGTTTTAATGTAATTTCGTCCTTTTTCCCTACTCTGTTGGTATGATATTCTGGTCAAAAATGATCGAACAAGAAGTTAAGATGGTTAGCTTTTTTTGAATGTGGGTGATCGTCGTCACATCACTTCACTGTCTGCATTTTCATCTCATGCTCCACTTTAATTCATCTTTTTTGATGAATATATATGTTTAAAAAAACAATTTCTTCATAACAAAACCAAAAATTTCTTTTTGGGAAATTAAACTTTTGAAAGATTTAATTTTTTAATTTTCTAGCTAGAGAATTATTTGGATTTATATGACAAAAAAAATCAGTTAGGTCAATTTATATCAATCTGGTAAAACATTTTTAGCTGTTAGGTTCGGTTCATGAAAACTTGTTCAAAGATTTGTGATATGAGTCCCCATCGGTGTTTTATGAAACTTTTTTGCATTAAAAATCTATGTTGTTTATCAACGTTATACAGTTAGGTTTACGTTTGGAGAAATAAAATAGCAATTGCTATGTCGCTAAAGTGATGCCCATTCAATGTTGCTCGTATTTATGGCGCAGTAAGGGTAAAACTGTTCTAAAACAGAAGCCCCATAAATGCCTAAATTGTTTTCTAAGTCTTCTATATATTTTTTAAATATTTCATTGCTTAACTTAGACGTTCTTTTTATTTTGGCAAAGTGTAATTTAACCTTTTTAGCAACAGCAATTAACTGAAATAGTTTTTGTGATTTGATGTTTACTCCTATTTTTTCTAATTTCAGCAAATTATTTATCAGAAAAAAAGCGCAACTCGAAAACGTAATCAAGCAAACATCATTATGTGCGATTTAATTGTGGTAGATATGCTACCATCAGAAATAAGGCTTCAAATGAAACATAACTTATTCACTTTAGAGATTTATGGATTGTGTAGTTTTAAAGTGAGTTTGGTTGTAAAATGAAATTTTTTAATGGGATTATTTTTTGAAACTTGAGCCGAATAATCATAACAGTTGAAAATTCGTAACAAGCGACAATCTGTAACAAGCGATTATTTGTAAATTTGTATTGTACTTGGTAATTGCATCACGACTCAGGTGGGGCGACTTCGTTTAAATTTTGGTTTTGCAACGTTTCGAAATGGTTTCAATTTGGTTATCACTTTTACAATAAGTTGAAACATTAAACACCATAAGCATGGGCCTTTTTATCTTGATTGTGACCATTCTTCCTCCTTAAATTTTGAAATTAAATTTTTTATGCACCAAACTTATCCATATAAATTGTTCTAACAATGTCTCTAGAATATGCTATCAGTGAAAGCAGTAAACATGAATTTTTTTCCGGACAAAACGTATTACCTAACAACACAGCAACGTTACACAGCAACGTTACTGGCCAGACATCATGGTGAGATGTTTTAAGCATCACCCTAAACCGTTCATTAGTAGATTCGCTGGCTCAATTGTTACTGAAAAAAAAACAAAGCGAAACGTAATAATAAAAGAAAAGTAAACCAACTTCAAAACCCTTGAGGACCTTTTTATGCTGAAGTTACGTGGACAACTCCAGCAAGACAACGGCGAGTTCACCAAAAGCCAATTCACTGTTAAGAACCTTTCGGCGGCAAAAATTTTTTGAGTCAGCTTCTGCAACACTCAAGAAGGTTGCTATTCCTTCTCAATTAGCAACCTCAGTGAGAGGGTAGAAATATCTAGTTCATGCTTGGCATGTGGATGGAATCTTTAAATCGTGCTCTTCGTTATTGCAACAAGTTTTCACTCTACATGCTGTTGTTAAAGAGCAGACAGTATCAAGGTTTTATTTTGTTATGACCACAAAAAATGAACGCCAGCATATGAGGGCTTTCGATGAAGTAAACCAACTGAACTCATGTCTAGCACTTGCCAAAAGTTTGTTGAACTTCGATAAAGCGTCTATCAAATCTGTTTTGTCTGTCTTTTACGTGCTTCCATGATAGGTTTCTTTTTTCATTTTGCACAAAACAATTGGAGAAGCAATCAAGAACTTCGATTAGCACCTCTCTAAAAATTAAAGATGAAAAAACACTCCTACTCATAATGAAGTCTTTCTTTGCACTTATCTATAGAACGGAGTCTGTTTTGGAAGTAGAGTTCAAGTGCCTAATCGATCAAACATACATAGTATATCGATTGTTCCCTATAATGAGTATTCTGCTAAAACATGGATCAGTCCAACGGACAGAGCGACGCGGCTGGAAACTACTTCTCCTCCAAAAGGTTGTGGAACTAGTTGCAAAGTGCTTGAGATCAGAAGCAGAAAACAAACAACTCTGTTAAAACTGGCACAGTGCTTCTCAGCTGGGTATGGGGTGTGCACTTGCGATGATTCACATACTTATCGAATTTTTGCGAAGCGTGCAAATTTTAGCCAAAAACAAGCGCGTACGGACTAGATCGGGAAAAAATCATAGAAATAATCAATTACGAGAACTAGCCTTTATTATTGCTGTTTTAATATTTGTTTTTGATGTCAACTTTAACTTTTAAAA
>NC_087064.1:63849902-64179415 GCF_963678635.1 Symsagittifera roscoffensis
AAAAATGGATGCATCGGATATTGCAAAAAATGGTTGATTTGGGTCTTGGATAGTGTTTGAGATCTGTTCGCTTCTGACTATTTTAATTTTGCCGAAACGTTTTTGATGTTCAAGTGTTCATTCAAAGTTGATTTGTTGAAGTAGTAGGTTACAAAATGGTCCTTTATACAGATGCATTTTATAGACATATTTGCTTATAGATTTAATATTCCAGGAAACTCTTTTTATTTTTTCATTAGATAGTGATTGTAGTTTTAAAATTGCATCCATTCGAGATTTTAGAGGGGTAATTGTTTGCCATTAAATGATAAAACCCTAACGCGAGTTTTTTAAAATTTTAACGCGAGTGAGGAAAACATGTGAATTACCTGGGGCTGCTTTTATGTTTTCCAAAGTTTGCTGGTAATTTTTGCAACCTTTGTTTAATTTAAGCTTTGTCTGCGATTGCATGAAGACATTGTTGAAGTTGTGATTAAAGGTTTTTTAGGATTAATGGTCAAAAAATTTTACTCATAAATGCAGAAAAAGCTGCTGGTATTATGGAAATACCATACAATTACCTGTTAATGTCGTATTGTTTGTTCCAATAACGAAATGTGTTAAGCCGCGTAATTTTTCATAAAGGGGCATTTGATTATCTGCGCTGTTCATATCTGCTGTTGTATAATATTGTCCATATGTTTTTGAGAAATTTATCTGTGTCGGTTCGATGGGCCAATTGCTTTAGATTTATTGGTCTGAGAATTTATAAATCTTGCCTGTAATTTTGTTTGAGAAGTTCTCCTCTCGCTAGCTAAGACAGTGACTAGTTTTATTATAGCATTTTCTTTTGGTTGTTGTTCTTTGTTTACTGTTGAAATAATTTTATTTTGTTCAAGAACATCTGCAAGTTTGTTTACTTTGTCCTGTAAAGGTAAGGGAAATTTACTTGCCCGTTGCTTTTTAAAGACTGCTTTGGGCTTGAGTGGAAAATGAAATGGCAAGTGCATTTTTCCGACATCAAATTTTGAAATGGCATAATCCTTGGGTTATTCTAATAAAAAATCTACTAGTTATTCTAATTCTGTTTAATTTTTTGAGAGTGTTGGAAGTTGAAATTTGCTAAAAATGGTTGCTGCTCTGTTGTGTTTTTTTTGAGTTTTGAAATGGACGTTTAGAAATAGGCCTTTTTTGAATTAATTGGTGTTTCATTTTGGTTCTTTCATTGTTGATTGATAAGTTTTTTCTAGGTTTTGTAGATTGACAAATGACCAATAGTTTTAAGTAGTTTTTGTTTTCTATGCTCTTTCTTGAGTTAGATATAGTGTTGCGTTTGTTTCACAATAACCGAGTAAACCCAGAGAAGTTTGATCTTTTATGGAGAATTGTTCTACACATAAAGTGCGATAATATGCTTATTTGTCTTTTTTGCGAACCAAAAAAATTTATTAATTGGTCTGAGTTTAAAGTCAGACATGTATAACTGTTTAGTATTTTGATCATTATTGATTTGTTGAACTTGATTGATTCAGAAGGGTGTGATGATTGTGCCGTTATCTAATTTAAAACTCGAAATCAACATTCGTTGTGGTATTTCAGCAAATCATTTTCTTCAGCATAATTTTTAATGAATTCTCCATTAACGTTACGGCTGACGTCAATGTTTTTGAATATTGGAGGAAAATTTGAAAGTGTGGGCTTCAACTCGTCGGGAAAAAATCGCATTCCAATAAGCAAAAAGAGATCAGTTCTTTGTTTTTCCAAGTAAAAAATTAGTAGACAGAGGTCTTCTATAAGGAAAATTTGTCTTGACATGATTCTTGATTGTGGAATCTGTTTTGAAATGCTCCACCCACTCACAATCCCACATTTTCTGAAAATGGTAACCTCTTTCTTTTATGCACTCTCGTCTCAACTCATCAATTTCTCGCTTCTTATTTCCCCTTTTCAATATCTTGTTCTGACCACGATGGACGGGTTTCTTGGTATGAGCAGAAGTGATATTAGCAACCCATAGCTTAAATCCTGTTTTACATGGAAACAGTCAATTTTCTTTTGCTTTCCGGTTGTGTAAAAACTGATTTTTACAGTCTGGCCTCAATTCTTGATAGAAGGACGAAACCATGTTCTCGAAATTTCTTGTTCTGTTGTTTCTATTTTGAAACCGATCAGTTTCAGAGTCATGCTCCCATCTTGTGTCAAAACCGATCGGCATCTCTTGGCACATAGAGAATGGAAATAATGGGCTAGCATCAATTCCAACGAGTTACGAACATAAGTTGACGAGTTACAAACATAAGTTTGATCGACAACAGCTTTTCATTTGATCGACATATAAGTTTGATCGACAACAGTTTGATCAAAAGTAAAAACTATTGATGGACTACCAGTCATGCTTTCTCTAGTTTTCTAACATAAATCCTTATCTCCTCCAAAGAATGGGTAGAAATTATGATTTGTCGACTTGTGTGAGTAGTTAATTGCAAGCTTTGGAAGCGTGCATCCCGGTTTCAGCAAGTCAATTCCCTTATCATGTTAAAACTCTATAATCTTCAAGAGTAGAAACAACATATTTGTTGTTAAATCATCGTAAGCAGTGTTTGAATGTAATCATGCTGTGTTGTTCCCAGATGCTTTTCAAATGAGGGTAATTTTCGAAACACGTTGGTGGAACTGATTGAATACGTTACTTTTTCTGCGCACTTTGTTGATCAAGTCCTCCATTAACCTCCATTAACCGTTGTGATCTTTCTCGAGAGGGTTGTGTTTTCTCAGTTTGCTGAAAATTGCTTCATACAGTTTAGCTTGTCTGGACTGTCAAATCAATCGTAGGGGATAACTTTTTAGTTTCACCATTTGCTTTTTAAGCTTTCAGAAACGAATCAAATGTTGTTGCTCCTCCAAAAAATTTCATTATGTCGAGAAACTGTACATCTCCAAATTGGAAGGAAATGAAGTTCTTCGATTTAAATAAATGTTGGTTCGATTTCTTTATCACAAATATGTTATGCAATCAAATAAGAATTGATAAGGTTCAGATCGCGTCTCCCTCTATTGAATCCAATAGATGCAAATGTTTTTTATAGCGCTCTAAACGCACAATCAATCGGCTGAATTTTTAAATTTTGAAGAATTGTGTAGACATGTCATCTTTCTCGCCATCCTTAACACTTTCATCTCCATACTTCTAGTCTTTTAGTTAAAGCTCTAGCATTAAATTTATCAATGTTTGACTGGATCCTTGAAAGTGTTTTCGATTTCTTGAAGTTCGGTTCTCATTAGTAGTTTGCTTTTTTCAGCCAGAAGTGCTAAGTTGGAAACAAAAGCAATTATTAGGAGTTCTGGATTTTTTTTTCACACAAGAAAATTGAATCGTATTGCAGACTTGAAAAAATTGAGACAGAAATAGGGACATGTTTTTCAATCCAAGTAGTTTTTCGGTTGCTTTCAATTCTTCTGTGGGAACACAAATTGATTCGAAGTCAAAAAAAGGTACATTATTAAATAAATTCTGATCTTCAGTGTAAAGAATGTTGAATCCGTCCAAGTTCTCGAATTTGGTTAGTGTGTACGCGTTTTTGAGATAAATATGTCGAACTCGATCTTTACAAGTTATAAGTAGCTTGTTGAAGTTGTCTGATTTGTCGATGAAACGTCACAGCTGAACATCAAAAACACTTGAAGAAAGAATCAATATCATTGGTATGAATGATATGGTTGCTGAATCTTAGCAGTTTCACGCCTTTTCAAACTTTCCAAATCTTCACCTCCCTAATTCTCCAACATATTCTCCTTGAATGTCAAACTCGTAAATGAATCTGTTACGTTCAACTGTTTCCTCTACAAAAGGTAGATCATCAACTGACACTCGAAACTTCTTCGGATCGTATCCAGATTTTGATAAAAAACTCTGTAAACAGCTGAAATGTATGAGCATCGAGGTTTTTATGGCAATACAAAACATTGTTAACGCACGGAAAAGACAAAGATGATCTTTGCGAGGTTGTTTATCTTTATCCGATAAAAGACAGTTTACTTGTGTATGTCGTAGTAAATGTTCAGGCAAGACAGAGTCCAGACATCCCATAGGGATGTTTTTTAGTAGTGCAGCAAAAATAGTAACATTTGTGATCAATTTGAAACTCCACTTTGTGTCCTGACGTTCTTGAGTGCATTGATCCACGATATAAAACTTTTCAACTTTTCCCTGGATTGTATTCAAATCTGCTTTCGTACACAGTAAATGCGATTTTGGGAACAAAGCATTGTTTTCGTGTGCGTATTAATACCGATATTCTCCCGTTTCGACATTACAAGGAACAAATCGAAGAGAGATATTGATTTTTGCAGCGTAATCCAGCTTATTGAATACTTCTTCCAGCTTCTCGATGATAAATTTGGTATCTGACTTTGACATTTGAAAAGTTAAATACCTCATGTCTCCCATTTTCCAACTCAGTATCCCTGAGAAAGTACTGACAAGCACTCAACTCATCTTTGATTTTCTCTCCATTTTCTCCTTCCTCCTCCACAATCTTGTTTAACTGTTCCACCGTATCACTTGTTTTCCGTTCTTTTCTCCGATGTTTTTGGAGAGAATAGTAACTCGGAGACTCCTTCTTGCAAGACGAGCAAACCGTTGGTTGCTTGGAAGTTAAAGAAGCATGCTTCTTGGCCACGTGATAGTTAAGTTCTTGTTGATTGTAAGTAAAATATTTACAATCAGGGCATGAAATAATCCCTGCTTGACAACTTTTGTGGTGTCGAGCTGCATGTTGAGAAACATGCATGTTTGCACAGTCCCCACACGGCACTTTCTCGTTTCTATTCAGCGACGGAATCTAAGAATGGGAGATTTAGTAAGTATGGAAATCAAGCAATTAGTACTTGGTGCATATCAAAGTGCATATTTAAATAATTTATACTACTTTGAACTTATGGAAAAAAAAATTTGTTTTTCAAGTAGTTCTACAATGATTAGAACAATTGATTTTAGCGTAAAAGAATTTCAGAATGAAATTAATTTATTTGCTGTCGCTTAAAGAGAAGTAAGTGGACAAAATCGTTTTCAACTAATCAGAATTTACCAACATTAAAACTGATTAAGTATTTGGTTTTTTTCAATATTTGAAAAAAGTCTATCAAAAACACTTGAATATCCTCGAATTACTTTGCAAGAAAGAAGAAAGAAATCCACCTGATTTCCTAATTGATGGAATAGACGTTGACTCTTTTTTTTCACAAATTTTTGGACGTTTAGGTTGTCCAAAATAGAGTTCTCCGACTAAGTAAAGTTTTTTTTAAGAAAAAAATTACTCAATCAAAGAATTTATTTTTGATCCACATATTGCGCATCAAAGCTTGAAACATACGGTTGAATTACACCTGACACAGGAAATTTTGTTTATTCTAGAAAATTTGAAATTAATTAAAAATTGTACGACAATATGTCAAAGACTCTTTTTATTCCCTACCTAATACCGAAATTTCTAAAAACTCCCCGGCAAAACTCTTTATTCCTTAATTTCTTTAAAGATTTTCAAAGCTCAAAATCCTGCTCGATTCCATGAATTTCCATAAATTTGCTTCAAAAAATTCATCAAGTTTGAATTATTTTCTCAAACTTACATCAAAATTAAAACAACTCAGCAATCTATTCGAAAATCAGCATTTTTAAAACTAATTACATACAATAAATCAATTAATTTTATGAAAAAATAATGGAAATGCTATTTGTTCTCATGTTTTTTCTTTTGTTACTTAAATTGGCAAAATTTCCTAATTTTACAGCAGACAATTTCTGATCATTTTTTTTACGATTGATTTTGTGTATATTTTTACTTATTCGGAAGATTTAAGTCCTTAAAAGGGTTTTCTGATTGGATACGACAGCTAGAACAAAAAAGTCACTACCTCTTCTCTTAACTCGAAACATTTTAATTTCAACTTAACTACCGTCAACAACCTCCTCTCTTAGCTCTAAATCATTCTTGTTTTTACTTTGTATTTTTAGTCAATTTCCTGCTCAAATAGATCTTCTCAGTGCAAAACAGCAACCTTACGTACTCTGGAGAACTTTCGCCTGATCTAGTACAAATACAAGTGCGACAAACAGTCTCTGGAGTTTTTCTGGCACAAATGGACATCCCAATTCAAGTCTGGCACATGGTGGAAGTGATGCGAAGGGATTTCAACGAGCATCATATGACACAACTAACCATCACAGAGAACCAACTTGGATCAATGCAAAAATTGGTGGAAGCGTCTGAGGATGTGGGAATGAACTACCCCGAGATTACTGACTCTAGATATGTGGCTCAACCAGTCGACGACTTCCTCTTTCCTTAGGAGGATATGGGATCAGCCGAAAACTCTATCACAATAGATGGAGATGAGGGTTTATCAGAAACAATGACGTCTCAAAACATCCCTCCACAACAACCACCGGAAATGGAACCTCTTCCAGCTCTGCGTTCTTTAGAGAACCTCCAGAACTCTTCTGCTGCTCGACAGCTCTTTGATTAAATATTTTTGTAATTAATTGTTGTTTGGTATTAACTTCACTCCTTGTAATTTTTTCAATTTCTTTTTAATTATGAGAATAGATGAGAAGTTCAGGGTGAATCAATGAAAAACAATTAAAATACAACGCGATTTAGCGCTCCTAACTTGCCAACGTGTTAAAAAACTTGATTAATTTTTGCACACAAACTAGAAAAAAAAACACTAGAAGTTTTGTGCACAATTAAAAAATAACTGATGGCTTTTGCATCTTGTCAAAAAAAACTCAAACACTTTTCGCACTTTATAGAGAAACTGAAACACTTTTTGCATTTTTTCGGGAAAAAGTGAAACACTTTTCACATACTGTCAACAAATGCTGAAACACTTAACATTTTGTCATAAAAAGTGAAACCTTTTTCGCATCTTGTGAAAAACATTGAAAAACTTTTCGCATTTTGTCAAAAAAAAAGAAACACTTCGTAACTTGTCAAAAAAAGTGTAGCACTTTTTGTATTTTTTCAAAAAATGTGAAACACTTTTCGTTTCTTGTCAAAATAATAGGAACACTTTTCGCAACTTGTTGAAAAATTTGAAACGTTTTTTGCAGCTTCTTGAAAATCAGAGGAAATCCTATCAAACAATCTTGCTTAGAAGTTTGATAAGATTTTTGCAACTTCCTTAGAAACGGAGAATTTTTTTCTGTTTAAAACTTTCGTAAGCATAAGAGAGAAAAAAGATGGATTATCAAAATCCTCTAATTTTTCATTGAAAAATTGACGTGATCACGATTTTCAAATCCATAACCAACAGAAAAGCAGGCAATTATTTTTAGCATATTATGTTCATTTTTTGAGTTTTGCACTCTACGAACCCTTTCCAGAAATGCTGAAGCAAACATTTGTATAGAAGTCAGTTTCTGGTTGGAACATAAATAATGATGTTTGAAATTTTTGCGTAACAGTCTACTCTTTGCTATACACTGCATGTTTTCTGCTCTTTTCATTTCCAATTGCGATGATCAGCGCGATCATGTTGGTTGAAATTTTCGCCAATTGGTGGAATAACTTTCGAATGAAATCTCTATTTGTACAGAGTGTAAAGACAATCGATAATTTAGTATGTGAAATGAAATTTACCCAATTGTTGTAACATCTGATTGAAAGATGAACCGATCAGAAGTATGCGGAACTTACAGTTTTCCAAAGAACAGTCAAAATTGTGGGTAGAGACACAAAAACTATGGTTTTTAATATTTTTTTTCGTAAAAATCACTGGAAATGGGAATAACTAGCGACTATTGACAAAAATCTGAATAAGCGCAGGAAAGAGATTGAAACATAGCAGTAGACATCTGGAACATTGATTTTTGCTGAGGTTGGTGGATATACATAGGAACACTAACACCTATATTTTTCCATATTTGAAAAATTCACACAAAAGTTCTACTTATAGTTGTCTTTTCTTTTATGGTTAGTTGAATGACTCATATTGCTTAGTTCCATTTTCATTAAATCTCAAATTTATTAAATCTCAAGAAATGCTGAAGCAAACATTTGTATAGAAGTCAGTTTCTGGTTGGAACATAAATAATGATGTTTGAAATTTTTGCGTAACAGTCTACTCTTTGCTATACACTGCATGTTTTCTGCTCTTTTCATTTCCAATTGCGATGATCAGCGCGATCATGTTGGTTGAAATTTTCGCCAATTGGTGGAATAACTTTCGAATGAAATCTCTATTTGTACAGAGTGTAAAGACAATCGATAATTTAGTATGTGAAATGAAATTTACCCAATTGTTGTAACATCTGATTGAAAGATGAACCGATCAGAAGTATGCGGAACTTACAGTTTTCCAAAGAACAGTCAAAATTGTGGGTAGAGACACAAAAACTATGGTTTTTAATATTTTTTTTCGTAAAAATCACTGGAAATGGGAATAACTAGCGACTATTGACAAAAATCTGAATAAGCGCAGGAAAGAGATTGAAACATAGCAGTAGACATCTGGAACATTGATTTTTGCTGAGGTTGGTGGATATACATAGGAACACTAACACCTATATTTTTCCATATTTGAAAAATTCACTCAAAAATTCTACTTATAGTTGTCTTTTCTTTTATGGTTAGTTGAATGACTCATATTGCTTAGTTCCATTTTCATTAAATCTCAAATTTATTAAATCTCAAGAAATGCTGAAGCAAACATTTGTATAGAAGTCAGTTTCTGGTTGGAACATAAATAATGATGTTTGAAATTTTTGCGTAACAGTCTACTCTTTGCTATACACTGCATGTTTTCTGCTCTTTTCATTTCCAATTGCGATGATCAGCGCGATCATGTTGGTTGAAATTTTCGCCAATTGGTGGAATAACTTTCGAATGAAATCTCTATTTGTACAGAGTGTAAAGACAATCGATAATTTAGTATGTGAAATGAAATTTACCCAATTGTTGTAACATCTGATTGAAAGATGAACCGATCAGAAGTATGCGGAACTTACAGTTTTCCAAAGAACAGTCAAAATTGTGGGTAGAGACACAAAAACTATGGTTTTTAATATTTTTTTTCGTAAAAATCACTGGAAATGGGAATAACTAGCGACTATTGACAAAAATCTGAATAAGCGCAGGAAAGAGATTGAAACATAGCAGTAGACATCTGGAACATTGATTTTTGCTGAGGTTGGTGGATATACATAGGAACACTAACACCTATATTTTTCCATATTTGAAAAATTCACACAAAAATTCTACTTATAGTTGTCTTTTCTTTTATGGTTAGTTGAATGACTCATATTGCTTAGTTCCATTTTCATTAAATCTCAAAATAATTTCTCTCATTTCTCTTTATCTGATGAGTTTGTTCTCCTATTGAAAAATGTACTCAAGAAACGACGGTAGTCCCAATTATATTGAACTCTCAAAAAACCAAACAAGAATTGGGAGATTTGCTTGGTCCCAAAAATCCTACAAAGGGAAAATTTATGTTCAACCCTGCTTTCAATTATTAAAAAAATGAGTTGGGAAAACTCAAAAAAAGACTGCAAGTTTATCTGGGTGAAAAAGAAGGAGAAGCAATCTCGACAATTAGAAATACTGTTCTTCACGATGCTGAAAACCAAGGACTCGTTCCTAGATTGGACTCGAAAAGGAGTCAACTATGGATCAGGAGCTTGCCAACTGCAACAAAGTTTCTGACATAGCAACTTACAATAGAAGGCAACTTTTTTTCACGATAAAGAAGTACATTGTTAACAAACCTCCCTACATTCAGTTCTGACCCTTCACTGCAAAAAAGAATGAAGCAATGAAACAAGTTGAAGCAACGAATGAGAATTAAGCAACGTATTCAAAGGACTGTCCCAAATTTTGGGAGATTTGCTGTTTGTTGAGAACTGTAATGTACAATAAATTGTGTGTGTTTTGTGTTTTGTCTTTTAATTTAAATTGTTAACCTTAAAACAATTTTTAATTTAGTATTCGTGTTGAACAATATGAGTTGGAAAATTGGTTTTTCAAGAAATTTAATCTTAAAACTTCACAATTATTTGAAATTTTTTTATATTGCTCTACAAGAAAAGTCCCAAAAAATTTTACCAACTATTATAGAATTTAAAAAAATTAACCAAACTTGCAGAGTTTGGACGTACACTCACAAATATCCCATTTTTAGTGGAATCTGCATAATGGTAGAAGAAAAATTCACATGGGATAAAGATCCAATACCAATAAATTGAAGTTATAGAATATCGTAGAAATGGAAATCAAGGGAAAAATAATCAATATTTACAACTACAAAGAGAAGAATAAGATTAGTTACTCTATATACTTCAGAAATCTTGTATCAGTATTGACGAATGCACTGTAAAAAATGAACGTACAGAAATTGAATGAAATTCTAAAAATTTTTGAGTTTATAAAGCAAGATTTCTCATCAAATACAAAAATAAAAAAGTATTTCTTTGTGCGTGTATAATTTTGGACCCGAACATAAAATTGAAAGAAATGGACCTAAAATTTGTAGGTCTTATTGGATACGGAAATTACCGTCTGGATTATTTTTTTGCAAATTTCAAAATCTTTAGACTACATGCAATTCCACTTGACTCTGCTGGATCTGTGAAATCTACTACGAAGTCTACTGAGTTTTGTTATGTTGCGCCTTAGTGTCGCCAGTTCATGCTTTCTGGGTCACGTGACTGGATTATTTTTCTGTTTATACGCTAAAATGTTTGCTTCATCAGTATATGCATCATTCGATTGTTAATCGTTTTAACCAAAAAACTCCAGAGAAAACAGTAAACAGAATTGATTGTATTGGAAACAAAAAAAGTGAAAGAATTAGGAGTTTATAAGGATGGATAAGATATAGGATAATCTTTTCTTCCTCCCAAAAGATTCAAACCAACATCCCAATCTGCTTGGTGTTATTTTTACTCAAGTATTTATTTGTTGCTGTAGATGTTTTTTTCTGAGATTTATCAGAGTTCAAACAATGAAAACAAAGTATGCTAAAGACACTGCAAAAATTTTTAAAAAATTGATTTCTCGGAACAAATTTCCTGAAAAACTTTGGGTTGATAAAGGAACAGAATATGGGGGAACGTTTAAAAAATTTTGCTTGCAAGGAGAAAGACATTGAAGTTTGCTCAACAATGAGTTAAACAAAAACTGCATTTGCAGAGAGAGCAATTCAGTCTTAAAAACATATAAAATATCGTTTTATTAAAGATCATGGTGAAAATTTTGTTCCCAAATTGCAGCAATTTGTTTCTCCATTGAGCTGTCGCAAAAATTGATCTATTGGAAAATAGATTTAATAAATGGTGACTTTGAATCATTTTTGTTAATGAAAAACACTAAACCAAAATTTAAAATTGGGGATAGAGTGAGAATTTCGAAAAATTTTTCCGTTCCGAAAAAGATACAAGCCACAGTTTACAGATGAACTTTTTGAAATTTCGGCAATATCTACAAAAAAACCTCCTACATACATCATCAACGATCTCGAATAAGAAGAAATGCTTGAAAAATTATGATAAAGAGCTGAAAAATGTTTCTTTTGCTACTGAGCTAGTTTCTAATGCTTCTTTTAATTGTAATCCGAATAATAGTCTTAGTTCTTTAACAAATTTTCTACCGGAACAAATACATGTTAAGGGAGCATGGGAGGTTGCTATTTCAGATTTATCGTACCCTTTTTTATACCAAAACGTTACTGAGGGAAAGGTTACTTTCATAGATGTACGAGAAAATTCTTAGGAAAAAAAATTCAACCGATGCATATTGAACCTGGATTTTATCCAAGTATTGTTGATATAGTTTTAGCCATGAATGACAAAGTTCGACGACGTATAGGTGCACAAAAAATGAAAATAACGGAATTTATGTATCAGTAGATAAGATTACCCAAAAAAATTCTATTCATTAACATGAGGATCTATCAGTGTTTATAATTCAAAGTGCTGATTTGAGTCACATTTTTGGTTCTGATTTAGAACAAAAGTGGACTGGGTTATAATGGAAGGAAAAAATCCACAATATCCTCAGTATTTTTAAGACATTATAAGAACACATTCCCTAATAATTTATAGTGATATTATAGAATATAATGTAGTAAATGATACAAAAACTCCTTTACTTCGTTGTAATCCTTTCATTTCCAAAGTAAAATGGAGACATAATATCTTCAGGACAACATATGAATTATCAATCCTTTACAAATCTACAATTTGAATATTTTAAAAAAAAACCCTTTCCATAGCATAAAAATGAAGTAAAGGAAACTACAGGTGAAAAAATTCCTTTTTTGTCCGTAGGAATTACACGAGTTGTTCTCTTGTTTCGCAAGATTTCGGATAACCAGTTTTGATTTATACTTCATATGAAATGTTTGCTCAAAAATCAGCTGAGTTTTCCATTTTTCGAGGACATGCAAGACAGCGTGGAAGAGGTTTTGGTGCTCTTGCACAAACTCTTGGGAGAACTGCAATTCCCTTTAATAAAAAATATATAGTCCCAGCTGCAAAAAGAATCGGAGCAGATTTATTTTAAATTGCTGCTCCAGAGATTGGCGAGGTTGTCAGTGGTTGAAAAAACTCAAAACATTTGCAAAGATGATGGAACAAAAACAGTTCGAAATCAGTTGGGAGAAGGAAAAAAGAAATCCAAGCGTAGAACTAAAAAAGCCATTTCTCGAAAGTGTAGTTCGAAAACCAGTCGCTCTCGCAAAGACACTTTTGAAAAAATAAAATGAGTATGAACCAGAGCAGTCACTTTCGGTACAGAGCTTTTTCAAATTCTTTTAAGAGATTTGTGATAAAGTCCCAGTTTTGGAAACATTTTGTTCATCTTACACACAAAAAGTTTTTCCCAGTACTTCTCTAGATGAAAACAGTAATGAGTTTGAATTTGAGACGGATCGTAATCTTTGTTTGGACATGCGTGATACTCACCTCAGTTTAAATCTTCAATATTTCAAAGGACGATTATTTGATGCATATAAAAAAGAGAAAGCAGAATATAAGGCAAAATTAGATGATGACTCAGACAAGCTTACTTAACTAATATAAGCAATCTACTACATTCTCTATTCTTCAATTGTGAATTTTTTTCACAAAACATTGGTTCACAACGCGAATGGGTTATATTGTCATGAAGCACAAATATAGAACGAATTCAACTCGTCGGCAGTGAGTAATAAAGGAATACTTGCTTGTCACGTATATAGTTTTGAAGAATATCCGGCAGCATTTGATATGTATCCGTTCACTGATACAACAAGTTTTCTAGGATCAGGGATGACTTTTTCACTTTATGGCAGTCTTGCCATGGATTTGTTTACTTGTGAAAAAGTTTTACTACCGAAAACCAAATTTCAAATTAACTCTAGCTAGAACTAATTTATACATGCTGTCTGATAATCCAAATGTTAATCTGAAAATTGTCGTTTTTACTGGACGAACTTGAGTAGCTGAACTTGATCATCAATACTTGCAATGGATTTTGGAAAAGGAGCATGCTCATTACAATTACATGGAAACTATAGCAAGAACCTTCATCATTCCATCTCGTCAAAACCAGTTTACTCAGGAAAATATTTTGAATAATGCCACAATCAGAAAAATCAATATTGCAACGAAAACAAATTCAGCTGTTGCGAGATCTTCTTTCAATTATCAACAATTTATATTGAGAGAGCTTAGAATTATTCGAAGTGGAAGAGCAATCATTTTTTTATTTACAACTTCTCCTTGTCGCCCCAATGTTACAACAATGAAAGCAATGCATTTTAACGAAGATTTTCCAGCTCTTCCTATGGAAAAGTTTCAAAGTCACTATATTCTAGTTTTCGAGTTGAATTCACTACAGGAGGCAGCTGAAAAGTTGCATTATCCAGAACTTAGTGGAGAAAGCTTGAGATTAGAATTGTTTTTCCAATTTCTCTTGGAGCAAGTAACAGAAGTGATAGTCGCGGGAGAAAGAGTATCGAACTTTTTTGGGACTTTCCAACGTTATTGTCTCTGTACTATCTATTCCAGAGCTGAAACTCCAAAATAAAAAGAAAATGAATTCTGTTTAATTGAAAACCCGAGAAATTTTCTCCAGCTGGACTGGAAAACGATGTTCCATAACCTTTGCCCACTACATAAGGCTTGTTTATGGGACTTTGTTGATTTATCCGAAAGAGTAGTCATTAATCTTTCTTTTTTTTATCATAAAGTGCAGTATCAAGCTATCATTTTTTTTTGTTTTTAGATGTAAATCAGCTTACAATTGCAAAGTTGGATTATTTTTCACTTCTGCATTTTATTGAAAGAATTCCTGAGCTCAGGTTCAAGTACATGGGATTTTACCCCTCTGATAAAGTGCCTCAACTAACAAAATACTCTTTTGAAATTATTAACTCAGCCCCAAGCAATGTTAGAGGAGAACACTGGATCATGAATGCTCGACTGGATAAAATTTACTACTCTGCTGATTCTTTGGGTAGAAAGAGATCTACTTACTCCTTTTGACAAAAAGTATCATCAAATGGTTCCTCGAATTTTACAAAAAAAACTAATAATTTGTGTAGATTTTACGCAGTTTATTCAGAATTTGTTCTTTTTGAATTCTTCCAGAAGAATTTGAATAATGTCCATGATATGCATGTTGTGAGTTTTATCAGAAATTTTATGTAAAAGTGCTTTTTTTGTAAGTGTGAAGTTTTGCGGTAAATTTACTATTCGATGTAATGAATTATTTATTTATTTATTTATATACTTTAACTCTTTAAATTCACCATTTTTTTCCAAAATCCATTTCAGCAACTAACTTTTTGGTAAAAAACACGGAGAATGATGATGGAATATGGACGTTATAGTCCCCCAATTGAAAAAATTTACAATAAAGAAGATAAGTTTTTGAAAATTAAAACCAATTTCTAGTAAATCGACCTAAAAGTTTACTCTGTGAAAGATAGAAAAATTATCATGCAAAAATATCAGACCCAAAAAGATTTATGATACTATATTTTTTTCGGTGTTAACTTTTACCGGGGCAGAGCAATTGACAAAACTGGATGATACATTTTTGGAAATTTCAGAGACTTAATTTTTTTTATAAAGAATAAAGGCAAAGTGATAAAGAAGAGAACTGAAATTGATCGTAGCAAGAAATATGACAGAATAATTAAACATGTTAAGGTAAAATTGAGAACTGCATAAAAACATCTGATTGGTCGAAATGTTCTACTCTGCCAGACTGGCACAGCGCAACCTTCCGACGCAACACAGAAATAGAAGTAGAGGCCTTAAGGGTTGAAAATTACTACAAAAGAGGGTCAGAACATTCGACAACTTTAAATTTTTAAAATTTCGATTGTCGAACGAATATTTCTGGGAAATGCAAAAAACGGCCATTTTGAGCCAAAAAGTGGCAAAAATCAGAACAACAACCAAATTAGCGAGAGACAGTCGGACGATAACGATATAAAAACGAAGCCTCTTATCGTGACGATCAAGCACGATAAGACACTCAGCGGAAGGAATTGGCGAGAAGGGAGGCTGTAGTGGGGAAGGAGTAGAGAGCAGTACCCTCCCCTGCCACGAATTGGGAGTAAGAACGACGTTATTACAGGAAATACACGGAAGCGGAGGCTCGCCCCCCCAGAGACAGTATATAGTGAAGGACTATTATAAACTGACATTTTAGTTACTCTGATGCTATAGACATTTGAAGAAACACCGGTCTTGCTTGATATTTTAGAATATGAGTAGCTAGAAAGAGGAAAGGGTCAACCCATCTCCAATGGATTTAATATAGAACTGTTACCAAAAACATAGCCAAATAGGATATTCGAGCCGTGTTTTTAATATCAATCACGTAGTCTGAG
This sequence comes from Symsagittifera roscoffensis, assembly GCF_963678635.1. Classification (NCBI taxonomy): domain Eukaryota; kingdom Metazoa; phylum Xenacoelomorpha; order Acoela; family Convolutidae; genus Symsagittifera; species Symsagittifera roscoffensis. The sequence goes on from NC_087064.1 coordinate 63,865,764, forward strand.
GATCCGAGACCCAGCAATTTGGTTGCCTTCGCATGTAAACGAAAGCTGATCAAAAGTAGTTGATGGCCTAAAAGTAGTAACTTTTTACTTAGACCGAGACAGACCAGAAAATCAACTGGCAAGGTCGAGAGGTGAAAAACGAGTAAAATTAAGGTAACTGACGCCTGCCAGTCGTTAATAGTTACTTTTCTACGCTCCATCACTGTGTAGTAATTGGCGGAATGTTACATAGACGTTTTTATGGCGCTCCTGGGTGGGCCTGTTAAAGGCATGAGACCATCATGATCAGCAAACGATTCAGCGACGAACCCTCCGCTCCGGGCGTATGCCCGCGTTAGAAGCCTTAGTGACCTTTGTTGTACTAGGGGGAAGGTGCGTATCCTCCGCCTAGTACGATTTAGCTTTTTAACCTAGTTAACACCGAAGGTTCCGGGGGCCGAAGGGTTAGGTGGGAAGTCATGAGCCCGCTTGTCCCAAGGTCCCGGGACAAAAAACGATTAAAGAGAACGCGTAAAACCTAACAAAAATAGTGTATATACAAGAAAAAGCCAAAAACAATTTTTTCTGAAAAGAAAAAAGTGCAAAAAACAATAAAAAAATCCAAAAAAGATCAAAAACAAAAAAACAAAGTGACAGCTTATCTGTTATTTCCGGACGACATGCGATCTGACCTTCCTATTTGTTGTTGTTTCAGATTGATTTACATCATTTCTGATAGAAAGATTGAGTGTTTTTGGGGCTGGTTAGGTACCCTCCCTCGAGTGTTATTTGAATATTTAGGCACGTTAATGGTGATTTTGCCGGTGATCGGAGGGTATAGTGGCAGGCTGACCGACGTATTCAACACTCAATATGGACATCAAGGACAACATCTACAACGACTGCTTGGTATCGTTGACACAATTTAGTATCGTTCGGGTACAATTTCATTAAAAGTGGTGGGGAGCACGATTGGCGCGGTCCGACTGTACCCTCCATCGATTGCGAATTTCCGAGTTAAAGGTCTTAATTCGGGTATTTTGGTGCAAAGGAGGGTATAGTAATAAGGATAAACGACTACTATTAGGTTATTATCCTTACTATGTATTACTTATCTCCTATTTAGACCCGAAAAATACCCCAATTTTGTCGAAAATTACTGATTTTCGACCTAACTGTTGACCCCCAAAATGTTGGATATCCGAGCTTTTTCAAACAGCAAAAAGCTTTTATACAGGGAGGTACTACGTAGTTCAAACCCTCTAACTAAAGAAAACGCGCGGAAAAAGACTAAGTAAAAGCTGGCGAAAACAAAATTTTTTCGATCAAAATTTTTGTAATTTTCCGAATTTCGTCAATACGTTTTGAGGATCGAGTTTTTGAGTTTTTAGAGTTAGAGCAATAAAAGTTTTTGTGTTGGGAGCGTGCTAGCATAACGTGCTCGGTTGCTAGCAAGATTTTTGAGTAACCCTCCGAATAGCTCCGTGGATAGAGCTAACGACTTAAAGATTGGAAAAGGAAGGAATCGGAGGGTCCAAATCTGATAGTTATTGGCCAAGTTTTTGTTTCCAAACCAATTTTGTCCGGTTTTTTGCCTTGTTCCAGTGCCGTAAGGGGCTACTACAGTTGTTTCAATTATTTTTAGTCACTTTCACTAGGATTTGCGGAAAAAGTCTTTCAGAACTTATATAGGTGGTGAAAATAGACCATTTTGACGTACTTGTTTTTGGCAATTTCTCAAAGACTGACCAACCGATCGGGATAACTTTGGAACCATAAGTCGACGTTTTTGACCACTTTCTAGGACCGCAATCGTTTTTGGGTTGATATTTTCAGGAAAGAAAATTTTTTGTAGAATTTGTTGGTTCGGAGGGTCCAAATTTCAGGGAACCCTCCGAGTGGCAGAAAATTTTATAAGATCACCTTTTTATCCTACTGTCAGCCAACCTGGTTTTAAGTCAGTTAGATCGAGTCGAGAAGAGAGCTCACCAAGGTCAAGAGAAATTGCGAGATGAACTGACACACGTGAAGTCGCAGGCGAGAGTCGATCAGGCTCAATTGATTCGCAACACCAATCAATGCCTGGCGGAGAACTTGGCCCAGGTAAACTAGGAGTCAGAGGAAAGAGAGATTAAGATCAAAAGAGAGATCGAGCGATTATTGAACGATCACGACAATACCTATGCTCATACGATGCTATTTTTGAATAGGTACTTTTTCTACGCTCCGTCACTGTGTAGTATTTGGCGGAATGTTACATAGACGTTTTTATGGCGCTCCTGGGTGGGCCTTATAAAGGCATGAGACCATCATGATCAACAAACGTTTCAGCGAAGAATCCTCCGCTCCGGGCGAATGCTTGAATTAGAGGCCTAAAAGACCTTTGTTTTACTAGGGGGAAGGTGCGTACCCTGCGCCTAGTACGATTTAGCTTTTTAACCTAGTTAACACCGAAGGTTCCGGGGGCCGGAGGGTTAGGTGGGAAGTCATGAGCCCGCTTGTTCCAAGGTCCCGGGACAAAAAACAATTAAAGAGAACGCGTAAAAACTAACAAAAACTGTGTATAATCAAGAAAAAACCAAAATCAAATTTATCTGAAAAGAAAAAAGCTCAAAAAACAGTAAGATAATCCAAAAAAGACCGAAAACAAAAAAAATATAAAATGACAGTTTATATGTTATTTCCGGACGAGATGTGATCTGACCTTCCTATTTGTTGTTGTTTCAGATTGATTTATATCCTTTCTGATAGAAAGATTGAGTGTTTTTGTGGCGGGTTAGGTACCCTCCCTCGAGTGTTATTTGAGTATTTATGCACATTAATGGTGATTTTGCCGGTGATCAGAGGGTATAGTGGCAAGCTGACCGACGTGTTCCACACTCAACAGGGACATCAGGGACAACATCCACAACGACTGTTTGGTATCGTTGACACAATTTTAGTATCGTTCGGGTACTATTTCATTAAAACTTAAGTGGTGGGGGGCACGATTGGCGCGGTCCGTCTGTACCCTCCATCGATTGCGAATTTCCGAGTTAAAGGTCTTAATTTGGGTATTTTGGTGCAAAGGAGCTTAGGGTAAAATTGATTAACGACTACTAATAGATTATTATCCTTACTATATATTACTTATCTCCTATTCAGACCCGAAAAATACCCCAATTTTGTCGAAAATTACTGATTTTCGACCTAACTGTTGACCCCCAAAATGTTGGATATCCGAGCTTTTCCAAACAGCAAAAAGCTTTTATACAGAGAGGTACTACGTAGTTCGATCCCTCTAACTAAAAAAAACGCGCGGAAAAAGACTAAGTAAAAGTTGGCGAAAACAAAATTTTTTCGATCAAAATTTTTGTAATTTTCCGAATTTCGTCAATAGGTTTTGAGGATCGAGTTTTTGAGTTTTTAGAGTTAGAGCAATAAAAATTTTGTGTTAGAAGCGTGCTAGCATAACGTGCTTGGTTTATAGCAAGATTTTTGAGTAACCCTCCGAATAGCTCCGTGGATAGAGCTAACGACTTAAAGATTGGAAAAGGAAGGAATCGGAGGGTTCAAATCTGATAGTTATTGGCCAAACTTTTGTTTCCAAAACATTTTTGGTCCGGTTTTTGCATTGTTCCAGTGCCGTACGGGTCTACTAGGCTCGTTTCAATTTATTTTAGGCACTTTCACTACAATTTGCGGAAAAGTCTCTCAGAACCTATATAGGTGGTGAAAATAGGCCATTTTGACGAACGCGTTTTTGGCAATTTCTCAAAGACTGGCCAACCGATCGGGATAATTTTGGAACCATAAGTCGATATTTTTGACCACTTTCTAGGACCGCAACCGTTTTTGGGTTGATATTTTCAGGAAAGAAAATTTTTTTTAGAATTTGTTTGTTCGGAGGGTCCAAATTTTAGGGAACCCTCCGAGTGGCAGAAAGTTTTATAAGATCACCTTTTTATCCTACTGAGAAGGTTGACCGTGTCAGCCAACCTGGTTTTAAGTCAGTTAGACCGCATTCGGAGGCTTTACAGCGGTAGAAATATCCGTTTTCTCGATTTTTGGGGAACCCTCCGAAGTAACCCTCCTGAGTCAGCTAAGCCCCTTAGCTGCCCTCCTCAGTGGAAATTTTCCACGAGACCCCCCGAAGAAGTTAAAACAAATCCCCACAGAGCATTTAGCTTGTTTCGAAACTTTCTGAGACTAGTTAGGGACCCTTCAAAGTAAGATTTGAAAAATTCGAAATTTTCAAGGAACCATCCGAAGTAACCCTCCGAAGCGTATTAAGCCATTTATTGACCCTCCTTAGTGAGTTTAAGGGGACCCTCCGAAGTAACTTGGGTGATTAAGGTACCCTCCGAAGTAACCCTCTGAGGTAAGCTAAGTGTCTTAACAGCCCTCCGAAGAGCTACTTAATAGGAAAGCTCGGGCAATCCGGGAACACCTAAACGAAGGCATCGGTGAGTGTATCAGGCAAATACACATTCACTTGGGAAGAAAAGTTGTTCCCTGCTCTCGTACAATTGGGGTGTCCCGGGTGTTAGGGAGCTTTTTCATAGACTTTAGAAATTTTCGATCAGAGGTTGCCTTGAGCTACTTAGTAGGACAGCTCGGGCAATCGCAGGACACCTAAAAGAAGGCCACGGTGAGTGTACTAGGCAAATACACACTCACTTGAGAAGACAATGTCCTGGGCTTCGTTCTTTTGGAGTGCTCCGATTGAGGGAAGTCTTTTTCTTTACAACTAAGTTTTATTTATCTATTCCTGAATCATCACTGCTTTTTTTTTACAAAAGATTGTTTGATTTTAACGAAGCAGTGATTTGATTCGAGTGTGGCGTTAAAATTGATACTGACAAAAGGTCGCTGTCACCTGTAGGATTTTCTTATCTTATTATCAATTCTGTTTTGTGTATTGACTATATCTTGTGAAAATTTCGTGATACTGTTACACTAGGCAACTGGGTGGGGTTAGCATTATCTTAACTTTAAGCAAGCCCTGTGTGTAACCTTAGCTGAGTCACTAATATCATCACCAAAAAATCTTAGGAACATTTTTGATTTTGAAGAAGTCGAGTAGGCAACGTCAAGTAATTTAATTTGAACTTATTTGCGGTACGTGTGCATTGCCATTAATTTGTACGAATTTTACTATTTATTACAAAATATGCAGCGTAGAGACTCGTTAGGACTGACTCCTAGGCTGAGCAAGGGAAGCACGCAAAAGTTTAAAACTAGGCGTAGCCAATCTTCGTTTAGCAGCGCTTCCAACGTTTTTGCTGACAACGAATCAACTTAAGGTCAAGCTGATCTTTCAGTGAGCGGAATGAAACTAAGAAGCGAGAAGAACCTCGATGGCAATCAAGGGCGAAGTGCCGAGCTCGGACCGGCGAGCGAGGAGCTTGTGGACCCCTTCGACGAAGGGGAACAAACGCTCATCCGACCCGAGTTTGAGCTAGGTGAGGACCTCGAACGGGAGGAAGTCGAAAGGACGGAATAGGCCTCGGAGCGTTCCGAGGTCGAACCGCGAGAAGAAGTGTTTTTCAGGGGAATGTCCAAATCAGAGACTAAGACTCATAAGTGGAGAAAGGAACAATCATCTCTGGTCAAGCAGAGCAAGACTGCGATGATGTCGAGTATAAGTCCGAGTGAAGAACAAACGGGTTCGAAAGCCAAGAAAAGCTGGAAGTCTTTGTACGATGAGCGCATAGCGTCACTACAAATTGAAGGTCTATCTTCCAGTCATGACCCTCCGGAGATAACCCATCCGGATGTGGACTTCACGCCGTGCCCAAGGAACGACATGAGCAGGAAGGCGTTGTCCATCTCGCCGACCAGGCCCATGTCTGATGGGATAACTGTGGGAGTATCTTCGAAGTTCGACAGTTTGATAATGTCGATGGGCAAGCAAAAGGGCGATGCGTCACCGAGTACCAGGCTGCAACCGCAATTGACCTCATCTTCTCTGGGTCTAACCCCGGCATCAAGGACGGCTGGCGATATACGTGACATGTTTGCTGGCGTAATGACAGGCCCGGAAGAACTGCGACGGGACATGACTAAGAGAATAGATCGAGTCGAGGAGAGAGCTCACCAGGGTCAAGAGAAATTGCGAGATGAAATGACACACGTGAAGTCGCAGGCGAGAGTCGATCAGGCTCAATTGATTCGCAACACCAGTCAATGCCTGGCGGAGAGCTTGCCAAGGCAAACTAGGAGTCAGAGGAAAGAGAGGTTAGGATCAAAAGAGAGATCGAGCGATTATTGAACGATCACGACAATACCTATGCTCATACGCTGACTAACCTGGAAAAAAGGTTAGATGCCGAATCTGACCTGATGATGCGAAGCTTGACGAGACCTTAAACGGGAGCAATCGGGAGGAGCGTTCCGCCCCAAGGGAGCGCTCACGCAACTGATGGAGATGGAGCAGGCAGCTATGCCGGGGCCCACCCCCAGCAAAGTTCGAGAACGAATTACGAATCTAAGCACGGGGAGCGGCCCAGGGCAGCCCCATCGAGGCCAGGTTGGACAAACCCGGTCCCGCCGGAGGCGGATGCCACCCCGGAGACAAGATTGCCCACTTTGCCACAAGTCAGATCAGTGCCAGATCTGACTACGGTCTCGCAGGACAAAACGATGTATGATTCGAATTTATAGCCTCTGAAAAGATCTCTCGAAACATTCATCACCAAGCTCTCGAAGTCAACCGAGAGAAGAGAGAGGTCGAGAAACTCTCAAAAAGCCGAAATCATACAAAGATGAGTCAGACGGCTGCATCGATACTTGGATAGAGGTGATGAAGTTGCACTTTGAAGAAGAGAATCTCTCAAAGAAACAGGAATGCAGCGCACTGACAAGCAACCTGGAGGGTACCGCCCTAAATTGTGTGATGGCGAAAAGGGCCAATGAACGAGACAGCGCTCGCAAGATATTCGACATCCTGCTGAACCGTTTCGGCTCTGGAGTACAGGGGCATCAGGCTATGGTGAAATTCGAAAAAAGGCATGCGTCAAAGAGATGACGAATCAATAGACAAGTTTTTGGAAGACCTTGAATTATTCAGAAGGAGAAGCAATCCCGGAGCGGAAATTAGCGATTGCCTCGAAGTTCATGGATGGAGTAAAGAGTGACGAGCATAAAGAGTGAAAACCATGCTAGCCACACACTTCACCCTGTCGCTTGACTAGGTAGCCACGTCCGATGATTTGCGTATGAAGTCGCGTGAGTACTTGCTCATAAAACTGAGGGCGCAAAACCGTTACAGCAATTATGGCAACTACAGCGGAACAAACACTGGCGCGAACTCCAGTTGGTACAGACCTCGTGACGACATGGATAGGAGGAAGTCATGTGCGAATTGTCGCTCGATGGACCACCATGTTTCCGCCTGTTCTGCTTATAAACAGAACATGAAGGCGATAGGCCACTTTCTTGATGACGTTGATGCGACCGACGAGGACCACGGAGAGTACGTTAGAGGACTCATCATGAAGTATGGACCGAGGTGCTTCTTCTGTAATTTGGAGGGACATTTCAAGTCGGATTACACTCAATTTTGGGATGCAGTGGCGGACGCGAAACATCCCCGCCATGAAGAGGCGCTTTCAGGCGTCAAAGTCATTCGAGCATGTCTGATGAACGAGGCTGAGTCTCGGAGAAAAGAGACGACACCAATCTCCTTTACGACTAAGAAGGTGAAGACCTTGCCTAATGAGGTGGTAGCCTCGAGTCTGGAGGCAGAATCGGCCGGCCCGCTCAAGTTGGATTATGGCTTGGCGGCGAGGACAGCATTACAGAACGTCCAACCGGAGCTAGCCGCGAAGGAAATTGAGCAATGGGTAAGTTTGGAACTGGAAAGCACAGATCTTCGGGAAAAATTTGACATTCTGGGGAAAACAACGAAAGAAGAAGACAAGCAAGAACCCAGAAAGCCGGGACTAAAGCTAAATGTTATATCGGGTAAAACCTTTGGCATGACGAAAGAAGGAACGAAGATACTGTCCATTATTTCGGTCGCAGGACACCAGGTGGTCAAGAACTTGAGTGAACCGTCCGAGATTACGCTTGTAAGCCCCGACATTCATGCGGACTACCTGAGGGAGAAGGATCCCAAGTTGGACTCGAGGGCAGTACGAGCGCTGCTCACGACAGGAGGTCCGAGTCTAATGAGAGTGGATGGGTATTACATCGAAGTCCATGGCCCATATCCGATTATGATGGATGTGGACGGCATTAATATCTTCATGAAGGCTCACGTGACTGATGCGAGTGATCAGATAGGCCGGGCATACATTGGCCAAGAAGAGCTGAAGGTGCGACGAATCGGACATAATGCCATGCTTGAACAGGATGCGGTCCACATAGGTTGCGAAGCCGATCTGGCCGCACATGTGCTAGATGTGCAGGTCAGACAACTTTCAGTAAAAGGGTTGTTAGACACGGGGGCAGTGGTCAGCGTCATGCCGGTCAGCACGTGAATTGACATGGGCTTCGACAGGTTGGATCTGATACCGACAAATATCAGACTGGCAGCTGCCAATCAGGGAGCGATCTATGTGACAGGACGGGCCCCGATTATATCAATGTAGCTTGGAGGAAGACATCTTTGAATGAGCTTCCTGGTAGTAGAAAATTTGGACGAATCCGATCAGTTCATCCTGGGAAGGGACTCGTACGCAACTTTGATGTCACGATCGACCTCAATGACGGGTTGATTATGATCAAAGACCCTGAGAGGAAGTATGAAAAGAAACTTCTTAAAAAGATGTTAATTAACCAAGCAAAACTGCCGATTTTTCTGGATCGAAAAGTTAGGTTGAAGCCAAACCAAGCCGTAGTAGCGAAGTTTAGGATGAGGAACTTGAATGAACTCAGTAAAGACAGACAGGTGTGTCTGGTACCAAATCCAAACAGTAAAAGCTCGGCTATTTTAGAAAGAAGCTTCTCACTCACTCAGAGCGGACTGTGTGTGAGTGTGTTGTTGAACACGGAAGCAACCACAGTGATAATACAGAGGGGAAAGAAACTTGGCTACGCATTGCCTCTGAACACAAACTTTCAGAATGTGGAGAACTTGAAAAAGTTTGATGTAACTAATTGTCCCTTGCATGCAAATCGGGATTGTATACTGAAGAGAATAAGTGAATTGAAATCTTCTAAGAATTTGTTTTCAAGGAAATCGGGGACAGGTGATGGGTTGTCTAGTTGTTCAAAGTTTCCCGAAAGACCAACGGAAACAGAGTTAGCAGCAAATAAACATGTCCTGCCCGAGATAGAACATCTGTGGTAAAATATCAGACCGAGAACTAGATTCGCTCAGGGCGGTGCTAAATTGGAATGCAGACATTTTTTCAAAGCATAAGGCCGACATAGGTTGCTGCAATTTTGTAGAACACGAGATTGAGATAGAAGAGGGCTCGGTACCTCATAGGGAAGGGGCGAGGAGAATGACCCTCCATAAGTCAGAAGCGTGCAGGAAAGAAATCGAGATGTTAATAGAGTACGACATGATCGAGCCGTCGAAATCCCCGTGGGCTTGTGGCGTGGTCATGGCTAAGATGAAAGGGGGGCAACTCAGGTTTCGTTGTGATTTCCGTTACTTGAACGCAGTGACGATAAAGGACGCATACCCGATTCCCCGCATCGATGAGAGCCTCTCCAAATTGGGGACGCGAAGTTCTTCACGACATTGGATTTGGGCTCTGCGTTCTGGCAAGTGCCACTCAGAAAGCAAGATCGTGAGAAAACGGGCTTCGCGTGCGAGCTGGGATTGTTCCAGTGGAAGAGGATGCTGTTCGGATTGTGCAACGCGACCGCCACATTCCAGCGACTGATGGCCCAGGCACTCACGAGTGTGACAAAGAAATACGGGAACCTCATCATGTGTTATGTCGATGATGTTGTGATATTGAGAGGTTGGATGAGGTGTTTACTTGCATGAAACAGGCGGGCCTGAAGTGCAAACCCTCCAAGTGTGAAATCCTTAGAGACTCAATAACGTATCTGGGCCGCCTTGTGGGTAAGCATGGTGTGAGACCAGATCTCGAAGCGTTCGAGGCGATCCTGACTTGGAAGGCGACTAAGTCAGATACACAACTGATGAGCTTTTTGGGGTTTGCTAACTATTATCGACAGTTCATCAAGGGTTACGCCGATAAGATATACCCTATGCAGCAGTTGATGAGAAATAAGGGCAAAAAATTCACTTGGACTGATGAGGCACAAGTTTCATTTGAAAAAATTAAACGTGAACTTTGCGAGGCACCGGTCCAACAGAGAAGAGGATGTTCGTGTTGGACACGGATGCATCAGTAGTTGAGATATCAGGCATACTTCACCAGAAGCAAGAATAGAACGGGAGAACGGTTCTCCGTCGAATAGTCTATGGAAGTAAGGTCCTGAGCGATACTGAGATGAAGTACGGCGCAACAAAAGCGGAAAAATACAGGGCCTACTTGGGGAGTGCTCCCTTCATGTTGCGTGTGGATAATCGTACCCTTGCCTGGCTGAAAATTATTTGATGGACCAAAGTTATTTTGGTCGTTGGATCGTTCGCCTGGATGGATACCACATGATCATAGAGCACCGTACCCGTGAGAAGCACCAAAATGCTGATAGTCTCAGTAAAAAGACAGAATTCTATGAGCGCCTAGAAGAGAAGCAGACCAATCAAGCAGAAATCAAAGACGGATTTTTATTTCTAGATAAGGAAACCTACGATAAACTACCACTCACCAGGTGGCTGGACAAGTCAGGGCACCCCATACGAGGACAACCTGAACTTCTGGAGGAGACGGCCGCTGAAATAAAGGTATTGGCCAGGGGTGATCCTGTCCCATCAGATCTGCTAGTCCGATCGAATCTGGTGCAGCAAGAGCTTAGTAGGCTGGGTATAAACAGCATAGCCCTGCTAAATAGCACACTGAACGCGGCGCCGGACGTCATGGGGAAGCTCCGTGACTTGCTGGATAGAAAGTGGACAGGCATGATCGTGAGTGGATGGAAACCATCCAACGGTTGACCGTAACAGAGAGAACGGAGAAGAGGCAAGTGACCATTCGCAGTCGCGATGTTGAACGGGATTGCCGGTCGATAGTGAACCAGTTGGTGAACTCAATGCCGAAGGATGTCTTGTTGAGAACTTCGTTCACAGAACTTGGGACATCGACCCAGGTCCAAGCCACCGAAGAAGTCAGGATCAAGTCGAAATCCAGCTTCATGAGAAAAGTACAGTTTACGGATGCAAGAGAAGAGTACGAACCGAGCTTGGAGTGTTCATCCGGGGATGAGACAAGGTCCGGGGAGTCAGGCACTTTCGAGCCCGTACAGGACGACTTGTCTGTGGAGACAACGTTGGGACAACCAAAGGACAAAACATTGTCCGGGGAGTCGGATTCAAAGCGACCAAGGGACAAAGTTTTGTCCGGGGAGTCAAGAAACATCACAGACAGATCGGAACATAATGAGGTGGAATCCATCGGCTCGAGTGACGACTCGAGGCCCCAGTCCTGGGAGAACACATCTGAGACCACTTTCAATTCTGATTTTTCGGAGATTGCTATTCATTCCTTGTTGGTGGAATGGAAACAGCGCGGGCTGGACCGGGAAATGCATCAGGATCCGAACAGAGACAGGTATACCTCTGATGAGGAGGGCACTGTAGTGGAAAATGCCGCAGATGAGCTTGATTTGATAGCGGTGTCGAAACGTTCAACCAGATTACTGCTACTTGGTACGGTCGTCCGTACCAATTTGGAGCCATCTGTGCAGGAAGCAATACCTTTGAAGAAGATGCCCCTGAGGTAAGAAGCGGACAATTGAATGTGGCAAAGACATATCTAAAAGCCAGATACCGGCGGTCGGATCTCCTAAGGGCTCAACGAAATGACAAATTGACGAGCAATCTGAAAAGATGGATCGAGAACGGGGCACCTGACAAAGGAGATTTAGAGGAAGACAGCTATAAGATCTTGAAGCAATTTTTTATGAAGAGAAAAGATTTGTTGTACCTGAACAAAGAAGGAATCGTAGCCTGTAAACGCAAGGAAGAGGACAAGGTCCTTTACAAGTATAATTCAATAGTGTTGCCACAGTTATACCAGACCGAATTGCTCTTTCGTTCACATGATCAGATGGGCCATCAAGGCGTGGAAAAAGTGTACAACAGGATACCGAAACGATTCGAATGGCCTGGTTTGAAGAAGGCGTGTGAAAAGTGGATCTCTGCATGCTTGTCGTGTCAACATGCGAAGTATATCAGGAAACTAAGGTTCCCACTGCAGTCAATAGAGTCATCGGGATTCAACGAAGTAGTGCAAATTGATCATCAGAAGATATGCATGACAGCCACGGACTACAATCAGGTGCTGGTAATGATCGATCATTTCACGAAATATGCAGAGGTAGAAACGGCATCAGCGGTAGAAACGTGCGATCACTTGATAAATGTGTGGATAGCGAGGCACGGCTGACCCATCACATTCCAATCGGACAATGGAAAAGCATTCGTGGGCGATCTCACGAAGGAGTTAATGAAGAGTTCGCAGGTGGCACAGGCCCACTCGACCACTTATCACCCACAAACGGATGGCCTAGTTGAAAGGCAAAAACGCACGCTGGTATCCTTGTTGAGAGTTGATTGCTCACGCTACATGGATGACTGGGATAGACACTTGCCGCAAGTGATGGGCGCTTACAACAGCACAGTGCATTCCACCACGGGAATAAAGGCGCATATGATGCTAACTGGTCACGAAAAAAGCTCTTGCGTTAACGTTCTTCTACCCTGAGTATGAAGGGAAGAAAACAGCACCACAAACGTACGTGCGTGATGTTATCAGAAGGCAAAAGGACCTCAATGACTTATGCAGGAGGAACACGCAACAAGCGCAAATTAGACAAAAAAGGAAATTTGATAAAAAAGACTGCAGATGCAAAAGCCTACTCAGTCGGCGATTACGTCTGGGTGTTCCAGGAAGTAGTTCCACCAAAAGGAACCAAAAAATTATTTTAAAAAATGGCGCGGCCCATTTCAAATAACAGAAGTGCACCAAGGAGGTCGTTTTTATCGACTGAGCACCGGAAGAGCAGCTCATTACGAAAACATCAAACCGAACAATGTTTCATCAGAGGATTGGTGCATCCCAGCGGACATGCAAGAGGGAGACTATTTGATTGTGGATCCTGCTTGTGAAGTGAATGAAAGGGGTACGCGCGACAAAAATGACGGGAATGAGGTGGTAGATAATTGCGATCTGCCACTGGACCTGGAGTTGACCGAGCGAATGGAGGTGGACGACGAAACTCTACCTTATGCCAAAGAGGACTGGGTCTGCCCAGAACAAACTGAAATTGACAAGGGAGTACAACTTGACTTTCCTCTCACCATGAAAACACGCCAGAGCAAGAAAGGAAGGAACAAGAAGAAGCCCAACCCGTATGGCGAGGATTTCGTCATAGACAGGATAGTTTTAAGCGATATGATGAAGTAGCGGTGCCAAAAGAGTTCGACTTGGTCAATGACATGGATCAGGATTGGATCGAAGATCGCTCCGAACCGGAAGTAGAGTTCAAACCAGAGATAGAGCAGACTCATGAACGAGAATTAACGAACTTGCGAGTGCTCGAATGGCTCCATGATCTGCCGGCAGATCCTAAAGAGACAATCTTGACGATTCAGGATGTCGATAAAGACGGCATCAAAAACGCCAGCCATGACAATACCGAGTCTAACTGGGTCGCTCCAGATGGCCCTCTACGCGTTCCGCAATCCAACCTCGATCTGCTAGACTTTGGGCGATCGGCGGGGACGTCAATGGATATTTATGTCCGGGGAGTGGGGGTAGGAATCACCCACACCAAAAAACAGGTCATTAAAAAATTAAAATCGGCGAGGGATACCGGAGAACTGGAAACGGAAGGCGAGAACGCTAAAAAACCACGGACGACCTTTTGGACAAATTTTTGAACCTTATTTCGACCTACCGAACCATTATTCAAACAATATCGTCATAACGGACAGCGATTTCATACTCCCGGAACGTACATGCGCTATAGCGATAACCGCGGATGTAAGCTTCAAAACAGCACTAGCGGCTGACTTTAAAAGAGAGTATAAGAATATCGAGTTTTTATGGAAACAGAGGCAAGTGTAGGAGGGATGATAGCGCTGCCCCCTGTTGCATCACAGATACCAGTGAAAGATTTGTGTTTCCTGGTTGCGAAGGCCACTGATAGGCAACACGTAAATCCAGAGAGCCTGGTATTGGCCTTGACTCGACTTAAGGATTTTCTGGTTGAGAGCGGAGTGACCTCAATCTCTTTACCATTCTATGATCCCAATAGGGGAAGGCTACATCCGAGAGAGTTATATGCCCTTGTACACGTGATATTTTCAGAAACTGACATAGAGGTTTACTTACATAAAAAGTACTATCTGAGCATATGCTAGGAGTTGCATTCGGCGATGAGTGGTTTTCATTAAGTTCACTGTATAAGCATTAGTATTAACTCCTAGGTTAGTTACTAGGGATCATGCTTTGTGTAATAGTGTGAATATGTAAGGTTTATGTGTTATTTTTTTGTTAGGCTATGTTTTATGCGATGTTTTTGTCATAAAAGACACGGGACACTCCAGTTAGTGAAAGTGACAGGGCTCATTTGTGTTACCTTGATAAGGTTGAAGGTGGACGATCCACCTTGGTGCTAAATTTTTAATCAGCAACGACGAGAAAACTTCAATGGATAGTTTTTAGAGACGTGAACGATGTTTTATCCTGGAAATGGGACGGGATGAAAAGATGATTGTAAGTCGTGACTTTTTAGATCTTGATTGATCCAATTTTGTTTAATGAATTTAACAAATCAGAAGGAACACGACGACAAAAGATAAACTATAGAAAGATGGGTGACACGAATGATTTGATGAAATTCCTCTCAGCGAGCCTAGGAGCGACTCTGGACGAGATATATCAGCGGCTGATTTACTGTGACTTTGCACAAGAAGACCCGGGATTGGCAATGTTTGTGGTCGCGCTCCTCAACGCATTAGGACGAGAGGGTCGAGGGAATCGCCCCACGGAAGTAGTGTTGATGCTGGCCTTCGGTGAGTCCGAGACCGCCGAGAGAGGTCGAAACCGACTAATGAGCTGATGGCGGCGAGGAATGTCTGGCCACGACTTGGCTCGTGAGCCGGGACTAGGCGGGCAGAGGGATCACCAGCTAGGTGAGAGGCCCCTACCTGTTCAACCGGTACAGCCGCTCATTGGAGCAAAGAGACTACGTGATGGGCCGGGCCAGTCATACTCAGTAGATTCTCCAACAGCTGCTCCTCCACTGAAGAGGGTGAGGATGAACGAGATAGAGATCCAGACCTCGGAGACGATCGAGACGTTGGAGAAGAAGGATAAGGATCAGAGCGAGCTGTGTGCCAAGCTGCAGGAGTGCAGGGCAATAGCTCGAGAAAGAGACGAATGGAAAAAGAAGTTCGAAGATCTGTAAATGGCCTTCAAGGAAGAAGAGATAAAACACCTGAAGGAGTTATATATGGCGAGGGTGAGCCAAGTGTCACCGGAGGTTCTGGCGACGATGAACTCCTCGGAGGCATCCAGGGTCACACGTCCCAGGACGAAGGCAGAGGAGCTCCTCAGCAGACAAAGCCCGAGGCTCCTCAGCAGACCATCACAGTCTGCCCCGAACCCGAGAAAAACGATACCGGATCCTTCAGACACCTATTTGGCTCCCCAGTTTCAAGAGTCATTCAATCAGGTGGCCAGAGCAGCGATGAATGAGATCAACAGGACCACTGGCCGGACGCCGGGATGGGTCGTTCCTTCCCAACGCCTTGATCGTTCCTCAAGTAGCTCGGAGCGAACACATCGAGCCATAGTATCAACGGGGAATGCGCATGGCGGAACGATTCAGAAGTCTCGCGTAGTTGACATCAGGAAGAACCTAACGGTACGCAACCAGTTCGTGCAAGTAGCCGCGGAGCATCCTCGAGCTTGTTTGAATGGCATGGGCTGGAACCCCGCCATAAGCAACCAGGCAATTTGCCCAGGGGGTCGTCATTTGGTTATAGGAGATAGTTTAGTGAGGGATCTGAACGAGATCTTTGTCAATGGTCAGACTACTGTTCTATCTTTTGAAGGAGCTTCCGTGGCTCAGGTCATCAAAATGATGGAGTTCCAGGGCGAGGATCACCTAGACACGTTGGTGACAATGCTCGGAACCAATGACGTTTAGAGGGCCCCTGTAACCCCAGAGGACAAGTGGGATCCCCTATTGGTGTGCCTTTTGAATGAACTGAAGGAGAAATACAGGCCTAGACTCGTGGTGCTGTGCACGATACCGCAGAACCCGGAGGTGGGCACGCCGGTGGCGGATTTTATGAACGGCAACGTGACCCGGGGGAACGAGATGACCCGCAGTCTGGTGAGAACCAACCCCATTGAGCTGCGACTCATGCGCCGTGAGAAAATGCTGCGCATGATTGATCATCTCGCGCTCAACAGATATGGTATACATTTCAATCCCAGCAAGGGAGACGCTGGATAAACGACGTGTTCCAGACGCAGTTAAGGTTAGTGGAGCAAGAATCGAGGACGACCAACACACTGGCTCGGACCAGTTCGAATAGAGGAGGTAAAGTGAGGGGTAACGTGCCGGAATCACTCGCCAATCGCCTCGGGCCCCTGGCAATGGAAACGGGTGCAGCCGCTCCCGTTGCTCCAAGCTCAGTTGTGAGAGAAAGGTTGGGGACTGCTCCTCCCCCTAGAAGACAATAGTTGGAGAGCTGATTTGGGAGGTCGGTTAATCAGAACCAGACTAGCTCCCAGACCGTGTCTAGGACGAGTAACCCGCCCACTACAGCAACTCTTGCTTCGACAACAAACCAATCAACGAGCGCCGTGCCGGCGGAAGGAATTGAACCAAGCATCTTGCTGCTTTGGAACCGTCCAGACCCCAGCGGTTGGAGTTAGTAAAAGACGGACATGTCGGCGAGAGTGAACATGGGTACATTGACGTGTCGAGAGGACGCTAAAAGGATGATCGGTGGAGATGATCCCACAGTGTCGAGATTATATCCACTGGGCGTGGACTGGCTGTTAGCGGAACAGGAACAGTTTAGCTCCGCGACTACGCTCAGGTTCGTGGACCTTGATGGATTGCCTCAGGACAATACCTTTGGGCCCTTGAATACCCGATCTCTTACGGACGTCCGTCGGATAGCCAGGGAATTGACACCACCTGCTAGGAAGGTCAAATTTCTGGCAGAGAATAAGCCCAATAACAAGCACCACAAGCTGTATAGTCAGTTCTCCAAGCCACCCGGCCAGGCGCCTGGTGAGTACACGAGAGACTATCCGCGAGCAACCTCGGTGGAAGGGGACGATATGAGACACGCGGGACTGAAGGCACCAGTGGCAGACAGCCTGTTTGCTGCCTATGATCCTTTGGATATAAAGGCTGCTAAGTATCTGATAATTGCCAGTTCAGACTATCTCTACACGCCCCGTTCTCACTTTTGGCCGGATGTGATCTTCTTGGCAGCGCCTAAGTTAGACTGGGGACAATCAGCAGGCATGACGATAAGCGTGCGGAGGACGATCAGCATGGACCCGCAGGTGATAGTAATTGCCGACTCGAATGACTACTTGCAGAGTAGAGGAGTCCCGTCTGACGGATGGATCAATCCCGAGCAATGAAGTCATAGGAGAAGCTATAATGACGTTGCTCTCAGCCATGACCGAAGTGGAGGCATCAGTGCAGCGACACTTCACCAGGAATGTAGTGAAGATCATCTTTGTATTATCACCGGGGTATGCCACATTGCCAGAACCCCTACAGTTTGTGTACACGATGGTCACATCTCTAGCTGAGGGACGATTCAGCGTGATAATACCTAGGCCGAACAGGATGGTGGACCCTAACAATTACTACCCACCCCGCTCGGAGCTTCCTGCCATCTGGGCTGACATTTCCAGTGCCATCCAGGAATTCAAGGATTGCAGCACAACTCGGTTGGTGCTGGATGAAGTCCTGAGGTTGGAGCTGTCCAGCGTCGCCAGGTTACTGAAGTTGAGGCCAGGGGTAGATCATAATCACTTGTTAGTAAAAAAAAGGTGGCCAATGGCCTCTGGTTTAGGCAGATAGATTATGTGGGAAATGAACAGGGGAGCACGGTTAGAAGGAATATGACATCGGCGGATGAGGACCTCATGGCCTTGGCCTTGGGGACGAAGCCACCTACCAATGCATGGTTGTGCTTGTCGCCAAGAGTTTGTTCCTTGAGAGAAGACGCGTTCGAGCATGCACCGGCGGTGATCAATGAGATACACGCGTATCTGAAAAACTTGCTCAACCTTGCGCGTATCAGGAGTTAGCCGGAGGCATGATGTTGCAATTGATGCAGGACGTGAACACGATGTCATTAGATATATTGCAAGCAGATATTTTGGCAACGAGGGCACAATATGAGAGATCAGACGCTATCTTGGGTGGAATGGGAGTGGGATGGACGCCATTTTTCCTGTCAACGTGTTACCCGAGGGCCTCCCGGAATCTGATCGCGAGCTTTGTTAAGGACATCTGGAAACTGTCGATCGGTCTGGTACTAGCACTGTACGTGACGTTTGGTCACGAAAAATTTGTGAAAGGACCTGCGAACCTCTTCACCCAAGCGTTAGCGGACCTGAGATTGGATGGAATCCTTACCCTGATCGCCATGACGACAACAACTTCAGGGAGCGAGTCGTGAATTCAACGCGCAGTTGGAAATCGCCTCGTTCAGGAAGATGAAGGATTGGAGGATTCTCTTGCTCCAATACCTCCTGCAACAGAATAGGAGTATCACAGGAGAAGATAAAGTGGCAACGGGAGCGAGTGAATGCAAGCAGTATTGTGGCATGACCCTGCTGACCGATCTGGCTGTGATGATGCGGATCAATCCGCTGGCTCTAGTTCATGGACTGAGGGAGTTCGTCACAATGGTGTACGGACCCGTGATGTCATTTGTGTTCCCGGGCGTACAAGTGGAGGCATACAGGAACTCGGTGTGGATTGTTCCGTGCTGAATTGGGTAGAACAGAAGGAGCTGAGAGGGTTGGCTAGCAACGACAGGTTATTCGGAAGAATAGCGGAGTCGGGTTGGATGTTGATGGACTTCAAGTGCCGAATGGGCCGCGAGGACCTTTCCCATGTCCAGTTTAATCCGAAGCTTTGGAATCTGCGACCAGTGGTGAAGGATTCAGGAGAGGCGATGCGGGTCCCTCTTTGGCCGGAAGCATATGCAAACGTCGAAGAGAACCAGCAAGCGTGGCTTTCCGGGTCCAGGCCGCTGCCGGTCCAATGCTCCCTATACCCACCGATAAGGAGGATGTTGTTGGGAGTCAAGTCTCCTGCCATTGCCTCTCGCATCGGAGCGGCTCGCGATGCGGAAGAGAGAATGCTGAAATGGAGTGAAGGGATGGAGCCGCACTTCATCAGTTGGAACGTTGCGGCCATGCACACATTCGACTTCACATTTCCTGATGCTTGGAGCCGGAACAAGATCAAGGCACCACCTTCCAGGAGACCAGAGGTCCCGGCTGACGTGTGGAATGATGTGTATACACCCGCAGATGATTTGTCACGATTGAAGTGGTCAGGAGAAGTGAAAGTGGTAATATTGGAAGTGATAAGGTAAAGGAGCGCAGAGGAGGCACGTACATAACGATTGATGATCTGGCGCCATGTGGCGATGAGTCGGTAGAAATCCTGGTGAATGACGAGTTATTCTATCACGCAGGGGATCTGACCGTACCGGCGCGGCCGGACTCGGGCATGGATATACGACAAGGCCCCTTTCGGGACCTGGACCAAAACCAAACACGAATGATAAATGAACTGATGGATCAGGTCGACGATCACATGAAGGGAAAGGGAGAGAAGTCGGTTGGATTGGACCTAGGAGCGTTGGAGAGAGACTTGCTGGAATACCAGTTTAGTGAAGACGACGACGGGGAAGTCGATGGGAATCTATTGCTGATGACACCATCGTCTTTCATGTCCCCAACGAAGGAGGCGCCGGCTAGCTTATCCCCAGTGGATCCAAGAAGCCTGGCAATGGACCACCGGAGTAGGGACCTACAGAAACTGCTCCATGAATCACCAAGGAGGAGGAGAATTGAAGAGACCATGAGTGTATCCTTCCTGAGCACGCTACCTGAAGAGGAATGGGAAAGATACCAGAGCGAACTTGAACGCAAGATGGAGTGACCTGGAGCCGAGTGACCTTCATGGAGAGGACATGGGACGTGATACGCAGATACGGGACGCAGTCCGTAATGAAGGTGGGGTTAAACCAACCCATCGTGCGCGAGGTTCTAGAGAAGCTAATGAGCTCCGTAGAGTCTTATGTTCTGACCGAGTCAGTCACAGAGGACAGTGCTGATGATCAGCAGATCACGAGAAAAATTTCCCGTTAAGCGAGCCAAGAAAGGGCTGAAACGGTTGAAAGGGAAAACAGAAAGCATGACCGTGAATCAAAAAGTGGTGAAGTCGAAAGCCAGTGCAAAGGTGGCCTCGTTGGCAAGAGCAGCTCGGCCAATTGAGAATGGGCAAGGTGATGGTGCGACGCTGGCCGGGGAGAAAAAGAGAACCTGATACCCTCGATGCTATTGGCAGGTTTGACCACAACGGCAACAAGGTCGAAGAAAAATGCACGGACTTCGGCGGATACTAAGCTAGAAATGGAAGTCATCAGTCAGTTTGAATCTGGAGGACTTGATGATTACAAGCCCTCGCGAACCAACATGGCCCGGATGAAGCTGGAGGGACAACTCGACGTGGTAGAGTATAGTCGGATCACGGTGCCAGACTCAGTCTACGTGGGAGATCCGGCAGGGGGTTATGTGGAGATGCTTAAGGCGAGGAATTCCGCGAGAGGGCACCTGATGGCCTGGAAGGAGAAGCAAGCCATGTAGGAGTATTTGAAGGAGCTGACGGAGAATTCTAACTTGAATCGGAAAGAACACGACAGGGTGATGTCCTAAGAGGCAAACCAATTTGGGCTGAAAAAGCTGCTGGAAATCTCTTGGAGGGAAATCTCTAAGACGATGCATGCACCTGCGACGGTGGCAGCATACCTGGCCTATCCGTGTGCAAGAACTGACTTGCAAGTACGATTGGCCTGGTGTTTGATGGGAATCAAGAAGTCAGAATATGAGGCCAACAACGACTCGAAATCAAAGGAACAGAAACTGGAATTGATGGAAGCCCTGCGAGTATTGATTTCTAGAGACGATTCGGCGATAGCCTGGGCTAAGTGTAAAGATGCCCTTTGCTTTGAGAGGTTCGTGGTGGATCGTATCCCCACTCCTGTGTTGGGAGAATGCATAAAAACCATTCGGCAAGGGGTAGTTGATTGTGAACGAAACTTTCTGAGGGCACTCCTGGAGCAATATCAGGACATGCCGCTGGCCATACCAAATAAGGAGTCGAATGACTTGGAGAGCTATCGCAGGTTGGAATAAGTGAGAAAGTATTCCAACAAAGAGCTGAAAGTGAGCCGGGAGTCAATTGAAGCAGTCAGGGGACAGAAAGACCATGCAACACTGGGGAAGTTGAAGTCGTTCAATATGTGTCTGGCATACCAGGGATGGCATATAATCCCTTCGTGAGTGAGGATGCCAGGGAAGCGTACTTCGACTATGAGCAAGTGGTAGTAGTTGATTTCTGGGTTGAGCGAGTCAAGGAAACTGGCATGTTGATGATTGAACAACCCAGACTGGGAATTGTTTTGGAAGAACGAGTGGTCGAACCCTCGGTTCCCGAGCTGAAGGGGCAAGTGAGTTTTGATTGTGATTCTTGGGACGGTCCCTTGAAAACCAGCTTAGTAAACATGTGGGAGCTCATGAAGCCTTCTTGGTGTCCACATCTAAACGCTGTTTTAATCTGGGACATGACGGCAGATGTCACGTTGGACTTGGATGACGACGCGAATCTACACGATCTGACCATGATACACCATCTGATGGCCCTGAGAATAACGAAACAGAAGAACAACTCATCCACGGAACCATCCGAGGGAAATCCATTTAGTGATTGGCTGACACAGGGTACCTGTCTAGCCCACAGTCGTGGAATGGACGGACATGTGTGCAACTCGGGGCATTTCCCAACTGGCGCAACTGTATGGGAGATTGAGCATGTCGGACAAGAGTGAAATGGAGTTGATTGCGGACTGTCATGGAGTAACGGAGGTGAACTTGATCACCGCCTTGAGATTTTGCAGCATGACGAGCTCTATAGAATCACTGGAACGCGCCTAGAGCGTGCCCATGGGCTAGTGACGTCCCTTAGTGTGGAAGTGTTCCCTGGAGCGCTACAGACATAGCAAAAGATTGGAGGCTGGCAAGAGGCTCTAGAAAACGAAATGAATTTGAAGGACAGTGAGGCCTATCATAGACCTACTGGTTCGAAATATCTGGTGGGTTCGAGTTCCGCACCATATTGCAATAGTAGGTATCCTACGCACATGGTGGTGATGGACGCGAGGACACAGCAGGTGTTGGTCGACCAACTCTTCTCTGTGCCAAAGTGCGTGAGGTTTTCCAGGATGTCAGAAAGGTCATACGAGTTACTGACGAAGATCATTCGGGCCATCCCGAAGAGATCTGAAGGCGAATTGCAGGACGTGATGGGTGAAGAGTTCATGAGATTGAACGAGGGTAATGTGAGCGAATTCCAGAGGCAGAAAGCGAGTGGAGCGTTACCCATTGAGTTCCCCACCATAGACGAAAAGGACGATGTATACAGGATCACGATGGAAGTGGAACCGTTGCTGGGAGCCTCAGGGTATCGGACCCGAAGGAACATACTGATGACTCATGAGGAGTATACTTGTTACTGCTTGGAGCAGAGGTTATGGTACCCCAAACGCGGGAACCTTGTGTAAGTGTGGGACGTGGAGGAGTTGTATTCCACCGGGTTTCCCGACCAAAATCAGCAAGTATCAATCGTGGTGGTTAGTGCCATACTGGCAGTGAGATGGTTAGAAGCTAACGCGGGCACAAGTGAGCAGGAGACGGCCGTGCCGACACCTGAGCATCTAAGCAACGTGAAGATGAACCGCAACTTAGATCTTTTGAGAACTACTTGCAAGGTTCTGAGAATACCCAAAGCCATGATGCAGACCGAGGCTGTTAGAGCAGGAGAGTTGGGGGACGGCCCGCAACTCCGTGGACATGTTGGAGAAGGTTCTAGAAGACAGTGAGAACGAAGAGCAAGAACAAAAAGCAATGGAATGAAAAATGAAGAGAAAAGGAGAAAAACTTGATTGTCTTTGTGTGCTAAAACTTATACCAATCAACCAAGTTTGATTATTGAGACTGTTAAATTTTTTGCTTTGTTTTAGTTTGGTCAGACCAAGCCTTGAAAATTGTTGAAATTGTTGAATTTGTTGAATGGCAATGATAATTTTAGTTGTGCTATTTATATACATATGGAGAGCATAGGTGAGTATTTTTACCTATTTAAACACGACTGATGTTTTTAACCTGTGTAAGACACGTGTTCACTGTGTGGCGACCTGGTAGCTTTGGGTAAGCTCGCTCGAAGAGGGTCAGTACCTCAACAACTTTCCTAGCCACAGAGTTTCTTAATTTTAATATTGAAGATGAGATAACTGATTATACTTGGCGAATGACGTTAATTTAATTTTAACGGGTGCGTGGCCGTGCCACATCCCAACTTTTTAATCAGCGAGAGCGAAAATGAATTTATGACAAGATGACGTAAGTAGTCAAAAAAAAAACTTTATCTAGGACACTCCTCATGGTGCAAATTTTATGAAAATGTTGAAAAGCAGTATGATGCCATTTGTGACACGTAATGAGTTGAGGTGAAGTAGATAAATTTCGTTTTCTAATGCGATTTGTAAGGTTGATTATAGAGAACTGGAATACAACTTGACGATAACCCGGTGTTATGCGATCAATAGAGACATTGATGGTGACTGTCCCGGGATTATGTGCCATTTTGCCAGACTGGGACAGCGCAACCTTCCGACGCAACACAGAAATAGAAGTAGAGGCCTTAATGGTTGAAAGTTACTGCAAAGGAGGGTCAGAGTATTCGGAATTTCTAAAATTTCAAAATTCGATTGTCGAACGAATATTTCTGAGAAATGCAAAAAACGGCCATTTCGAGCCAAAAAAAGGACGAAAATTAGAACAACAACCAATTTAGCGAGAGACAGTCGGACGATAACGATATAAAAACAAATCCTCTTATCGTGACGATCACACACGATAAGACACTTAGCGGAAGGAATTAGCGAGAAGGGAGGCTTCAGTGGGGAAGGAGTAGAGAGCAGTAACCTCCCGTACCACGAATTGGGAGTAGTAACGACGTTATTACAGGAAAATCACGGAAGCGGAGGCTCGCCTCTCCAGAGACAGTATATGGTGAAGGACTACAATGCACTGCCTTTTTAGCTACTCTGATGCCATAGACATTTGAATTAACACCGGTATTGCTTGATATTTTAGAACATGAGTAGCTAGAAAGAGGAAAGGGTCAACCCATCTCCAATGGATTTAATATAGAACTGTCACCAAAAAGATAGCAAAATAGGATATTCGAGACGTGTTTTTGATAGCAATCACGTAGTCTGAGGATCTGAGACCCAGCTATGTGGTTAGGTTCGCATGTTAACGAAAGCTGATCAAAAGTCGTTTGACTGATGGCCTAAAAAGTGACTTTTTACTTAGCCCGAGACAGACCAGAAAATCAACTGGCAAGGTCGAGACGGTGAAAACCGAGTAGAATTAAGGTAATTGACGCCTGCCAGTGGTTAATAGGTACTTTTTCTACGCTCCGTCACTGTGTAGTATTTGGGCAAATGTTACAAAACCTAAAAAAATTTTGCATATTTATATCTTACTTCCAATAAAATCCATGCATTTTTGATTGGTTTTATTTCATTTTTTTATTTGAAAATTTAGAAATTTAATCTCTCAAGAAAGCAATTCACGCTTCTTTAACTCCGTGGGGAATTGCTAATATGCATCTGTCATATGAACGTGGGTTAATTGTGTGGAAAAAGATAAAAGCACTCATAAAAGTATAAGTGGAGCTGTCATCCTTTCTCCAGATATCCTTGGGATTAAAAGATTAAGTGGGATATAAAAGTAATCGACCGTGGGGAACTGTCATATTTCTCCTGATATCCCGTGGAGTGGAATAATTAACCTGTCAAAGTTAATCCCCTCTTGTCACTTTTCCCCAGATAAATTGAGGGAAAATAATCAAGATGAAACAAGTATTGAATAGATTCTTTCGAGAAAATTTTTTTTTCTGTGATATATTATTTTGTGATCATATACTCTAAATCGAAACTTAGTTTTGTCGAAACTTACCACCTGAAACTTAGCTTACAATTTTTTTTTCGACTTTCAAAAAAAAGGTGTTTTCAAGATAGAATTGTATTTGCAAGTATAACATGAAAAGTTTTCAAGTAATTTCCTAAAACCTACCGTTTGAAATTTACCATCATAAAAATTTTTTTTTTCAATTTTTCCAGATAAAAAGTTTTTTCAAGATAAAAATAATCGCAAAAGAAACTAATAAAACTTCTCAAAAATTTTCTAAATTTTTCCATCTGAAACTTACCATATCGAAGTTTTGTATGAAAAGATAGTCCTTACATATCACAAATCTTAGGAGTTAGCTAAGAAACGCAAGTATCGGCAAAATCGAGCTCCAAAAAATTCGGGCGCCACAAAAAGATTCTGAAACTTACCATCACACTGAAACCTCACCAATATCTATTCAAATACACTAGGAAACCTATTCCTTATCTTAATACATAGCAAATCTATTCATTGTCTTAAAACATGAGGGTCTCCAACTACCCCCCACTCTTTTTCACACATATACTACTAATATCCTCGAAAGGATCTTTCAATTAGAGTTCAATAATTTATCTCTCTCTCTCTCATTTTTTCTCAAACAACAGGTTTGGCAAATAACAAAGGGATTGAATCGCAGTCAGACCGAAAAACAAATTTTTTTTTCCATGTTTTTTTTCTAACAATTTGCTGAAAATATTACAACGCAAACTATAATTGATCTACTAGGTGAGATAATTTCTGAGGCAATTAACAAACACACGGCTTTGTTGAAACTAGTTAAAAATCAAAACAAACAAAACTGAAAGTTTAAAACCAGTGGAATCATAATCGAAACAAAATATAGTTTTTTGTTTAAGTTATTAGAACTCCCGAAACTGTGGTTTTATCTTTTTTCGGGCTTAGATAGCTGCAATCGGAATTGTTCATTGAATGATATCTGGAGTCAACAAATCAATTGTCTCCGCACTCTGTGTCGATAAAATCTGAGCAGCCGAATAGGAAATTGATTGTCCGGAAGCTGGATTTGAAACTGCTCCCCCAACAAATGACTCAGTAGACATTGCTGTCGACATATATCAGTACGATTCGCGCTCTGCATAATCGCGAATACATTCCTGCTGATTTTCAAACAATAGGATTGACTCACAGTCATACTCAAGGAAATTTTTTCTAGGAGGTTGCTCGAGCGAGGTTGTGTCGTTCATCTCAGTGTGTTCTAATGCCGGATAGCTCTCAATAAAAGTGAAACTCTCGCATAACCTTTTCCGATTATGACGAAGTATATTGATATGATCAAGGAGGTAGTTCGGTAGCAACGTGTGTATTTTTGTAGTCCATTGCTAGTTTTGATTGCCGCCGCTTTTTCGGGGAGCCAAGTCATTGAACGGACTTGCTCTAGCTGGAGAGGCTCTCTCTCTCGCTCTGTTGATAGATGACTGCAATTTATTCTCTCGTGTACGTTTGGTAAACAATAGTTCTACCAAACCCTGGTTTTATTCGCCAGGACAAGTCATGACTTGAAGATGTCTTAAGTTTTAGTAAAATAATATGAATGAATTGAACCGAAGTAAAATTGAGAGAAGGAAAAATATGGCCTCAAGTTTGCTTCGGCTCGCAAAATAAATCTGTTCAAACTCAAACTGACATGTAAAACTGTCGCATAACCGTTATAGAAAACTGAACGCTTTTATAAACATTTGAACGGTGAGCAAGCTGCTGAGTTTTCTAGAATAATTGCCATGATTTTGAGTGGCTATGGGTCAATAAAAATTTTTTAAAACACTTTGTTAGAGAAAATTATCAGGAAAACAATTCAAATTTTAAATATTTCTTTTCATCTTTAGCTCTCTTGTCTTTTAAAAAAATGTTACTACAACAGCGGCAGGCGTCCTTGAGGAGTGTAGTGACGAGCAACACCGGGTTAGCTACTGCCCGGTAAACCGAACAGCCACGCCTTAATATTTCGAAAGTTTTGATCTGAAACTTTTTGCGGTTCACTTGTAGAAAAATCTTTAGGAGAACATCACGGAGAGAAAATCTAATTGTCACACCGCTCTAAAAATCGCGTGAAGCCTCCTGAGATCAATAGCCAGAAAATAATTATAATCATAATTTGCAAGACTGATTCCATGACTAGTGTTCAACACAAAATCAAGAGCTTCAAGTTTTGTAAAAGTTCTCTTATTGTCTGTTGTTGAGAGTTGAGTTCCGGCAACGGGTAGGCCGTTTTTGTACTCAATGATCTCCTTCGACCCAAACTTCTGCTAATGAAAAGGATTTGTCCTCTTAGTACCCAAATATGCTTCATTTATGCCCATTGCTAATATCACTCTTCGCACAGGTTATTTTGCGAAAACATACTCTTGTCGCCAGCTTTGTACCCCTGTAGTTGCAAGAAATGTTTTTGGCACTACTTCGATGTAATTGTAAATGGCAGGGCTCTTCAACAAAGTTTATTCTATCGATTAGAGGACATAGTCAGTCACAGTCATCTTTCTGACATATTTGAACCTTGTAGTGTTTATTTGAACCTTGTTTGTACCTTGTAGTGTTCGGCTGCATCTTGAGATGTGACAACAAAATCCTTAGGAGAACATCAGGGAGAGAAAATCTTATTGTCACACCGCTAAGTCATATGAAGTCGCAAACAATTTTACCAAATAGTTTCAGCTCGTTCGAGACCGCAACGAGAGTTTTACGCTCCATAACATCCTCAGCTCTCTTTCTAATACCGTCAGTAGCTGATGAGTTTTCTTCATAATTATAACCTTGACAAGCCAACCGTGTTTTTTGACATCATTACCGTATGAAAGCTTGGTCTAAATAAAGCTTTTATGGGCAAAATTAGCGTAGGTAGTTGACATTTTCTCACTATTCAAAGACAGTGTACAATCAGAAAATAATGAAGATGATGGAATGTTAACGAGGTACGGCGTGTCTCTGTTTGCCCCTCTGAAATATGCGTTCGAATCAAATTTCCATTGCTTCGAACAAATTGTGCAGTTTTTTTCTAAACGAGTTTGTTGAAGATCGATGAAATTATTTCTGTCACCGAGGACTTCAAACTCGAGCATTTGACCATCAGGAGAGTAGTAAAGTCCAACTTGGTGAATGCTTTTTCAAAGTAAAGGTGACAAGTAAGGGTGGTTTTTCAAATAAGTGCAACGAGCTGTGAGTTGCTTCACTCGGACTTCAATTAGAAATCATTTTAAAGCCTTTTTCTGTAAAGAAATCGAAGCGACTTCTCTGTGCAGTTCGTTTTCTGGGAATGACGCGTCTCGTTATTCGTTTCACCGCTATTGTTATTTCCGGATAAATTTTTCGAGATCTACGTCCTCCTCCTAATTGCTTTTGCTTGTTTTTTTTTACCGGGGCTTTTGAGTGCATGCTTAGGGCTTTTTTTTGTTGCAACTTCTATCAGTTCTGGAGCTGCCTGAAGAATTAGTTCTTTTCTGATTCTTTTTGCTGCGAGTATCACACAATTTTTAGCCATTGGAATTGCCATTTTTTCTATTCCTAAGGCTAATGCACCAAATCCACTGCCTCATTGTCTATAAAACCCCGAAAAATGTGGTAGGTTTGCTTGGTTGTTGATATGAATCCATAGTGATCAATTGCTAAACTTTTGAAATTTCAACGTGAAAACAACTTTCCCCCTCCAGCAAAAGGAACAAGGCCTCCATTTTCTGTGCGCAAGTCCACAGGAATGTAAGAAAAATTATTGATCAAAAGCTTTTTGAAGTCCAAATTACGACACACTTTACGATGATTTGGTTCAATTGTACATGCGTAAACGCTTTTCCCTCGACGATTTGTATCAATGACTCGTAACAGGGGTGCTTCTGTGTCTCCGATTATTTGATATTGAATTATGTCCTGGTAAACAAACATCAGCTGAGTACCAGAACATACATCAACGGGATAGTCCGCAATAAGATCTTGAGTAGTGAATGTGCTATATTTCGAGCTTCTTTGTTTGTAACCTATATGATAGACGCCTTTGAGTCCAAGTAGACTAGGAAATTGCGGGCTTGAAAAAAATATACCTTCCCAATAATGCAGCCATAGTGAAAGGTGTTTGGCTATGGGATCTATAACGTAATCCAATTTCTCTAATTCTGTCTTTAGACGAATCTCGTCTAGTATTTGTTCACTTCTCGCATTCTCTCCTTTTATTAATTTTTGCCGTTTCTCCAAAGTAAGGTCTGGAGTAAGGTCTTTCTCAACTTTCAAGCTTGCTATAAACCTATCCTTTATTTAGTACACAATGTTGTTGTCAGTTATGTTGTTTATCTGAATAGGGAAGTTAGTTTCTGTAACTGCTACTCTCCATTCACCGTGCAAATTTGTTTTTTTCACTCAAGAGATTTTTAAACTTGGTCAAAGTGTTATCTTTGAAAACGTTCATTGATGCATATGCAACAAGGGTAATTGTGAAGAAAGGGGGAAATTTTTGGGTGAAAAGGCTGGAAGTGCCATCAGTCATGAATGTTTATGCTTCCTGCTTCTCCAGAAGTAGAATTAGCTCAGACTGGTAAAAATCTCCCTCAATCGGTTCTCTGTTAGAATCAATCAAATTGTATGATGGAGGACTTTGTGTTGGTATGTCAAAAACTTCAAAGTCTCATCGGTGAACGATTGTTTATAACGCTTGCGAAAAGGTATGACTTCTTTGGCAAGTCTAACATAATCACCGACATAATATTTTGGACGTCAAACTAATTTCAATGACTGTTCTGCTTTTATTGAAAACAAGCGAGCAATATCTTTTCAAGTAACTTTGTTGGTTTCACGATTTGTGACACGATTTCTTCTGAAAGAATTGCACTCACAGAATTTTGCAATTTATCAATGTATGTGCATGTCCATTTATCCTCTAACTATTCAAAAATTAAATTTTTCAAGGAAAGGATACTTCTCTCAGTGGATGCGGACTTTTTATCACTCTATGTGCTATAATTTGTTTTGCCTCTTTTTCTCATAATGCTTCGAAGGACCCTTCAAAACCCTTCAAACTCCAGGGCAACATTTAACAGTAAGTGGGACCCTCTTGGTAGAACTCTTTTATAGATTCAGCCGCATCGTGCAAAATAGCAGGCAATCGTAAAAATTTGGTATTTTTTAAGTATTTGTCCAAGGAAGAGTTATCAATACCAATAAAGCCTCCATAAGGTCTCAACTGAAACAAAATGGCGTAGTCAAGATTATCAGAACTAACAAAAAACAGAGAACGTGCAGCTGGAAATTAATTTAGTCGGTTAGAGTTATCAGGATAAGTTTATTTCAAAGACGTATAAATTTCAAGACTTATTTTTATATTAACAGGAGCTACTCTACTTTATTTGGATTTTCGTTTTTTGCTTTTTGCAACGAGTCTCCAACCTGCAGAGGTTCAAGCCAGTGGAACTGAAAGTGACCTTGCAGATACCATTTAGACTCATAAGGATATTGGTGGTAAATAATCAAATAAACAACCGAAACTTTTTTGTATTTTGATAGCTTGTTAAAACATAGACGGATTTTTTCTATCCAAGTCTTTAACAACTCATATTAAGGATTAAAAATTGTACTAAGTGATTTGTTGAAGCTCACCCAATTAAAATTTTTCTTTGAAAATTAACTTGTATTATTTCTTTGAAATTTCTTTTGCCCTCTCGAGAAACACGACGAAGCGTTCATTACAGTTTGAAAAATGTTTTTGTTTTTGTAGTTGAAAACACTCTTAAATGTAAATGTTCTTTATCAAAATCTTAAGTACACCAAGTTCCCTCTAACTTCATTTTTTTAAATTTCAATGTTTGACATGACAAGTTTGTCATTTAGTATACTTTGACCAGAAACGGCCGCCGCCTTTGGAGGGTGATTTTAATTTACTGCCTTTTCAACATAAAAAAGCTCAAATTAAGGAAAATTTTGTTTTGCTGCCAACATTTAAGCTACGCTGCCAAAATCGCCGGCGAAGTTAAATTATGTACCTTAAAAGTCAATTCCACTTTCTCATACAAATTTCAACTAGGTCGAACGTTCATTGCCCGAAGCATTTATATTATTTTATATGATACAAATAATTACCCAGGACCAATAATTAGGACTTCAAAAAATGAAATTAGAAAAAACTTTGTATCGTGTCTCTTGTTAAGCGAAGCTTAGCAAGATCCTAAGTAGGGGTCTTCTGCTTTTTGGGTGGAAAATTTCTTTTGTTTACAAAATCCTATGATGAGTGTCCTCCAAAAAACTAAGGACCTCTTTCCTAGGGTTTTTCTTTAGTTGAAGACCCCCTTTAGCAATGAACTCACTTAGGATCCGGGACACGATACACTACTACTGTCTGCTTCGTTGTTTATTATGTTATAGATTTCAATTTTTTGAAAAAAAAACTAAACAATTTCACAACAATTTCCAAATTCATTCAAAGCTGTATTGACACTTTTTGTTGCATCTTCTCAGTTTGGAACATTTGTGCAGTCAATTGGTGATTTAAGTTTCAGATCAATCATGTATGAGTTAAAGATGAGTGGTCCAAGAAATTTTCTCAGCGAAACTCTTCGAAATAATTTTATCTAATTTGATTCGGTTACAATCGTTTTTTATTGTCTTATTTTCACAAAAATTCGACTAAAATAGTTTCTTCATTTTCAATGCCAAAAAACCTCTTTTAAATTTCAGTTTTTTTCTGCTTCGTTGATTCTAATGTTATAAACTTCCCTTTGATTGAAACGGCTCTGAAAAAAAATGCGAAAAAATTTCACTACAATTTTCAAATTCATTCAAAGCTGCATTGACGATAGGTCATTTAGGTATTGATTTTAGGCGATTTGAAATAATTGAGAATCTTAAGTTTTTAATTAGTTTTTCATTATTTTGTAATTTATTGAAATAATTGCTATTGAAAGTTTAAAAAAGAAGTGCTGCTACAGTTTTATTTTCATTGATGGATTTTTGAAATGACTCAGTACAGTAAAGAAGATAATCTGTAGTTGAAAATGATGCATAAGAATCCAAACAGTCTTTTAGCTTATATATCTATCCTTAAGAGATATTTGTGTTTTTGTTTGTAAAGAAAATTTTCGCAAATTTTGACATTCTTTTAGTAATTGAATTTCATCCGAAAAGTGATGGTTTTTCTGGATCATCGGTTTGTATATTGGGCTTATAACAGCAATTCAGTGGAAATAATCTTGGCTTAAAATTTTCATTGAAGTAAAAAGCTAGGGGATATTATATTTTAATTTTTAATCTTTAAGCGTCCAGGCTGCGGTATATCAAACCTATTTGGTAATCACTTTAAGTTAGATTTTACGGCTTCAGCTCTGAAATCTTTGAACCAAAACATATTTGACAAAACTTTATACTGCTAAATTTTCAGGTGGCAAGGATTTTTTCAAGTGCTTTTTTCAGATTGCGCTGCACATACTTAGCTCTGAAGCCCCTTGCGCAGCAAATAAAAGCGCTCAGTTGGTGGGACTTTTGTTATATTTCAATTTATTTAACTTTAAGCATAAGCAATATAATAGCATATGATGATACTTTTTTTGGCTATTGTTAAAACTTGTTTAAAAAAATAGTAATATGAAAATGTATGGGATTTATTTTTTTGAGACGCTTTTGGTAACTATTGCACTTTTCGCAGAAATTTCAATTTTTCTCAAAAATTACTAATTGATTTTCAAAAAAGTGATACCAATAGAAAAATTGGCGGCCCTTTTAAGTGCCTGCATAATTTGCTAGTCTCTCTTCATTTCACCCCAGGTTCTACGGCCTTCGAAAGTTTCTGACTGGGGGTTTTTGATCTATTACAATTTTTTTTTCATCTTCACGAATATTATATGCACAAATTTGAAGTGTAAGTTTATATCGCAAGAACAAATCATGGGGATCTCCCTTCTCAGGCCGTTATTCCCTAAAATTGGTAGAAAAAGGTTATTGGCTCAAACAAGCCCATTTTTTGACATATTTGTTAATTTTTGAAACTTTTGATTTTTAACTGAACGCCAAAACTGAACAGCCAAATAGGAGATCCAGGGCATTAAAACGACAGAAAAAAACCAATTTTGCAAATCGTTCCTGTATAAGCGACTGTGCCTTGTGCTTTGAAAAAAATGTGGCCTTGAAAAGTTTTGCCCGTTTTTTTGAAACATAGTTTTTTTTATCAAAAACTAAATCGCTGATTCTGAGATTGTTACTTCAAACAAACTAATTTGGTGCTGAGATTTTCTCTGTGTAATCTATTTCAGTCTAATTTTTTGTAACGAAGCTGATGTGGATTCCATTTTTTGAAACTTTTAGTAGAAATTTCAGTTTTTTTTTCACAAAACCACTAGCTAAATCTGATATAAAGGTTTCAACCTATAAATCAGGGTGTAGAAATTTTCACTGTATAAGATGCTATTCCTTTGATTTATTACAGAAAAGTAAATGGATTTAGGAAAAGTCAAATTTTACAATACGTGATCGTTTCTTGGAATCTTTTTTCACTTTTCTTTCGAAAACTACCCAGCCAAATCTGAGATAAAGAATTCAGTTGAAAGAGCGAGTAGTAGTTTTTTTTTTAAATAAGCGGCTAATCTCCTAATTATTAGTGAAATTAAACTCATAAAGTTCGTTTTCGAAACTTTGAAAAAACGCTTTTCGGTACCAGTACAATCAAAGATTAAAATATTAGGAGCATTCAGCTTTAGCTGCGCCACTAGTTTACCTCCAAACAATCGTGGCATAAACGTGAGGTCGTGACACTTTTAATCAACAGGCTCGAATCTGGAACATTGAATTACGTTTTTCGATTTTTGCTGCATAGCATTGGCAATTTGATAAAATCTGAAGGTGGCTAGTGGTGGCTAAAGAAAGTAAAATTACAAGCGGCGGTGGAGCAGCTGTGAAAAATTTTCTCAAGGTGTCTTTTTGATCTCTTAAGAGTAATAAACGTAGTGAGTACTCTTGTATATGTCTTGGTGATTATTTTTAAAAGGAAAAAGCCCTAAAATGCTCTAACAGATGTGCATTCATAGACATTAATGCATTTATGAATGCAATAATAATGGAAAACTATTGTAAATTGACAGCGGAGGCAGGGTGGGTGTGATCAGGGGCTTGGAGAAGTTAATGGCTATCATTTATATAGTATAAATCAATTATTCCATCAATAATAAATATTAAACTCATTTATCAAATATTTTCAATTAATAAATATTGTTCCGACCATTGAAAATTGGGAGGAACTTTTTATTCGGGTGTGTTTTATTAATAGTTTCGCCGAAAATTTGAAGTTTGTAAAAAAACACAGATCTCGCTGGAACCGAACTCTCGGGCTTTCTCCGAGCAACTTAGAAAAAACACAAAATTTGCAAAAAAAAACAGGTCGTGACCGGATTCGTACCACAAGCTTTGCCTTTATCACTACGGAAAACTTTCTAGGGTAATTAATGTTTTCTGAAAATCCCTCAAATTGTCTTATTATGGTCATTGATTTTGAGCACCATTAATTATTCCAAGCTCCTGAGTGTAGTACTGAATCAATTCGTAAATTTAGTTCACTTTTTGACGGGGCTTCCCTTTTTCATGTTGATCTCTTACTTAAATATAGTAGAAACAACCTGTGCTTCTGAAAATATTAAGTTGGTTAGACAGAAGTGAAGGTCGTAAAATAGAACCATTGAGACCTTTAGAATTACACACGAGTGAAAGAGACATAAAAAGACTGTTAGAAAAAGATAGAACTTTTATAGACCAAGTAGTAAAAAGTAGATCATTTAAATGTTAAATGTACATCAAGTGGCCAGCACAGTATTGGTAAATTCAAAGCTGAAACTCAAACACGAAACGAAACACCGGTCTTCAATTTTAATTCACAAAATACATCGCTTTTAGAAAACTTTGAAAATTGGGTCCATTGAGCCCGATTGCTTGAAATTAATTATCTCAAAAAAAATCTGAAACTCATATCACCTTCTGCTTTGGTAATTTAGGGCCGCATAGCAGCAGAGACCCCGAATACAAAAATAAGGTATACTAAACCAAAAGTTTCCAATATACGGAGCAATTTTGCTCGTTTCTCAGCGCGAAGCACTGAAAATTCTGACAGCATTAAAACTACCCTGCAACCACTTTTTGAAAATATTAAGTGTGCGAACAATTTTCACGTGCGGGACTATATTTCGTGTTGCGCTTTCAGCAATCAAAGAATTGAACGAGCAGTTTACACAGGCCCAAAACGTATATATGATAGTGCGTAGCAAACTGATTGGTAGATCAGAAGTAGCGCAGAGGTTTTTGGTACTCAAAATATCGGTTTGAGTCTCTCTTGGAAATTGTTTTTTTTTAACAAAAGGGGGCAAAAATGAACCCAATTTTCGGTCTGTTAATTGCGATGGAAGGGGATGAACCCGATTTTCTAAATATTTGGGTCGGCAGGGGGTCGAATCCGTAGGGGAGGGGCGTCTTCCCCCCTAAACCCGCCACTGACTGAAAAGATTGATACATCAGAGATAGCGCAGAGGTTTTGGGTACTCCAAGTCAGTTTGAGTCTCTCTTGGAAACTGATTTTGAACAAAGGGGGCAAAGATGAGCCCAATTTTTGGTCCATGATTTGCGATGGATTGGGATGAGCCCAATATGTTAAATATTTGGGTCAGCAGGGTGTCGAATCCCTAAGTTGGAGAGCGCACTCCCTTGTCCCGCAAACCCGCTAGCTACTGCTTTTTCTTCAAAAGTCGGAATAAAAAAATCCTAGTTATTTTAAATAAATTTTAATACACAATTGCATTCGCGGCAGTTTTTTGCCAACATGTACACACAAATTTTAATACACATTTGAAAAACCGAAGTTTTGTCATGAAGGTCGAAGTATAAAGTGAGGACCTCGACCCGAGTAGCAACAAAGTCAATCCAACGAGACTTTACGTCAAACTGCATAAGTGTCTCGTTTGTTACATTTCAATCCAAAACTATTTTTTTATTACTGTAATAAAACTGTATTTTATAAAGGTATCTTAATTTGGTTATAACATCTCACGTGGAGCCCAGAATGGCTAACTCAACAATGGACTGACATAATAAGTGTGGTATTGGTAGTATTGTTTGTACAAATCGACCAAATGCTCCTCTAATTGAGTTTGATCTTCATTAGCACTGTCAATGCATTGTGGCTCCTTGCTGTGGAAACCCTTAAACATCTTCTTTAATGAGTCGCTGGATAAACTAAGTGATTTTTCCAGATGGAGGTAGGCGTTGTCTTTGTTTTCTCGTTTGCGTCTCTCTAGCGAGACAGCACCTGCGAGAAACCTGGGATCCAGTTTGGAAAGTTGCATGTTCAAAGCCTGTAAGCCAGCCGTCATCTCCTGTGCCTGCCACATCAACTGTTGCCTTTGCCTCATACCTCTGCTTATCAACAGGGAGGCCATGCTAGACTCCGGAGTGCGATCTAGTAGAACGACTCGGAAGTCGAAGCCAGCACTTTCGTAGAGCTCTGCCAGTTGGCGAATATCTGGGTTCGCAATTTTTTCCTTACTCTTGCAGAACGGATATGAATGCATTTGTCCGGACTCTAAATTGGCATAAAATTTTAAATTTGCACTATTTGTGATTAACAATGAACAAAACTTCACAAAAAAATCATAGAATTATTTTTCAGGCATTCTAAAGTTCGGGCCAGCTGAAAATAAACAAGTTAGCCGTTTGTCGTCTGTTTTCTAACACTTTTCCCTTTGCCCTACAAAACTTTCTTAAAACAATAGAAAATATATTGCGCGTTAACTATTCCAAATTGTTAGTTAAAAAGTCGAAACTCGTCTGGAGAAAAAAACACCCCCCCCCCCCCCCGACCACAAATATTGCGTCACTTTCTGCGAAGGTCAGAACAATAATCTAGGGGCGATGGAAGCATTGAATAAATCAAATTGGAATAAAATTTACTGCTTATTATTGTTCACTCCTGAATTAACAAAGGTATACGTTGTTGGTGTTGCTTAGGGAGCTTAACAGATGACAACTTAACACTTCTTACCACCGAAGGTGTTGACTATCATCAGTTTGCCTTTGTATTGTCTAGCGGCCAATCTGAGTTCTCCAATTGCTCTTGGGTTCAATTGTTCCCTTTGGTACTCGTGACACAGCACGATGCTGTTGAAACTGGTCTCTGGGTAACAAAAACTGTTCGGTGATTCTTTCTCCGAACATATTCTCTCCCAAGCGCTCGCCATAAAATGATGTCCTGAACCTTCGGCGCCAGCCACGAATACGACCTTGGGCTTGGAGTTGAACACTTTCTTTGTGAGGTAGTCGTAACTCTGCAAGAACTCCACTTCCTTTTTGATAAATTCTTTTTTCTCTTCTCTGAAAATGTCTCTTCTTTTAGGCTGAGCAGCGAGACATTCGGAATGAGGGCCGCTGTAGCTCGGAATGAACACTCTTCTCCAATCCTCCAAGCCGAAAGACTCGATTTGTTCCCTTGACAGATTAGTTCTAACTGAATCGCCATTAGTATCCGTCCGATTGTAAATATAAACTCTAATTAAAACAACAGCTAAGAACAAAGCCAAGAGCAACACAGCACATAACCTAGTTTCTAAAGTAACTTTGGTAATTTAGGGCCGCATAGCAGCAGAGACCCCGAATACAAAAATAAGGTATACTAAACTAAAAGTTTCCAATATACGGAGCAATTTTGCTCGTTTCTCAGCGCGAAGCACTGAAAATTCTGACAGCATTAAAACTACCCTGCAACCACTTTTTGAAAATATTAAGTTTGCGAACAATTTTCACGTGCGGGACTATATTTCGTGTTGCGCTTTCAGCAATCAAAGAATTGAACGAGCAGTTTACACAGGCCCAAAACGTATATATGATAGTGCGTAGCAAACTGATTGGTAGATCAGAAGTAGCGCAGAGGTTTTTGGTACTCCAAATATCGGTTTGAGTCTCTCTTGGAAATTGTTTTTTTTTTAACAAAAGGGGGCGAAAATGAACCCAATTTTTGGTCTGTTAATTGCGATGGAAGGGGATGAACCCGATTTTCTAAATATTTGGGTCGGCAGGGGGTCGAATCCGTAGGGGAGGGGCGTCTTCCCCCCTAAACCCGCCACTGACTGAAAAGATTGATACATCAGAGATAGCGCAGAGGTTTTGGGTACTCCAAGTCAGTTTGAGTCTCTCTTGGAAACTGGTTTTGAACAAAGGGGGCAAAGATGAGCCCAATTTTTGGTCCGTGATTTGCGATGGATTGGGATGAGTTTGGAAAGTTGCATGTTCAAAGCCTGTAAGCCAGCCGTCATCTCCTGTGCCTGCCACATCAACTGTTTCTTGTGCCTCATACCTCTGCTTATCAACAGGGAGGCCATGCTAGACTCCGGAGTGCGATCTAGTAGAACGACTCGGAAGTCGAAGCCAGCACTTTCGTAGAGCTCTGCCAGTTGGCGAATATCTGGGTTCGCTTTTTTTTCCTTACTCTTGCAGAACGGATATGAATGCATTTGTCCGGACTCTAAATTGGCATAAAATTTTAAATTTGCACTATTTGTGATTAACAATGAACAAAACTTCACAAAAAAATCATAGAATTATTTTTCAGGCATTCTAAAGTTCGGGCCAGCTGAAAATAAACAAGTTAGCCGTTTGTCGTCTGTTTTCTAACACTTTTCCCTTTGCCCTACAAAACTTTCTTAAAACAATAGAAAATATATTGCGCGTTAACTATTCCAAATTGTTAGTTAAAAAGTCGAAACTCGTCTGGAGAAAAAAACACCCCCCCCCCCCGACCACAAATATTGCGTCACTTTCTGCGAAGGTCAGAACAATAATCTAGGGGCGATGGAAGCATTGAATAAATCAAATTGGAATAAAATTTACTGCTTATTATTGTTCACTCCTGAATTAACAAAGGTATACGTTGTTGGTGTTGCTTAGGGAGCTTAACAGATGACAACTTAAAACTTCTTACCACCGAAGGTGTTGACTCTCATCAGTTTGCCTTTGTATTGTCTAGCGGCCAATCTGAGTTCTCCAATTGCTCTAGGGTTCAATTGTTCCCTTTGGTACTCGTGACACAGCACGATGCTGTTGAAACTGGTCTCTGGGTAACAAAAACTGTTCGGTGATTCTTTCTCCGAACATATTCTCTCCCAAGCGCTCGCCATAAAATGATGTCCTGAACCTTCGGCGCCAGCCACGAATACGACCTTGGGCTTGGAGTTGAACACTTTCTTTGTGAGGTAGTCGTAACTCTGCAAGAACTCCACTTCCTTTTTGATAAATTCTTTTTTCTCTTCTCTGAAAATGTCACTTCTTTTAGGCTGAGCAGCGAGACATTCGGAATGGGGGCCGCTGTAGCTCGGAATGAACACTCTTCTCCAATCCTCCAAGCCGAAAGACTCGATTTGTTCCCTTGACAGATTAGTTCTAACTGAATCGCCATTAGTATCCGTCCGATTGTAAATATAAACTCTAATTAAAACAACAGCTAAGAACAAAACCAAGAGTAACACAGCACATAACCTAGTTTCTAAAGTAACTTTGGTAATTTAGGGCCGCATAGCAGCAGAGACCCCGAATACAAAAATAAGGTATACTAAACTAAAAGTTTCCAATATACGGAGCAATTTTGCTCGTTTCTCAGCGCGAAGCACTGAAAATTCTGACAGCATTAAAACTACCCTGCAACCACTTTTTGAAAATATTAAGTGTGCGAACAATTTTCACGTGCGGGACTATATTTCGTGTTGCGCTTTCAGCAATCAAAGAATTGAACGAGCAGTTTACACAGGCCCAAAACGTATATATGATAGTGCGTAGCAAACTGATTGGTAGATCAGAAGTAGCGCAGAGGTTTTTGGTACTCCAAATATCGGTTTGAGTCTCTCTTGGAAATTGTTTTTTTTTTAACAAAAGGGGGCAAAAATGAACCCAATTTTCGGTCTGTTAATTGCGATGGAAGGGGATGAACCCGATTTTCTAAATATTTGGGTCGGCAGGGGGTCGAATCCGTAGGGGAGGGGCGTCTTCCCCCCTAAACCCGCCACTGACTGAAAAAATTGATACATCAGAGATAGCGCAGAGGTTTTGGGTACTCCAAGTCAGTTTGAGTCTCTCTTGGAAACTGGTTTTGAACAAAGGGGGCAAAGATGAGCCCAATTTTTGGTCCGTGATTTGCGATGGATTGGGATGAGCCCAATATGTTAAATATTTGGGTCAGCAGGGTGTCGAATCCCTAAGTTGGAGAGCGCACTCCCTTGTCCCGCAAACCCGCTAGCTACTGCTTTTTCTTCAAAAGTCGGAATAAAAAAATCCTAGTTATTTTAAATAAATTTTAATACACAATTGCATTCGCGGCAGTTTTTTGCCAACATGTACACACAAATTTTAATACACATTTGAAAAACCGAAGTTTTGTCATGAAGGTCGAAGTATAAAGTGAGGACCTCGACCCGAGTAGCAACAAAGTCAATCCAACGAGACTTTACGTCAAACTGCATAAGTGTCTCGTTTGTTACATTTCAATCCAAAACTATTTTTTTATTACTGTAATAAAACTGTACTTTATAAAGGTATCTGAATTTGGTTATAACATCTCACGTGGAGCCCAGAATGGCTAACTCAACAATGGACTGACATAACAAGTGTGGTATTGGTAGTATTGTTTGTACAAATCGACCAAATGCTTCTCTAATTGAGTTTGATCTTCATTAGCACTGTCAATGCATTGTGGCTCCTTGCTGTGGAAACCCTTAAACATCTTCTTTAATGAGTCGCTGGATAAACTAAGTGATTTTTCCAGATGGAGGTAGGCGTTGTCTTTGTTTTCTCGTTTGCGTCTCTCTAGCGAGACAGCACCTGCGAGAAACCTGGGATCCAGTTTGGAAAGTTGCATGTTCAAAGCCTGTAAGCCAGCCGTCATCTCCTGTGCCTGCCACATCAACTGTTGCTTGTGCCTCATACCTCTGCTTATCAACAGGGAGGCCATGCTAGACTCCGGAGTGCGATCTAGTAGAACGACTCGGAAGTCGAAGCCAGCACTTTCGTAGAGCTCTGCCAGTTGGCGAATATCTGGGTTCGCAATTTTTTTCCTTACTCTTGCAGAACGGATATGAATGCATTTGTCCGGACTCTAAATTGGCATAAAATTTTAAATTTGCACTATTTGTGATTAACAATGAACAAAACTTCACAAAAAAATCATAGAATTATTTTTCAGGCATTCTAAAGTTCGGGCCAGCTGAAAATAAACAAGTTAGCCGTTTGTCGTCTGTTTTCTAACACT
Source organism: Symsagittifera roscoffensis (assembly GCF_963678635.1). Classification (NCBI taxonomy): domain Eukaryota; kingdom Metazoa; phylum Xenacoelomorpha; order Acoela; family Convolutidae; genus Symsagittifera; species Symsagittifera roscoffensis. The sequence continues at coordinate 63,907,371 of NC_087064.1, forward strand.
TTTCCCTTTGCCCTACAAAACTTTCTTAAAACAATAGAAAATATATTGCGCGTTAACTATTCCAAATTGTTAGTTAAAAAGTCGAAACTCGTCTGGAGAAAAAAACACCCCCCCCCCCCCCCGACCACAAATATTGCGTCACTTTCTGCGAAGGTCAGAACAATAATCTAGGGGCGATGGAAGCATTGAATAAATCAAATTGGAATAAAATTTACTGCTTATTATTGTTCACTCCTGAATTAACAAAGGTATACGTTGTTGGTGTTGCTTAGGGAGCTTAACAGATGACAACTTAAAACTTCTTACCACCGAAGGTGTTGACTATCATCAGTTTGCCTTTGTATTGTCTAGCGGCCAATCTGAGTTCTCCAATTGCTCTTGGGTTCAATTGTTCCCTTTGGTACTCGTAACACAGCACGATGCTGTTGAAACTGGCCTCTGGGTAACAAAAACTGTTCGGTGATTCTTTCTCCGAACATATTCTCTCCCAAGCGCTCGCCATAAAATGATGTCCTGAACCTTCGGCGCCAGCCACGAATACGACCTTGGGCTTGGAGTTGAACACTTTCTTTGTGAGGTAGTCGTAACTCTGCAAGAACTCCACTTCCTTTTTGATAAATTCTTTTTTCTCTTCTCTGAAAATGTCACTTCTTTTAGGGTGAGCAGCGAGACATTCGGAATGGGGGCCGCTGTAGCTCGGAATGAACACTCTTCTCCAATCCTCCAAGCCGAAAGACTCGATTTGTTCCCTTGACAGATTAGTTCTAACTGAATCGCCATTAGTATCCGTCCGATTGTAAATATAAACTCTAATTAAAACAACAGCTAAGAACAAAACCAAGAGCAACACAGCACATAACCTAGTTTCTAAAGTAACTTTGGTAATTTAGGGCCGCATAGCAGCGGAGACCCCGAATACAAAAATAAGGTATACTAAACTAAAAGTTTCCAATATACGGAGCAATTTTGCTCGTTTCTCAGCGCGAAGCACTGAAAATTCTGACAGCATTAAAACTACCCTGCAACCACTTTTTGAAAATATTAAGTGTGCGAACAATTTTCACGTGCGGGACTATATTTCGTGTTGCGCTTTCAGCAATCAAAGAATTGAACGAGCAGTTTACACAGGCCCAAAACGTATATATGATAGTGCGTAGCAAACTGATTGGTAGATCAGAAGTAGCGCAGAGGTTTTTGGTACTCCAAATATCGGTTTGAGTCTCTCTTGGAAATTGTTTTTTTTTAACAAAAGGGGGCAAAAATGAACCCAATTTTTGGTCTGTTAATTGCGATGGAAGGGGATGAACCCGATTTTCTAAATATTTGGGTCGGCAGGGGGTCGAATCCGTAGGGGAGGGGCGTCTTCCCCCCTAAACCCGCCACTGACTGAAAAGATTGATACATCAGAGATAGCGCAGAGGTTTTGGGTACTCCAAGTCAGTTTGAGTCTCTCTTGGAAACTGGTTTTGAACAAAGGGGGCAAAGATGAGCCCAATTTTTGGTCCGTGATTTGCGATGGATTGGGATGAGCCCAATATGTTAAATATTGGGTCAGCAGGGTGTCGAATCCCTAAGTTGGAGAGCGCACTCCCTTGTCCCGCAAACCCGCTAGCTACTGCTTTTTCTTCAAAAGTCGGAATAAAAAAATCCTAGTTATTTTAAATAAATTTTAATACACAATTGCATTCGCGGCAGTTTTTTGCCAACATGTACACACAAATTTTAATACACATTTGAAAAACCGAAGTTTTGTCATGAAGGTCGAAGTATAAAGTGAGGACCTCGACCCGAGTAGCAACAAAGTCAATCCAACGAGACTTTACGTCAAACTGCATAAGTGTCTCGTTTGTTACATTTCAATCCAAAACTATTTTTTTATTACTGTAATAAAACTGTACTTTATAAAGGTATCTGAATTTGGTTATAACATCTCACGTGGAGCCCAGAATGGCTAACTCAACAATGGACTGACATAACAAGTGTGGTATTGGTAGTATTGTTTGTACAAATCGACCAAATGCTTCTCTAATTGAGTTTGATCTTCATTAGCACTGTCAATGCATTGTGGCTCCTTGCTGTGGAAACCCTTAAACATCTTCTTTAATGAGTCGCTGGATAAACTAAGTGATTTTTCCAGATGGAGGTAGGCGTTGTCTTTGTTTTCTCGTTTGCGTCTCTCTAGCGAGACAGCACCTGCGAGAAACCTGGGATCCAGTTTGGAAAGTTGCATGTTCAAAGCCTGTAAGCCAGCCGTCATCTCCTGTGCCTGCCACATCAACTGTTGCTTGTGCCTCATACCTCTGCTTATCAACAGGGAGGCCATGCTAGACTCCGGAGTGCGATCTAGTAGAACGACTCGGAAGTCGAAGCCAGCACTTTCGTAGAGCTCTGCCAGTTGGCGAATATCTGGGTTCGCTATTTTTTCCTTACTCTTGCAGAACGGATATGAATGCATTTGTCCGGACTCTAAATTGGCATAAAATTTTAAATTTGCACTATTTGTGATTAACAATGAACAAAACTTCACAAAAAAATCATAGAATTATTTTTCAGGCATTCTAAAGTTCGGGCCAGCTGAAAATAAACAAGTTAGCCGTTTTGTCGTCTGTTTTCTAACACTTTTCCCTTTGCCCTACAAAACTTTCTTAAAACAATAGAAAATATATTGCGCGTTAACTATTCCAAATTGTTAGTTAGAAAGTCGAAACTCGTCTGGAGAAAAAAACACCCCCCCCCCCCGACCACAAATATTGCGTCACTTTCTGCGAAGGTCAGAACAATAATCTAGGGGCGATGGAAGCATTGAATAAATCAAATTGGAATAAAATTTACTGCTTATTATTGTTCACTCCTGAATTAACAAAGGTATACGTTGTTGGTGTTGCTTAGGGAGCTTAACAGATGACAACTTAAAACTTCTTACCACCGAAGGTGTTGACTATCATCAGTTTGCCTTTGTATTGTCTAGCGGCCAATCTGAGTTCTCCAATTGCTCTTGGGTTCAATTGTTCCCTTTGGTACTCGTGACACAGCACTATGCTGTTGAAACTGGTCTCTGGGTAACAAAAACTGTTCGGTGATTCTTTCTCCGAACATATTCTCTCCCAAGCACTCGCCATGAAATGATGTCCTGAACCTTCGGCGCCAGCCACGAATACGACATTGGGCTTGGAGTTGAACACTTTCTTTGTGAGGTAGTCGTAACTCTGCAAGAACTCCAATTCCTTTTTGATAAATTCTTTTTTCTCTTCTCTGAAAATGTCACTTCTTTTGGGCTGAGCAGCGAGACATTCGGAATGGGGGCCGCTGTAGCTCGGAATGAACACTCTTCTCCAATCCTCCAAGCCGAAAGACTCGATTTGTTCCCTTGACAGATTAGTTCTAACTGAATCGCCATTAGTATCCGTCCGATTGTAAATATAAACTCTAATTAAAACAACAGCTAAGAACAAAACCAAGAGCAACACAGCACGTAACCTAGTTTCTAAAGAAATCAGATGAATTCATGCTTATTTGGAACTTATTCTAAATAGTTTTTCTTACTAAGAAATAACTACAGATCCAAAAAAAAACATGTGAATGTGAAGCTTAAGACACTCAGATGTTGACAAGTGGGTGCTACAGTGCTGATTTAAATTAACCGGACAAAACGAGCTAAACTTCAAATTTAAAACGCGTTTTTCTCAAATTGGTTTGAGTTTAGCTGAAAACGTATGGAGACAAAACTTGCTTAAAATTTTAGCAGGATTAATATGGTGTAATTTGTTTTGCGAAATTCGGGCCCAAAACTTTACCCCAAAAATGGGTCATTTGGCTTTTCTTAGTTAATCAAAAATTACGCCAAAAAATACCCAGTCGATCACAGACAATTATATCAAAGTGAGCTCCTTACGTAGCCCAACAAACTTTAAGAAGAGTATAATCTTTAAAATATTGTAGAAGTTAATTTATTTTTGTTTGATAGACAAAAAAGGGTCGTTTTTACTGTATAAAATACCAACTTTTTATTTAAAAACAATAATTAAACAATTTGCAATTTTTTTGGAGAAAATACCCTTCTTAAAGTTTGTTGGGCTACGTAAGGGGCTCACTTTGATATAATTATGTCTGTGATCGACTGGTTATTTTCGGCGTAATTTTTGATTAACTAAGAAAAGCTAAAATGACCCATTTTTGGGGTAAAATTTTGGGCCCGAATTTCGCGAAACAAATTACACCATTTTAATTCTGCTAAAATTTTAAGCAAGTTTTGTCTCCATAAGTTTTCACTCAAACCAATTTGAGAAAAACGCGTTTTAAATTTCAAGTTTAACGCGTTTTGTCCGGTTGATTTAAATCAGCACTGTATAGCAACCAGAATTTGAAATTATTATACGAGCAACCAAAAAAAAATTTTTGTCGACCTTTTTTCTAGCTTTCGACCAAACTAATTTTCCCCTATTTTCCCATAATAACTATTCTGCCAGTAATTTCTGCGCCTTAGGCGACTTTTAGAAAAAAATGCCAGAAATGTTCTTGAGCACTTTGTGATAGGTTTTGACCAAAAAATTGCGTTTTGAAGCGCGCGCTCCCCCTCAGCATTCGTATATAAAAGCACCTTTAGATAAATTTTAGGTTTGGTCAGCCGGGAATGATTCCAGTGAACTAATACAAAAGGAGGGTCTTTTTGATTTCCTACGATTAGTTATGAATTCATCTTTCTTTTCATGTCAGCTCAGGGTTTCTTGAGGTCCCACTCCAAACAAAAAAATATTGCAAGATGTAATAATTCCTAACAAGTAATTTTCAACCTAATTGAAACCTGTTTAAATCAAGGTCATTTTCCATCAAGACTAGTTTGAATATCCGGAATAATCTGTTTTTTCGTCTATCAGCGAACTGCATCGAGTGAAAAATGAATATCTAGTAATAATATGATGCCGATTCTAACATGTTATCATCAAAACTAATTTTAACTAAACGAGCTTTAGAAGTTATGTGTGGTAAAACACGCTGAATCAACTAAATTTAAAAAAGAACAATCTGATAATTGACTAAACATTCATATTTTTATAAACCTTTTTTTCTGTACATTGAGCGAAAACTGACAAGACAATTCATTCTCATAGACAATAACTCAGCTTCCTAACTCGTCTGGCAAAGTCTCAGAATATGGAAACCTAGCGACCAGTGGCATACGCGACAATGGAAGCTAAACCAGATGATGAAGAAAAAGATCTCAAACATTTGACCCAAAAATTAAAATAAAGCAGTCAAAAATCAAACAAAGAAAAAAGTCAACTCAAAAAACTGATAATTAATTTGAGCTAAGGCAAACTAAAAACTTGATAAGAGGCAGAGATATATATGCCACCATCAATCACGTACGAGTGGAGGAGAATAAATAATAATAATAATAAATTGTTTGCAAATTAGATTCCATTTACAACCAAACGAAATCTCATTGCGAGAACGCCGTGGAACTAGAAAAGTATCAGATAGGCAGAATATGAGCAAGCCTTAAGCACATTGATTTATAGCAAATGAAACCACATCGATCTATCATGAGTGAAATTTGATGGTGAACAGAATGTGCAGAGACACTAGTTTTTCAAGGAATTAACATACTTCACCTGATGGCATCTATGGGAGAGTAAAAGAAATCCTAACATACCAGATTTTCGCACCACTTGAGATATCCCGCAATAGGATTGTAAGCTAGCAGCCAAAAAAGAAACGAAAGCCACTAAGCTACAAAAATTGCTGAATGTCAAAAAAAAACAGTTACCAATTTTTTAAATAATTTGTCTCGAACGATTTTCAATTTGAGCAAGCTACGTCCAAAATTAAATCGTCGGTATGAATTAAAATTCCAGAAATATTTATCGAGGTGCAGCAAAGCCGGCAAAACTTGGGTAAACTCCCGTGAATGATGAAAAACTTTGAGCCATAACGCTCTGAAAATTCAAGTTTTTTTTAAATTCTTTTGAGCATTTCTAAAATGATATTCTGTGTTTTCCCCTTCAATAGACGGAAAAAAGATCATTAAGCAGATAAATTATAAGCCGAAACCGTTTAGACCGAATGAATTTTTTAAGCAAAACAAAAGAAAAATAAACAAAGTAAGGCCTTGTAAACTTACGTATTACAGGGTAAAAAAAACACTTGCAGCTACAAAGGAAATTGCTAGCAGAGCACGTGATGTGGCAACGAAGCCAACAAAACATAAGACAAATGATAGACCGACAGTTTTTTGTAATGAATGTTTTTTACACTACTGCACGAAACTTCTGAAAGCAATAGTCCAGTTGTCTGCTAGTATAAATTAAATCTTCAAGAATTCGAAAGCAATAGTCCAGTTGTCTGCTAGTATAAATTAAATCTTCAAGAATTCAAGTAAAATTGTCAAACTAGTTATACCGAAAAAAATTAAATTCCGATTTGATAACACTTGCTTATCGCAAGCCTAAATATCTATACTTTATTTTTCAGTTTAAATTGTCCAAGAAAGCTCTCAAACGAATTTTGTTTGTTGAAAAAGCTCAAACTGACAGAACTTGGGTAAACGACCGTTGATCCGAAAAAATGGCAATATACTTAACTTTTTTGCAACACCTGAAACACAAACGCAGAAAACACGTTCGACTTTCAAACGACGTAGTATGAGGCACCTAGATCAATTTAACATTACTCGATTTAAGCCAAACGAACCCTTTTGAGTTAGGACCGATGTGGTTAACTCATAGAGTAATTTCGGATAGGGTACACCGTCTGCTCGTCACGCTATCTTATTTTCGGCCGGATAGATTCGTGCAACTTCTTAGTCTAATACCGATCCTAATCTTACTCTTATACTATCTAGTCTCAGGTTGTTTAACTAGTCTCTGCTAGGCTCAATAGATCTAGGGTATACTGGTTTATTGCGGCTGCTGAAGTTCTCTCGGAGAGGCAACTAAGTTCTAAGTTAAATTCAAATCTCTCTGGTGCTGAAATTACAAGTAATTTCAGCACTTACAAATAAGTGGGTTGTTAGTTAGATGGATCATGATTGGTTAATATTAAATACTTTACAGTGGTAAAATATCTAATTTATCCAATCATAAAATGTAGTTTAAATCAGGTTCCACCCATCCGGGTTTTACAGAGTTTTTTAGAATAGTCTTTCTGCAATTCAAAGGGTGGATGATGGACGTTGGTATTTGGCGAACATCATATTTCTTCTGGGTTCTCTTGTTAGAGAAGTTCCAGGTTCAATCGCGGTGTCTTCTCATGACAACGACTGGGTTTTCGCAACAAACTCAAATCTGATTTCAGAATGGTTGGCTATGACAGGTTTTTCTGTTCCATGTAGAGAACTTCTTTTGGGTTGACCTTGTCTGGGAATGGCGTGGAGATTGTGCGTGGAGGGGATGCCTGGTTACTCGGATCTGTACGTATACTTGAACATCGAGGTGGTCATTGTTCTATTTCAATGAAGTCCTTTTCTGCGAAGTCAAGTCGTACTCTAAATCCTTTGAGTTGTGATTGTGGGCGGCATATTGATTGTGGTTGGCCATTCTTTTTCGAGTGTAGTGGGTTCATTTTGTCTTTGGATGTTCGTCTTTGGTGTTGTATGCTGATCTATATACTGCAAGGTATAATTTACATTTTATAAAATTTTTATTAGTTTGGTGTTTTAATTATGATTTTGGTTAGTTGTTTTCACAAAAGCTTTTTGTTTTAGTTCGGTTATTTTGAAAAGTTACTCACCCTTGAGTACCTCTTATTAAAAATAGAAGTGTGGTCACAAAGCGTGGATGTAGCGCGGTGGGTTAGGCCGGCTATAGAGCATGCTCAGGACGTCCTCTCTGGTGGGTTAGGCCAGGAGTGGGAGTATGATTTCGTGCGGCTTTTGTGAGAGGTCCTGTTATGTGATAACTTTTTATGTTAGGTTTATTGTGGTTTTTCTTATGTTTCGTTGGTTGTGTCCTTTTTTCAAAAATCAAATTGTTTTTGGTATGGGTTTGTCTTTCGACTTTTTTGTGTTTTATTATTTCTTTCTTAGACTTTATAATAGTCTTCAAAAGAATAAATTATCCAGTTTTAAACTGGGTTAATCCGGTTTGGGTACCGTTGGTTTCCTTTTCTTAGTCATGCTGTTATTCTATGTGTTGTGGTGTTTAGTAAGCTGCATTGGTTAGTTTTGTTTAGTATATAATTCCTTTCCAACCGGGTTAAAGGAAAGATTGAAACTTGTTATCGTGTGTTAGAGTTGTTGAGTGTGAAAGCTTGAAACTGAAATTCATTATTTAAACAATTCTTCGTGGGCGAGCTGTGCGAGTTTGGATAGAATTCTTGTGCGAGTGAATGGAAATATCAAAAGGTTAGTACTGCATTTTCGTGTTATCAATTTACTACATAGAATTTCAATTTTACTGCTAGTTTTGGTGAAAAATTAAGTTACAAATTTTCATCATTATTAGAATTACTGCTTTTAGGGAAATAATTTATAAATTAATTTACTACATTTGTATGAATTTTATTTAATTTAGCTGGTGCAAAAAATTATTAGAGTTTTGAACAATTTGAAGAAGTTTTCTATTTTTTATTTTTCTTTTGTGTATTTTGCAGATGATCGTGAGATGAAGACTAAAAATCGAAATGATACATGGATAAAGAATGGTTAGTGTTTAAATTGAATTTATTAGTAAAGAATATATAGAAATTATACTTACCTGTTAGTCGTCGGGGAAAAAACCGTGGGGGAAGATGTCGTGTATTATGTCGGAATTTGTTAGTAATTTTGCTAGTATGCGAATGATGTTTTTAGTTTGAAGCAGTGGCCAAAGCAATTGAAGTGCTTTAATGGTTTTTAGTTTTTCAGTGCCAACTGCAAAATCATAAGGTGTGTTTTGGATGAGATTATATAATTTGTGATTGTATTTAGTGTTGTGGATGAATTCTAATATTGGGATTTCTATAGGTTGAACAATCTCATGTGGGATAAGAAAGGGTCTGGATTCTTCTGCGTTGAAGGTCTTTGTGATGGGACAAAAAATATACATTTGGGTTATGGGATCATAATTGCGAAGAATACCGTGAAGGTTGTTATCTTTGATGCAATATGTGAAGTTAAGAAAAAATGGTGATGTGTATTTAGAGTTAATAAATTGAAAACGGTGGTGTGGTTGTCTTGATGGAGTGTGTAGATCAAAGTGATTTTGTATGAAGCGATAATATGTATATGTGTGGGTTTGTTTAGTGCGTAACATAATATCGTGTGAGCAGTGCAAATCTCGTTCGTGTGGTGCAAGGAAATGAAAGGTTAGTGAAAATAATTGAAATTTTTCTTTAAAACTTTCGTAAGCTTGTGTGTCGGTTAGTGCTTCAGAAATGATGTGATCGAATTTGCGATCAAATATATTGAGTGTAAATACATATGGTGTTTTGATAAAGAATTTTTCTGTGATTTGTAGGTTAGCGAAACGGTCATCATCTAAAAATTGATCTTGGTTAGCTCGGATGATGTTGTGATCGTAATATTCTAGCGTATATTCGTTAGCTCGGGGTGCAGTGTATGTTTTTAGTGACTTTTTATATCCTATATAAGTAAATTGTCTATGTGTTAGTGGTGTGGTGAGTCGATATAGCATATCTTTACTTCTTTCTATATCGATGTGAGTATTAGATAAAGGTAGGCAAAGGGGGTTAGTAAAATGATAATATGATGTCCAATGAAGTGTAGGCATTAAAACTTGTTCATCTACAAAACTACGTGTGTCGTTAGTGTTGTTAGGAGTGTTCAAAGTATATTGTGGAAATGAAGGTAGGGTGATTGCTAAAAAATCTTTCGTGTTAGTGTGATTTGGATGATTAATATATTCACGGGCTGTTCCTGGTTTTGTTGGAAATGGATGGTTCGGGAATTTTCTTTTGAAAGTGCGATAAGCTCTATTAGTGCTATTTGACGATTCGGTGGATGTGGATGATGGTGCTAATGATGCGGTATAAGCTGAAGAGGGTGTAGGGGTAGGTGGGTTTGATGATTCTATTGTGGATGAACTCTGATTAATAGTGGGGTTTTCAAGGTGGAAGGGTTGTTGTTGTAGGGTGATAAAATTATCTAGTTCCTGGGAGATTTGGGGAGTATCTGGAGAATTGGATGATCGGTCTGAATGAAATGAAGAGTAGGTTGGGGTGACTTGAGAAGCATAAGAGGGTGTAGAAATGGATGGAAGTGGGTTATTTAAGGGGTTGGTTGAAAAGGGGGTTTTGAAAAAACTGAGGAGTTGGTTTGAAAATTATTAGATGGAGATGGTTCAGAGTCTGCAAATTCATCAGGGGTTTCAATATTTGGGTTATTAAGTTGTGAAATGGAGTATAAAACTGAGATATGTGAGTTAGTGTCTGAATTCATGCCTGATGATACATTATTGGTTGGGAAATCGGGTGGCGGGAAAGCAAAAAGTGGAATTATTGTAATTGGAGTGTTGAGGTTGGTTGGGTGGGAATTTGAGCGGTGTAGGGATCCAAGTTGTCGGCTCATCGTGGGCTAAAAAAATTATTATTTTGAGACTGAAAAGCGGTGGTATGGGGTTGTTCTATAATTTGTTCATATGTATTTTCATCTAGTGGATGGTGTGTCATTATATGTTGAATGGGACTTTGTGATATGGTTGGTCTAAAATTTGGATTATGTGTTATTGCTAAATTTCGAAAATTTCGTGAGACTAGTGATAATGGATGGTTATGTGGTAGGGGTGGTAACTGTGGTGCTGTAGGTGTTATGTCTACATTGTTATGTTCTTCGTCGTATGTGTTCTGTCTTGTTGCTATTTTTGTGTTGTATTCTTTTATTTGTGCGTCTAAAAGAATTTTATTTATTGATGATGAAAAAATTCCAAAAAATCCTGCAAATAATATGCGTGCTACACTTGCTTGTCTATTTACTTGTGTGTGTATAGCGCATGTATTATAGATTCCTTTTAAGAGTGAAAAAAGAAATCCTATAAAGTTAAACATTGCGTATAAAATAGTCAATTTTTCTAATATGTAGTAGGGCCATCCTAGAAAATCGAGAATTTCATTTTTTAGTGTAACAAAGCTAAAAATATTTATAGGTGAAATATCTTGTGGTCTATATTTTTCACCGTTTAGATATATATAGTCTTTAATGTCTTTAAAATATCCGCTATAATCTTGTGTATAAATATCTGCAAATCCTGCGGTTTCGGCAAGTTTGCGTAAGTTTTGGTCAATTGATTGTCTTTGTATAGTGTCCATTTGTGTTAATAATTCTTGGAATTGTTGTGTTCTAATGTGATGTTGTATATCGGATTTTGAGTATATTCCAATTGACTGTAGGTCAATATTTGGGTTTCGAGCAATAGCTCTAATGCTTTCAGGTGAAAATTTTTTGAGTGATTGCATTAATGTGGGATATGGGGTAAGAAGGTAATATTTATCTTCATCAGGGTTCCGTTGTACTACATTGTGGCTATTTTTTGATCCACATGGGACTGCGGTATCCCAGAAATAGGTTCGTCTTGAAAGTGTGTCAACGAAATGTACTTTATTCTTATAAAAGATAGGGATTCTTTTATAGCATCGTTTATCTTCAAAAACATATAGTGGTGATACTTTTTTGGTACAGGTATAAAACCATAAAATGTTTCCTTCGTAGTCTAAAAAATTTGATCTATTGCCTGATAGTAAATATCCTGCGTAGGGTATTTTTAATACTGCTAGTGCAAGTGATTGTAGGATTTGTGTCCTTTCTAATTCGCATAGTTGGCGAAGTGTTTCTAATTCGGAGAGTGACATTTCTTGAAAAATGCGGCTAATTGTGTAGTCTAATTTCATATCTAGGTGAATATCATAATGGATATTACCGAAATATGTACTATTCATTAGTGATAGTTCTTGTAAACGTGTGCTTCTAGTATCATGGGGCTTTAGATGTCCACCAGGTTGACTTTTACTTTTTTGAAAATCAACTGGTATATATGATGTTCCTTCGTTTATAGGGTGACTTGTGGCGTATGGGTCGAATTTTACTTTTCCAGTGGTCATGTCGAATCCTTTTTCGTATTCAACTAATATCTCGGAGTATTGTGTTTTGTGAAGTGGATTTCTGTATTTACATGCAAGTTCTGTTTCTTGATATATTTGAAAACGTGTCAATTTATTTTCTATATTGTGTATGTTCCTAAAATTAGAACTTTGTTTTCGTGATGGATGGACTTGTTCATATGGAATTGATTGTATAAAATATTTTTCGTGAAATTTTATCATACGAGCGTGTATTTTTGCTACTTGAAATGTTGTACATGTGTCTTCGGGGAACCAAACAATTGTTGCTTGTGTTCGTGTTGTAGGGTCACAATAGCCTTGATCGTTTTTACAGGGTAATCTAATTCCTTGATAGATCATTGTGTTGTCAGATAAATCGCGTGTGAGTTGTATTTTTTCGAGTTGTATTTTCCAATCGAAAAACATTATTTCTTGATATCCTTTATTTTTCGTGTCTGCTTTGCAGTTTGATGGGTCATTTATACCAATGTGTGGTATCCAGTGTTTATCGTGTATGTCATAAGTTAATCTTCCGTGTGCGCCGTTGTATGGGTATTTTTCATCTAATTTTATATGTCCTTGATATCTTTCAAGTTCTGCTTGATGTACAGAATCTGCAAAAACTTGGAAATATACTAATTTTCTATCTGTGTTTTTATTTCTTGTGATGTTTAGTCTTAGTAACTCGTTTTTACAATCTTCGGGATTGAGATGTAAAAGTCGTTCGATATTACTCTGGTAGAATGATTCGTGGTCAAGTCGGTTTTTATTTCCATTTGAGACTTGTGAACAATGTACTTTCTTTTCAGAAAATGTTGCTGTGAATTTATATCCTATAACTGTTGTTGCTCGGGCTTTTGAATAAAGTGTCGCTATTACATTTGTTGTTTCTATAGCTTGTGGTTCTGTTTCGCATTGTGATACTTGATTTATTGCATATTTGTGTAGTGTTTTTTGTTCGTTTTCTTCACAATCGTAATGTGTTACTAATAAATCTTGGGGTCCAGTGCGGGGGGAAGGGCTTATGTTTTCATTGGAGGTTACTAGAAAAAGAATTTGGAGAAAAATTAAAATTTTTAGAATATACATGTGTATGACAATCCTGAGTATGGGTTATAAAATGTGATGTAACCAATTGTCTTTTTGGCATATTTGTCGTATTTGTATATTACTTCAGTTGTTATAAATGGTGGTGGTAGTGATTGAGCTGTTATATTTGGCGGGTTTAATGGGTAGGGATGTTGAGTAATGTTGTTTAGTTTAACCGTGATTTCAAATTTTAATTGTAGACTATTTTGTTGGAGTATTTGGATGTTATGATCACGAATGTCTTCGTGAATGTCTTGTCTATATTGTAGTCTATTTAGTGCCCAGTTGTGGAGTCGGTTACTTTCTGGGTGTTGTCGAAATAATGGTGGAGGTGCTGCGAATGTATTCCAGTCTAGTCTTAAAGGAATATTTGTTGATGATTGTTCTCGATATCTAGCGTCGAGGTTATTTGGGAAATTTAAGTTAAAAGGTGGTGGTGAAATCTGGCTTATTGATGGTGTTGATGGTAGTGATAATGTTTCTGGTAGTGATGAGGATGTTGTTGTATCCGTAGAAATATCTATTGGATCATTGATTAAATTTGAATCACCTTGTGTGAATGAATGTGTTGTCCAATATGGTAGTCGTGATGTTTGGTTTGTAGGGTTAAAGGGATTTTCACGTATTTGTTCAGATGTTGGTGTTGAACCTAAGTAATCTGAGGGTAGGCTTGAGGTGCTACGTTGTGAAAGAAGCGTAGGGGTTTCTGGTAATATACCAATGGGGTTTTCTGGAGTACTTTGTGATGGGGATTGGGGTATATCAAAATGAACTCGGGGAGTTTGAAAATTTCTGTTTCGTCGAGGATGTATAATTTGTCTATTTATTTCGACTGTATTTTGCTTTTGACTAGGATTTCGTATTCTACTTAATTCTTGTGGTAGTGTTGGGTATAAGTTATATGTTGGTTCGCTTAGAGGTGCTTTTCGTTGAGCTGGTTCTAATGGTTCAGATAAGCGAGCGTGTCGTTCTTCAAAAGTATATGGGTTATCTTGAAAGGAAATTCGTGTGGATGTTTGGGGGTTTTGGGTAGTTGAAGATGGTGTTGGGTTATCTTGGGATGATGTCGGTGAAGACTGACTGAGTGATTGTTGGTTAGCAATTTTTGATGGTTTTTTATTTATTCTTTTAGTAGAAAAATTTATGTTTATTATAGTATTCTTCTAGAAAAAGAATTAGGAGGATTGTTGCTAGAGCGAATGTGATTATTGCTTTCTTTATACATTTGCATATTGTCAAGATGAGGGATGATAGAAATGTTATAAAAATTACAAATAGTAAAAAAATATCTGTTCTACTAAAAATGGTTCGTATCATTTAGATAAGTTTTGTGAATCGTACCTGTGGATATAGTCAATAGCTTTTGAAAGCTGGAGGTATAGTTCAAATATGGAATAGAAAATTAAAAAAATATTGCAAAAAATGATTAAGATTATTACAAAAGATTCAAAGGTATCAAAAAGAAATATGAATAAAAGTTTAAATATTGTTAAAAAGTTTATGAAAATGTTGAGTATTAAGTTGACTGGTCGAGAGAAGAGCATTTAAGAAATGGCTTCTCGATCGAATATTTTTTGTTGTTTGAGGCAATTTTCAAGTGTGGTTGGATTATTTATTGGTTTTTTGACAAGTGGGTTGAGTTTTGTGAAAAATTGTTGGGGGCGAATTTTATGGTGATCGGGGTATTTTTGAGATTTTTATACTTTAGGCTAATTAAAATGGTCGTTCTTTTACTTTAGGCTAATTTAACATATTTGTTTGGGGGGTATTTGAGGTCTGAGTTGGGGAAATATTGTTGATCTTTGGTTTATTAGATAAGGGAGGGTTATGATATTATGGTGATATTTATTTTAGTTGTCAAGTTGAAATGGTTTGCTTATTTTTGACCTGGAGGTCGCAAAGTTATAGTTATAGATATGCCTGGAGTTTAATATCGTTCGTCTAGTTGATCTGTGTTAGAGTTAGAGAAGGTGACGGATTGGATGAATCCTATTGGCTAATTATGAACTAGAATCGTTGCGTGTTTGTCAGCATGTTTTTTTGAAAAATGAAAGTTCAAAATATTTCAGAGGTGCAAAAATTATGAATTTTAAAGCTGTTTTTGAAATTCGACTTTCTTTAATATTTTAGATTGTGGGATGAATGTTTTATAGTTTTTACGTGGTTGATTTCTAAGTCGTGATGACTCTCTATGTTCTGATTTGTCGATTTGTTCTTGGGGTATTATTTTTTCTGTCAATTTTCTATTTTTTCTTTCTTTTTGAGGTTTATTTTGATCTAGCTTTTTTGTATTGTTTTTCGTTGTAGTTGATTTTTTATTTTGATTTTCGAGATGAATGTCATGTTGTTCCTTTGTTTTATTTTCCGTATGTGGGTTATTTTGAATAACTTTTAAACCTGTGAAAGAATATAATTGAGTTAGTTCGCGTAGTGCGTGTTCTTTTGGGTAATAAGGTAATAGATTGTTTCGATGTTGAACAAATTCTTTTTTATCTGAGTCGGTGATTTTATATGTGACATCAGTGGGTTTGGCAATTATTTGGTATGGTCCTTTACGAAGGGGTTGTAATTTTTTAGAAATTCCTTTGTGAGTGTTAAAATTGGGTATTAAAACAAATGTTCCAATTTTTAAATCGGAGGCTGGTGTAAAGCGTGAATTTATTTGTTCATTAATGTTTTGCTTTTGTAACAACTTTTTTGTTACTTTTTGGTAAATTTCATTGTGTTTTTTATCTCTATTTAAAATCCATTCGGTGTGTGTACCGGAGGCTAATTTAAGAATTTGTGGGTGATGAAAATGATCTTCATCGTGTGTATGTAAAGGTAAGTTATAACAAATTGAGTCTTTATTCGGTTGACAATAACTTTGTGCATTTTTATGAGAGTTTGCTGTAAACATAATTGGTTTGCGTGGCTTTTGATTAAAAACCATTTCATATGGTGACATTCCTAGAGTTGTCGTGATTTGTGAATTATATGCTAAGGGAAATAGTTTTACATCTGCTGACCATTCAGTGTATCTTGTATCATTTCCATTGATGATACATCTAAGATATTCTTGTAGTGAACGGTTCATACCTTCGACTAAGCCGTTTGTCCAAGGTGCGTGAGATGTACGTGGTTTGTGTTTGATGTTATATAAATGACATAGTGTGATGATTTCATTATTTATGAATTCTGTACCGTTATCTGTAACTAAAATTTCTGGTAGTCCGAATTTGGCTATCCAGTGTTCATAGAGTGTTGTGTAAGCGTAATAAGCGTTACAATGTGGTACTGGGTTAAGTGCTACATAGTGTGTAAATGCGTCAACAATTACCATAATGTAGGAATTTCCTTCGGATAATGGTAAAATTGGTCCTTTTGTATCAAATGAAATACGGAGGTTAAAGTACAAACTTTGTCCTTTAAAATCTTGTTTTTGTGCTATTTGTTTTTGATTTGGATAAGGTTTATTTAGCTGACATACTATACAATCATTGCATAGTACTTTTATCCAAATTGGTGCATTTGGAAAATAAAAGTTTTGTATGAAATTTGAATATGTTTTCTCTGATCCAGAGTGTCCTTTAATGTTTTGTGTATGTGAAATATTAAAAGCTATAAGAATCATACTTAGAGGGAGACAGGGAACTGTAGATTCATTTAATTGGTATTCTAGAAGGTCTGTGTTTTCGTTAATTGTTGTATTATTGAATTTTCGAAAATATCGGAGGAGTGTTTTATTTCCTAAAATAGTTGTATCTGCCTTGGCGGGTTTAGTTTTATATTTGTGCCATGATTTTAGTTGTCTAATTACTGGGTCAAGATTTTGATATTGTTTCAAAGTATTAATTGTAATTTTATCTGTTGGGGGAGAAAAATGTTTTCTATTTCTAATTTAGATAAAGGAATTGTATCAAGTGGGTCATGGAGGTCAAAAACTTGATTTATTGTGTATTTTGAATCGTTTGTTTGTGGTCCTGATAAATTTATTTTATCAGTTAGATTTTCTTTTTCAATTAATGGAAAAAGGTCTTTTTTATGTGAGTGTTGTTTTACTCTTTTTTGTTGGGTGTTATTTTTTATCCATTGTGAGTATGGAATTGGTTTGAAAGTTGATGTTCCTAGTAGATCAACTTCGTAGTGGTTATTTTGGCAATCTAAATAAAGTGGGAAGTGTTGTAGATTGTTTATCTGTGATTGTTCAACGTCAGTTTTTACTGCATATTTGCATTCTAGTCGGGGTGATGTTTCGTTTTCTGCAAGGTAGAATTTTATATTTTTGGGTATTTCTACTGTAGTTTTTCGTGTAAGTAATTCAGGTGGTGTATTTCGACTTAAAGTGTCTGGTAATGCAAGATTCTTTCCTGCTGTCCAAACGATATGTAAGTTTGGGAATTTCATTAGAATTAGTTGAAATCTATAAACTCGGTGATTTGGATTAGATTTTTGTGTAAAGAGAAAAATGATTGGTTTGTGATCTGTAAATAGAACTGTTGGATGTTTTGATCCAAGTATCAGAAATTCATATTCTGTTAGTGTATTTATTATAGCTGTACATTCTCTCATTAGAGTTGAGAGTCGTAGCTCTGCTTGAAAGAATAGTCGAGAATTTGCTGATATAAAGTTCATTTTGTTTGTACCATTGTGTGATTGTAATAATGCTGCGCCGATGCCAAAATTCGAAGCATCGCACATTGCATAGAATGGTTGATTTGGATCTGGAATTGTATTCGAAATTTGTTCAGTTAGGAGTTTTTTAATTTCTTCAAATGGTGCTTGATGTTCTGTGTTCCATTCAAAATTATATTATAGAATGGTCTTAGGTATAATTGCATTTTATAGACATATTTGCTTAAAAAAATTAATATTCCAAGGAATTCTTGGATTTTCTTTTTGTTTGTTGGTGGTTGGAGCTTTTGAATAGCATCAAGGCGTGATTTTAATGGAGTGATTGTTTTTCTTTCTATATTGTGTCCTAAGAATTTAACTCGTGTTAAAAAGAAGTGTGATTTATCGGGGGCGGCCTTCAGATTTTCGTTCTGAAGTATTTTGTGATAGTGTTCTAAAACATTGAACATTTCTTCTTTTGTCTGTGATTGCATAAAAACATCGTCTAAATAGGTGATTGCGTTTTTCTTGAGTATTAGTGGTCGAAAAATTATGCTCATAAAAGCTGAAAATGCTGCTGGTCCTATGGATATTCCATAGAATAGGCGGTTGAATTCGTATTGCTGATTTCCAATAACATTTTGTGTTAAGCGTCGCGATTGTTCATCTAGTGGCATTTGATTGTATGCGATATTCATATCTGCGGTTGTAAAGTATTTTCCGTTTATTTTTGTTAAAATAACTTGTATTGGTTCAATAGGCCAATTGCATTTTGATTCGTCTATTAGTGAATTAAGGTATCTAGCGTCTAGAACTATTTTTAATGATTCTCCTTTTGCTAGGATGATAACAGGGTTGATAAATGTGTTAGCTTTTGGTTGTTCTTCTTTGTTTACCGGTGAGATAATATTGTATTGTTCTAAAATATCGAGTAATCTGTTTACTTTATCATGTAAGTGAATTGGTACTTTACTTGCTCTTTGTTTTTTGAAAACTGCGTCAGGTTTTAATGGGAGATGTAGTGATGAGCTGATTTTGCCAACATCAAATTTAGATGTTGCATAGACTGATGAATATTTTATTAGCTGTTTGGCTAATTTATCAAATTCGTCTTGTGTTATTTGTGAATGTTGGAAGTTAAACATTGTTAAAAATTTCTGTTGATTCTCTGTATAGTTATTTATGTTGAATGTAGGTTTGAAATATGGGGTTTTTGTGAAATAATCTGTATTTCTTTTTTCATTACTTATTATATTATTTATGGATAATTCTTCATTAAGAATTGTGGATTGACAAATATCTAATAATTGGAGTATATTATTTACGCGGTATGCTTTTTCATGTATTGGTGATATCGTAGCGTTGGTTTCGCAATAGCCTAAAAGTCCTAAGGGTAATGTTACTTGATAGGGTGTATTGTTGTATACATGTAGAGAAATAATATCTGAATTCGAGTTTTTCAAATATTTTATGGATGAAATTGTGATTTTGAAAAACTTATGGATAGGTTTGAATTCAAAATCTGACATATAGAGTTGTTGTTTGTTTTGTTTTTTATCATATTGGTGAACTTGTTTTATTGAGAAATTATATATGTTTCCTGATAGTGGTTTCAGGTGTTTTCTTTGTTGATTATATATCGGATAAAATTTTGAAAAGAATGGTGGTTGTTTATTTAATCTTTGAAAAAATGTTAGGGATGTGTCTTTTGTTTTTGTGTATTTATCTTTGATTAGTATTTTACTATTCAAAATGTTGATTGTTGGTATATATTTAGAGATAAATGGTATTCCAATAATATTGTGTTTAATATCCGTGATATGGAATATTTGTTTAAATGGTTTATTTAAAATTTTATTTTGCTCTATTGTTCTTGTGGGGAGAAGAAATAATTGAATTTTTCCATAGTTTACCAATGTTGATCCTTGTGCTGTTGCTAGTTTACTGGATGTTTCAAGAGGCGTTAGTTTGGGTGTAATGATTTTATTTCATTCCATGTGGGAATGTTTATTATGTTTGATTCTGCTCCTGAATCAATTAAAAAATCAATTTCAAGATCTGGTGGTTGAAATTCTTTGTTTCTTGGACTTTCTAAAAGAAATGGTATTGTCCAAATTTTTTCTTTGGGTTGTTCTTTTTGTATATTTTGATAGATGTGATTTGTATTCAAGCATTTTGTTTTGTCATTTTCATTGGATTGGTTTGTAGTGTTGATTTCGTTAGTTTCTTGTGCCGTTTGTGTGGAAAGGATGGGTTCAATATAATAATTGTGAAGGAGTTCTAATTGATTTTCATATATATGTGATGAAAAAGGTTGTTCATATATAATAGGTTCGTAGTCATTTTCGACTGCTATCATATTTATGGAGATAGTGTTTTCTGTATCACTTTCTGAATCTGATGATTCACAGTTTATTTGATTTAGTTGTAGTTCGTTATTTCCTGTGTCATCAATACCTGGGGAGTCTGATGTTGTTTCTGGATTTGATTGTACTTGATTTATATTTCTTTGATGTTTAGGTGTACTACTTCTGTGGCGATTAATAGAATTATTATAATGGTTATTATTCCTGTGTGGTGATTGGGAATAATTTCTATAACGATTATTATAACTTGAATGTCGATTTTGTGAATTATTTTGTGATCTGTTTTGATAATTATTGTTTGGTCTGTTATAGTTTGATCTATTATATGAGTTATTCCTTGATCGATTGTTCGGGTAATTCTGGTTTCGGTTGTTTGAATAACTTCTATTTCGATTATTGGAGTAGTTTCTATTTCTATTGTATGATGAATTTCGTGATTGATTGTTTGGATAGTAATTATTCCTTGATTGGGAATTAGATCTAGAAACAATTTTGTGTTGTGTTTGAATTTGATCTGGAGTAGTTATTTCGACTATTTGGTCTATTGTAATGATTTTGTGACTAATTTTGTGTATTTCTTCGTTCTGGTGATCTTCCTCTATAACTTGAGTTATATGGTGATTGAGTTCTCGTGTAATTGGTATTGTTCGGAAGTGGTTTTACTGAACTGTTGTTGCTGTATACACTTTTGTTCGGTAGATTTTGATCTTTTTTCATGTATTGATAGAATGATTTATTCGGTTCTTTATATTTTTGAGGTTTGTTTTGATTGTCCTGTTGTTTTTGTCTACATTCAGAAATACTATGTCCGTATCGTCGGCAATAATTACACCATTTTTTGAAAGATGGTTTGCCTTTAAAGTTTGGGTGTTTTTCGTAAATATTGAGTATTTCAGTGATTTTTTCAACGAGGTCTGTATCTGATTCCTGTATATTATTGATATTTGTGGTATTTGTTTCAATTCGGTTAACATATTGTAATTTCAGATTTTCTGTTTCTTCAAGTTTCATTGTGATTTCCGCTTGCTCTAGTTTGTCTACTAGTTTTCGAAAATCTAAATCGGGCTCTCGAATTGAGGAGGGATGGGATGCTCTCTTTTTTATTGCTATTTTCCTTAATTGAGGTGTTAAGGTCATCATTAAGATTTCTGTCATTTTTGTGTTTTTATAATCGTGTGTATTTAATGAATATGCTTTTCGAACTAGTGTTTCGATACGTACTGCTAATTTTTTGATGGTTTCATTTGGTAATCTGCAAATTTCATTACATAAAACTCTTTGTTGTTGTTTGTTTCTTTCGGAGTCAAACATTTTTGAAAATTCTTGTGTAAATCTTTTCCAATTTGAGTTTATTTCTATAGGCAATACTGAAAACCATTTTTAGGCTGCGCCGTCTAAGGTTGTCTGTATCAACGCTGTGCGTCGATGTATCCAATTTTGATGTAGTGGCGTATTAATTGGTTCAGGTCCTATATTTAAAATTAAATTTGCTGTTACTGCATTTAAATAATCTTCTACAGAATATTCAGGGTCTGTTCCTGTAAATACCATTAATGGTTTGTTTGATGTTATTGATGATCCACCCATAAGGTATGGATTCATTGTCATTTGTAATGATTCTGCTGCATTTGGCATTTGTGAAAAATTCGAAAGTTGATTTTTTGTTATTTCGTGTTGTTGAAGGTAATATGGGAGTGGTATTTCATTTTGTATTTGTGTTGGTTGATACGAGTGTGTAATCATTGGGTTTTGTGGCTGAATTGGTTGAAAAGATTGTGTATTAATTGGGTTTTGCATTTGCATTGGTTGTTGATTTTGTGTATCTGTTGGGTGTGGAGAAAAAATTCTATGATATGTATACGGTTTTTGTACTCCTTGTCCACGATATTCTTGAGTGTATGGTGCAAATATATCTGGTTGTAAATAATCATCATCAGAGGATAGGTAATCCGTTTGATGAGGTGCTTGTTTTTTATTTCTATTCTGTTGAAAGAATGGGTAATTTTCACTACGATCCTGTGGAGGATGTGAATTAGTTTGAAAATTTACTGAATTGCTTGTTGCCATTGGGTTATCCCAATATCGAGATCTTATCTGATTATTGTTATTTTTTCGGGGGGGGGGGGGATAGTTTGTTTTTGATGAATGTGTGTAATTATAATTGTGTTCCGCAAAATTGTTCCTTGTGAACGTTCTGCGTGTTTTTGACGGTATTGTCATGGGTCTATATGTTTGATAATCCATTTGTGAATATTTTGGAGCAACCGAAGGTTTAACGGTTGATTGTAAGGATACCTGTGCTAGTGAAGTGTTTGTATTTCTTGGTGTTGTTAAATTTGGACGTATTGGTGAAATACTTTGTTGTGTAGTTGTTGTTGTTTGGACAATTTCTTC
This sequence comes from Symsagittifera roscoffensis, assembly GCF_963678635.1. Classification (NCBI taxonomy): domain Eukaryota; kingdom Metazoa; phylum Xenacoelomorpha; order Acoela; family Convolutidae; genus Symsagittifera; species Symsagittifera roscoffensis. The sequence continues at coordinate 63,929,843 of NC_087064.1, forward strand.
ATTTATGAAGTGTGATGGTGTCTGAATATCTTGTTGAGTGAGGTTCCTAGTTCCATTAAGGTTTTCATTGTGTATGACGGTCGAGTTTAAACTGTTATTTCGCGTATCGGGTAAAAATGTATTGTAGTTTAATGGTGTTGCATCAATGGATAATGGTATTACTCTTACATAATCTCTTTTATAAGATATTGTACTTATTGCTTGACTTGCAATTGATTGTGGGATATTTATAAATGCATAATGAGACCATTCGGGGTCCCAAACATATTCTGACTGTTCTGTGATGGCGGTATCATCGTTTGAATTTTGAGGTCTAAAATTTTTTCTTGCTTGTGAAATTAAATCTATATTATGTGTGAAGTAATCTATTATAAACCATGCCAAAATTTTTTGTAAGTCATGTTTTGTATGTTGTGAAACATCGTCTTTAGTGAAATTTTCCTTAATTATATGTAGAAAAGTTGAAAATAGTGTGATTTCATGTCGTACCTTTATATGTTTAGATGTCTCTGTCGGTGAGACACTTGGGATTGGAATTTCGTTTTCTAATATTGAGATATAACTATATATTATAGCAAAAACTTCATTAGTGAATATGGAGTTTGCTCTTTGTGAGTTATGATATTGTATGCTTTTTATGTATTCTGAGAATACTTTTGAAAATTCTAAATCAAGGTCGTCTGTTTGAATTACATATTTGCGGTGATTCGGGTTTGGTGAGCTGAATTCTATGGTGTAGATTCCGTATTGTTTTGTCAAATTACATATATCTTTCAGATAGTGATCAATAATTTGTCTTTTGATCTTTACATCTGGAAACTCTGCTTTACATGGGCTGATTCTGGGTTCAAATAAATTTAGTAGTAAATTCTTGCAAAGTATATGCTGTCCTCTATCATTGGGTGCATCTACGAGGAAGGGGTAGATATCGTCATCATCTGGACTATCTTCACTTGGAGTGTGTGTTTGGCTCATTTTTTCGTTTAATGACTGTAAATAGGTAATTATCGATATGTCTAATTGGTTGATTCCAATTATATAAATGTACTGGTTTGTGTTTATATTGCTTTTTTATTCTTCTTTTTCCTCTTTTTGATGAATTTGAAGTTGTTTCTGAGTCGGAAAAAAATAATTGATCGTGAATGGGGCAATTTTTATCTATAGATTCTTTTAATTTATAAAGTTCGTCTAAATTGCTGGCTTTTGATTCTGAAAATGCGTTTCTATTTTTGGAAAATCTTTTTCGTGTTATTTGTCTTTGCTTGTTTATTATTTTTCTTTTTAGTGTTTGTCGTTTTGTTCTAATATATCCAACTGTTTGTGTGTGAGGTGTGATTACAAGGTCGTATTTTTGGTTATCTATTTCACAGTTGTGCAAAACGATAGTTTGTTTGTTTCCTAGATTTTTAAATGACATAAGGTTTAGGATGACGGATGCAAAAAGTTGTTAGATTATTTCTATTTTCTTAAATTGTTAGTCCTTACGATTTTTTGGTTAGCTTAACCTGGGTCTATTTGTTCAGGGTTGGAGAGAAAAGTATATCGATTCCGAAGAATGATTTTTTACTTTCTCGTGGCTAGTATAAGCTAAGGTGTTAACTTACTTAATCTTACTTAGGGGTAGTGATTGTGTTCAAGGGTTGGAGAATAGTAAATCGATCCACAAGGTTCAGGTATAATTAGAACGCGAGTAGTTCGTTAGATACTATTTTAAACTTACTAAGTCTACGATTTATCCTGGGTCTGGTAAGAGGAGGGTTCAAGTGAAGGATGAATAACCGAAGTTATTCACTGTTTATCCTAATTTGAATGATTAGTTTTGTTCAAAAATTTCTATTAGTCTTGGGTTTTTTGAAAGGGTTGGATAGTGAATCGACGTTTGAGGTCGTTAGACACTAGCTAAGTGGGTGGGGGAGAACAAAATGTTCTTTTTGATCCAAGGATAGGCCTTGATGATCAAGTTTTGTAATTTTAATTAAATAGAAAATTAATTAAGATCCAAGGATAAGCCTTGATGATCTGATTTTAAGATTAAATGAATTTAAGTTTAAAATGGTTTAATTTTATTTAAGAAAAGATTTAGTGTTTTTATGATGTTAGTGAGTTTATGATTGCTGTTATGTTTTAGGTGATGAAGCTGGGACAACTGATGATTTTATGATTACTAACAGTTTATTGTCATGCTACTAATTTTTGTTTTGATTTTCAATAAATATTTTCCAAACATGTTTTATAGAATACTGCAGAATTTTAGGAAAACGATCTGAAATCTTTTTATCAATCGTTATTGTATATTAATATTTTTGTTTAGCGCCTGAAATGATCATGAAGATTGACTTCAAGATTTAAGTTTGCAAATGAAAATCTAAATTCATTGCTAATAAAATTCTAAATATAAAAGTTTGTGTTGGCTTTTGCCGTACTATCATATAACTATTTGGTAAGTTTCTACTTTGTCGTATGTCGTCTCTGGTTCGAGGTCTTCTTCCAATTCCGGGTAGTTCTCTTATCGTTCGGAATATTGGCTTTGATCTATTGAGTCGTAGAGACATTTCGATTAAATTATCGTCGTGTAACATTTTAAAAATGTTTTGTCTAAATTCTAATCTATTTTTGGTTAATTCTAAGCTATTAAGGTCTTGTTCGAGACTTATGGTCGCACCAGATGAGTTAGGACCGATGTGGTTAACTCATAGAGTAATTTCGGATAGGGTACACCGTCTGCTCGTCACGCTATCTTATTTTCGGCCGGATAGATTCGTGCAACTTCTTAGTCTAATACCGATCCTAATCTTACTCTTATACTATCTAGTCTCAGGTTGTTTAACTAGTCTCTGCTAGGCTCAATAGATCTAGGGTATACTGGTTTATTGCGGCTGCTGAAGTTCTCTCGGAGAGGCAACTAAGTTCTAAGTTAAATTCAAATCTCTCTGGTGCTGAAATTACAAGTAATTTCAGCACTTACAAATAAGTGGGTTGTTAGTTAGATGGATCATGATTGGTTAATATTAAATTCTTTACAGTGGTAAAATATCTAATTTATCCAATCATAAAATGTAGTTTAAATCAGGTTCCACTTTAAAATGAAAGAAAGAGAAAAAAATTTAAAAGAAATTATACAAAACCATAGCAGGTCAATCGATTTTAAAATTACAGTACTAAATAATATGCATTGCAATTATAATCAAAAAAACAACTATGTCAAAAAAGGAATGCCTTTGAAAGTTAGCCTGTAAAAACAAAGAAAAAAAACGAATAATCGGCTCCCGACCGAATCGAATCCTGTCTCATTGTCGTCCCAAGCATGGGTTTTACCAAATTTGCAGATACAGTCTTTCGATGTGATCTTATTATGAAGTACGTAACATCTCACGTTCGAATTCTGTGAATAAAATTCTACACGGGAAATTTCTGTTTTTAGTCCACCAGCGAGGTTTCTTCTAGTAGTCAAAATTGACTGCAAAAAAACTCTCAACCCCGTAGTTTCTTCCCACAATTTAAGGCGAGTGGTCAAACCAATCAGCCTGCTTTCGATATTTATTTACCCACGGGCTGTTTTCATTAGTTGCCTCGAATCGACCTTTCTATACACAACTGAGTGAAGAGCAGATTAGGTACATGAAAACGGCGAACAAAATTTCTAACGATATTACCAAACCCTTGCTAACCGCTTTAGCTATCGAATGATCGTTAACGCGAAAAAAGTTCCTTTTCTAAAAAAAAATCGCGCAAACTGAGTTCTTAATTTTGTGCAGCAAAAATTGTGGTTTAAACAAGATACAGCTGGATCGCTGTGTAATTGGGCACAAACATAATTATTTTTGCACAAACATATTCCACTTAGGTTGGAAAAAATAGACTGAACGTATCACACTACAAACAATTTTATAAGAAGGATGTCGAATCCTCATTTATAAACTCGCAATTATGGCAATGTCTCCCAAGAATATTACGAGTTCGCCTACAGTGACCCAAAAGATCTCAGATTGCACTAATTGAGGAACATGTCAATTGCAGCCACAAATTATTATCTACAAAAAACAGACTATTGCCAATTATTGTTTCCCTAAAGCTGATACGAAAAGCCTAGTCCCTCGTATAATCTTATAGCCAGAACAATTTACGATACACAAAGCCATCGCAACAATTGTGATACACAAAGCCACCGAAAAAAAATTGAGCAAACGCCAAAAAAAACACCCGGAAATTTCAAATGTTTGTTCCAAACAGAAACTCATTTTGATGAAAACCTGTGGCAGAACACAATAGTCAGTACTGAGCTGGTTACGTCAAGGGGAGTGGCGGTTAAGCGAAAGGTCGGATGTTCGAGGCCCACCATGATCCGTGCTCGTTGCTTGCGGGTGAGGCAACACTACCCAGCCCAGAAAAAATAACCAAAAAAGTGCATGAAGTTCTTAAGCAGGGGCACAACAGCGGTTCGCCGAGATGAGCTGTATAGCTCGTATAATGGTCCTTTCCCTCGTGAACAAATGGTCTTAACTCGCTTGAAAAACTTCGAATTGCGCTGCACATTTGCTAGAATATAGTCAATGGAGAAAAGACAGTTTAAAAAATCTGAAAAATTACGTTGAAAATATAACTTGAAAAAGGTGAAAATCTACAGATACAAAAACTTCATCTTTGTATCGGATGAAGTTCATAAACAGCTTTAAAAAATTGGAAATTATTCACTGTTTTCATAAAAAAGTTCATAAAGTTTTGAAAGTTTTTACGACCCATTCGTACAGAAGCAAATAATCCATTAAGAATATTTATGCCCTCAAAATTACGCAATATAAATTGACCAAGCCGAAATAACAAACTGTTTAAATATTTAAAAACAAAAAAATGTTGAAAATAAATAAATTTACAATTTACTGAACTTTCAGTTATAGTAAAAAACTGTTTAAATTGGATTAAAACTCATGCTTTAAAAAGTAAGCCAATAAAAACACTGCCAGATAAAAAATTGTGCGTTTAAAAAAAACAGAAAATGAACCGACAGAAACTAACACGAAAACCACAAAACCGAAAAAAAATTGATAATTAAAAAACAATTAATAACAACCTGAAACAGTCTTTACCTAATTGCTACCTAAATGAGGGTAATTTTATTTGAAATTTTAGAATTTGAATATGTCAGAAATGATATTTACCATTCCTACTAAAACTACTATTCTGTGAACAAAGTTGTTTAAGGGAAAAGAGTCTAGTACCCGATTGCAATACCCTTGCTCACTGCAAGGGTAATTAATCATGAACCAAATTAGGCAAAACACTGGCTGAAAAGTGGTTCAAAACTCATCACATCTGTCCTTTGAAATTACGTTAGCCGTCCTGTTCAACTCGGTTTAAAATTTATAGGTGAAATTTAAATTTTTTTTCAGAACCTTATTCTAGAAAAAACTATATTGCCAAAGCTGAATTAAACTCGAAAAGCGTGTATTGCAATAATAATCCATAAATAAATCGAGGAGCACTATTAGAAGATTTCGCACTTTTTCTTCTTTTTGTTCTGCTTCGGTTTTGTCAGCACGAGTTCGACAGCCTCAACGAACACATCCCTCAAGCCCTCGTCCGTCTGAGCAGAACACTCTGTGTGTTTATTGGCTCCTATTTTGTAGGCCATTTTTGCCCCCTCTTCACTTCTCACACACTTTAGTCGGCCACTCTGTTTGCGAAGGTCCATTTTGGTCCCGACGAGAACAATCGGAACTAAAAAAGAAGGAGCCAAGCATGACAATTCTGTCCAAAATGATTTCTATCCATAATCGCACTCTTTGCCCATTAGTTTCAATAATAAATTCAGATACAAATTCAATAATACTTTCAGATCAGGAATTCATTTAACCGAAAAATTGAAGATCCGATTCGGGTTCAGACAAACTTTGACGCGCTTTTAGCTTCGATTGTGCATGCCCTCATGTGCCCCCACGCTATTTTTTTCGATCTCTAAGTTTTAGATCTCATCGAATAAATTCGTAGAAGATTCAAGTGGCAATGACGTCCAGTTTTTGGGTTAAGGAAGGTTGGACCGTAATTTTTTTTACTACAATCAAAATTCGCATATATAAAATCATTTTCAAATAGCAGTTAAGATAATTCCGAAAAATAATGTAAGCAGAAGCCAGACGAAGCGCATGTTTAAAAGTCAGCCAAAATTGAGTGCACTTTTATGAACTGGAAATTATTGAATTTATCAATTGAAATAATTCTGTATTTGGAAACAATAGTTCGGCATAAATCTATGAGGCGCAAGAGGATGCATGAGTAGAGACTGAACTGTTTGATGTCTAGGTGGGGAAAGGAGAGGAGAGACTGACCTGTTGCGTCGCAGTAGTGGCGCAGTTCGTGTATCCACTTGGAGCAGCAGTTCTCGAGGGAGGTGGGGGAGTCGATTGAGTAGCACAGAAGGAACACATCTGTGCCACTATAGGAGAGGGGCCGCAATCTGTCATAGTCCTCCTGGCCGGCAGTGTCCCACAACTCTACACAACAACACAACACTCATCACATCTCCTTAACTCACGTTTGAGCATTAATGACTTTCAACCAGCTAGTCAAACAGGTGTTTAGAATCACATAGAAATGAATGGCTACATAAGAACAGGGATGATGAAAAAATAATTTTAGCTATTCAATATATGTTAAATGAGAACGTGCCTTCAAGTTAAATTCCGATGTATCTTCATAGAACATCGAAACAGCATATAGACGAAGAACAGACACCAAATACCAGAATATCGAAAAAAGACTCCAAATATATCCAAGCGTGACCAAATATTTCTATTTAGCGCAAAAATGGCAAAAACAGGAAAGTGAAAACACATACATTGCAAAATGAATGTATCAAAAAGCGTCAACAAAAACTCAACTATGCCGACAGAATTTCAGACACAGAAGCTAAGCTTAAGATTAAGTCAAAAATCTTAAATCATGGTCATTCCTTTTTGCGCCACTTGCGGTACAAAAAGGAATGACCATGATTTAAATCAAACTAGCATGTAACGCACCTCCGGTGCTTGGAGTTTTTAACAACTCATAAAAAACCGCAAACATTGAAAATAAGATCTTCATCCTTTGAGTGTACTCTGACAGCACCCAATTACAGGGTTGGTAATTTCAAATTTTGTAAAATTTTTTATTCAAATTTTCAATTAAATTTCAAATTGTGTGAAGTTTTTTATATCTAAGTTCTTAAAAACTTTTGGAATGAAAAAAAAACGTCACATATCGGCAACTACAAATGCTCCAGAGAGTACAGTATGTTGGGAATTTCAAACTTTGGAAAACTTCAAACTTAAGTTTTCTAAAAAAAGATTTTGAAAAAAAAAAACGATAAAAAAACGTCATATCTCAGAAACTAACAGGATTTGAACTGTCATATTTAGAGTCAAGATTCGCAACCCTTGAGATTACTCTGACAGCCTCAAACTACAGAACTAAGAATTTCAATTTTGGAAGAAGATACGTTTAAATTCTCTGAATTTTTTTTTGAAAAATCACAAGCAACGCCAGTCTCGAAAACTACAAGGATTTGAGCAACCATATGTGACGGCGAAAACCGCAACTCCCAGGAGTACCTTCACAGAGCCTCACTTTAGAGATGAGAACTTCAAATTTTGTTTAAAAAAATTTTATATCTAAAATCTTTGAACAATTATAGAAAATAATACATAACAAACGTAACATCTTGGAAACTAAGAGCATTTGAGCAGTCGCATTTGGGGACAAGATTTATAATTTGGAACTCCTGAGAGTACCCTCACAGTACCCAAATAGAAGATAACGAATTTCATTTCTTTTGAATTTTTTAAAATTTCAGTTATCTGAAAAATTAAAAAGAAATCATAAAACATGTCATATCTCGAAAACTACATGGATTTGAGCAGTCAAATTTGGAGGCAACATTCGAAATCCTTGAGAGTACTCTAACAGCACCCAACTATAGGGTTGGGAATTTCAAGTATTGTAACTTATTTTGTTATTTGAGATTTCTGAAAATTTCTGAAACAATCACAAAAATCGTCGAATCTCCTACACTAAAATGATTTTGACATTCAAATTGGAGGCCAAGTTCGCAACCCCTGGGAGGACCCTGACAGCATCTCACTATTAGGCTGCTTGTTTTAATCTTGGTGAAATAAACACATTCACGCTGGAAAATCGAAAAACAATTCATAACCATTGCTAAATACGACATAACTTAAACGTGCAAAAATTCTTTCGTTGAGCATGCTAACATAACACATTGAAAAAACTTAAACGTGACGAAATATTGAAGCCCGCATTCAAATATTTAACAGGTGAAATAAGGACACTCAAATGGAAAATCGAAAAACAATTCTTAACCATTGCAAAATACGATATAGATTCAACGTGAAAATTCTTTCGTTAAACATGCAAAATTAACACGCTGAAAAAGCTTAAACGTGAGAAATAGTGAAGCCCGCATTTAATTATATTATAGATAGATGGATGAAAAAAAAATCAAACATTAAAAAAATGTTTTCTTTTTTGTTAAAAATTACAAAAGCTGCTAAAAAGCAGAAAAATCGTGCACCATTAGAAACATTACAAAGATATTTTGGAACGCAGGAAAAAAAACTGAATCGTCAAAAATCTTTTCTGTGGGAACTACGCTACTAAGCCGACAAAAGAACATAGACGATAGTCTAAGTTAGCGGCAAATTTTCAGTTCGCAAATAAACAGGGTCCCGACTGGAATCAAGCTCTCGGCCTTTATCGCCTCAAGCATAAATATAATTACTGTGCCAAGTGCGCAGATCTTTTATCGAATTTATAATATACAAAGTAACACATTCTTCAAAAAAAATAATGCAAAAAAAATTATCAAACGAAAAAAAATTTCATAATTGATTTGTACGCATAGAAAAATGAAAAAACCTAGATATACAAAATTCAAACCGGTTTACACTGAATAGAACGCTCAGCTTTGACCAAGGCCATCAAGATTTGAGCTGAAAAGCAAAATGGCGAAAAAATTCGAAACCTAAACAAATTTCCGAGTGTCCGATTTGGACTAGAAAGATCTACAGATGTCAGACAAGTTTTAAAACATTACGTCAGCGCCACATAGCACGAAAACGGAGAGACCAAAAATGTTGAGGAAATGAAAAATTTTTTTTCAAATAATCTAGTTCCCGATTAACGTCGGAACCACTGAAAAACCAAATTTATCCAATAGAAAACAAAAAAAAACGATTGGTCCTATAAACAAATGGTTTCTAGCACTAGAGCACAAAAAAAACAGAGAAAATAACTTCTCAGAAACCAATATCATCGAAAGAAAAAAAATAATCAAAGAAAAAATGATGGTCTGCAATTTCGATCCTTGCTCTTTAACGCCATCTCATTTAACTCTTCAGGAATTCTACATGACAATCTAACAATTTTTGTAACACTTATCACCAAATTTAACCCTTGAATTAGGACGTACTTAACCGATCCCCTCCCTCTTAATCGAGTACTGATTTCTGGGAATCACGTTCAATTTTTTTCAAAAGCGCCCAATCAAAGGTTACCATGCGTCCAATTATGGGGCATGTTTTTTGACGGGTGCCTGTCAAGTCGGAAACTTAAAAAAAGCTTTTGCTCTCAGCTCAAATCACACATCAATTAGAAGGCTCAAATTGTGAAAATCAACTATCTGTCATTTTTCTATTCGTGGCTTGGATTTATTATGTCGTCTGTTTCGTCCAAAACTTTATCATTACCCGCATCCAGTTTCAAGCGTTAATAATCGATTATAATATGATACAAGTCTTACAAAAATAGAGAAAAAATTGATTTTAATCAATAAATAATTGACTCTAATCTCTCATTTTACAATCAAATATAATCAATTATAATAAATTATAATCGATTATTTTTATCCGAATTTCTAATTCATTTGTTTTGCAGAAAAAATCCATTATAATCGATTATAATTGTTTATATTCCCCTTTGTTTGACCATTTTGTCTTCAACCTTGCACCTGAATTGCTTATTTTTTATGCTTTTCTTTGACGTTGGTTTGTGTCAAAAATAGGGTTTTTTAACCAGTTTTCAAATGAATTCAAATTTACTAGCGTGTAACGCACCTTCGGTGCTTCGAATTTATGACAACTCATAAAAAAAGCATTACGAGGCCAAACTGTGCATTTTGTGCATTGTAAGCGGATTCCGCAACAAGGACGCTCCCTTTGTTTTTCTTTTGTTCTTTCGTTCTCTTTGATCGTTCCGACAAAATTTTAACATGTTTAAAGACTTGTCTCTGGAATCCAGGAACATTCAGACACAAAATTGAGCTCCTATCCAGTGCACAGTTTGGCCTCGCCATGCGGCATATATTGGAAATAATACTTGCATCCTTTGAGTGTACTCTGACAGCACTCAATTACAGGGTTTGCAATTTCAAATTTTGAACAATTAGTCAAAATGTAAGAAAAACCATTTAATTTTGTGATTTTTTTATCGAAGTTTGTTGAAAATTTTCAAAATGACCGAAAAACCTCACATCTCGGAAATTAGCAGTCGCATTTGGACGTATCATAAATCATAAAAACGTCATATCTCAAAAACTACGATGATTTAAGCAGTCGAATTTGAAGGAAAAACTCGCAACTCCTAAGAGTGCCCTGATAAATCCTCACTATAGAGATGGGAACATAAAAAATTTTTAAAAATAAAATCCTTGAAAAATTAAAAAAAAATGCACTACAACAGAAACTGAACGCATTAGAGCAGTCGCATTGGGACGCAAAACTTGCAACATGAAACTCCTGAGAGTACCCTCACAGTACGCAACTACAAAGTGGAGATTTTCAAATCATTTGAATTTTTTAAAATTCAAGTTATCTGAAAAATTAAAAAGAAATCATGAAACTCTTCCATATTGCAAAACTCTAAGGATTTGAGCAGTCATATTTGAAGGCAAGATACGCAACCCTTGAGACCCTGAGAGTACTCTGACAGCCCCCATTATAAAAATGGGAATTTCAAACTTTGACGAAAAAAAAATTCTTTTCTGAAAGTTTTTGAAAAAATCCCAAAAACGTCATATAGCGAAAAGTACAAAGATTTGGGCAGTCGTATTCAGAGACAAAATTTGCTACCCTTGAGAGTAACCTTAGATTTTCCAACTACAGGGTTGAGATCTTTAAAATGTTCGAATTTTTTTTAAATATACCTTTTTGAAAATCATTGAACAAATCATAAAAAAAGGTCATATCTCGAAAATTACAAGGATTTGAGATGAGAAATGAAAACGCAGGCAAGATTCGCAACCCCTTAGAATACTCTGACAGCGCCCAACTACAGGGTTGAGAATTTGAAATTTTGTGAAGTTTTTTAAAGTTACGTTTTCTGAAGTTTTTGAAAAATCTCGAAAAATGCCGTGTCTCGTTAACTAAAAAGATTTGGTTACTCATATATGGAGGCCAAAATCACAACACTGGTGAAGCCCTGACAGCAACCAATTATTGGGTTGCTAATTTCACACTTAGTGAAATAGATACTGAATTCAAACTGGAAAATCGGAGAATCTTAACCATTGCAATATACGATATAGATTAAATATGGAAAAATTATTTTGTTAAATAAGCAAAAATAATACGTTGAAAAAGCTTAAACGTGGCGAAATAGTGAAGCCCACATTTAAATATTTAAAAAATAACGTTTTTATTTTTTCATTTCTTCTTGATTATAGTTGTTTCATGATTTATATAGAAGAACACTAAATATCACCTACCGCGGGATTCTTTCAACTAAATATGATGAGACCTCTATGAAAAGTTTTGTTTTGTTTAGTGGTAAAACTTTGTGTTCAGATTAACCAAAAAAAGACAAGACATCTCACTTTTAAAGATTATAAAAGATTTTCGGATAAATACAATCAATTATATTTTATTACAATGTCACGAAAAATGTTATCATTTTAATGGATTATAAATCGTTTATTACAGAGGCGAAGTTGCACTTCGCATACACAAGCAAAAATATGACCGATAACGCTACTGGGAAAACTGAATGAGTATAACTTTGAGTCTTTAAAATCTTTTAAGTGACGCACGCCAATTATGAAGCATTAGCAGTACCAGTCAGTCTATGGAGCCGTAATATCATGAAAAAATTAAATGTAATGAAAATATAATGAAATTTTTTGATTTGAGCTTTTTTGCGGAAATCATCCCCCCGCACGCCATATTAAGTACAAAATGATACATTTCACTCCTAGTAAATCAATTATGGCAAATAAGCTTCCTTCAACCATTGCGCGAAATATAGCGCACGTTAATTGTCCCAAATTGGCCAAAGTGGCAATTTTTACCTTTCCATAACTTTACAAAATATGATCAATATCTTTCCAAATTTAACTTTAGGTTAACAATACTTTTTGAATGAGAAAAAATCCCGTCAAAAATGTTAGTTTAAAAGTCGAAACTTGTCTGAAAAAAAACCACCCCGAGCACAAATATTCCGTTACTTTCAATACGAAAGTCGGATCAATAATAGTCTGTGTTAAAATACTTAGCATTGGCTGTACTTAATAGCTGGCTATTGATTTAAATGACACATTTTATCGCAACAATATTTGCGTCGCATAAATATTTGGGACTTAGGTTGGAAAAAAAAGATAGTTCATACTATAACACAAGCATTGATTGTGTAAACATCAAAATTTGGCGCTTATAGTTAATTATAATTTTGATAAAAGTAAAATTATAATTCTAATATAATCAGCTAATTTCTTTTTTCACTGAGTGCGGGTAGTGTTTATCTCGATTTTCCGAGAGAATATTTAACATACGAGGTGCATGATTTTTTTGCCAATTTTGAACTAGTACTGCAGTTTTCTAATTTCGAAAAAAATTTCAACGTGAAAAGCTAAATGTTTAGTTTATGTTAAGTTTTGGATGGTCGATTTGGTTTATCAAAATATTTCTAATTTTTTAAATTCTTTTTTTTTGGATTGATTTTCACAGTTATTTGGTTGTCACATAGTGGTTCCTCTTGGTTACAGTTTTTATTGTTCCGACCACTCAAAAAGGAGAAGTTTCGTCTCCGGTTGTTTTAGTTTTTTTCCCACGCAAAATCAGATACCACAACTAGTCATAGAATTAGGTCAAATGATATAAAGTGATTCGACCGCAACGAAAATTTTCCATTAATTTAAATTTTTGATTTTAAGACAAATTTTGATTGAACAACGCGAGCGAACAGGCGTATAATCAGGTTAACCGTTTTTTATTTTTCTATTCATTTTGCGAGTAAAACTTTTGTCTAAGTATATCGAATATGCCTAAGTTGTAAGTTTTTCTTCAGATCACAGCGTTTTTTTTTTTACAATTTGTCCCTATTTTTGTTCCTGGTCTCATGTTCTTATCACAACACCAACTTAAATATACACAATTTACAAGACTACCCGCACAGCATCCGGCAATCCTTATTCTTTTCAGTTTTGTAGAGTTTTTGAAGTTTTTTAAATAATTTTAGGAGTTCCTTTTGTTTTTTAATTAGCTCTTTTCTTGTGGTTCGTATATGTGATTTTTTAAGCGTTGACAAAGTAAAGCTAAGCGGTCCCCGTTGCCTGTGGGGCTAGAACCCCAGATTTTAGGATACAAAGGCGACGATGTTACCTCAAGTCCAGGAGGGACTGAGCTTGGAAGTTGTTAGGGTTCAATATTAAAGCAAGTAAGATTTGTAAGAAAAGTTGTGTACGGGAAAAAAAGTTTAGTTCCCGATTAGAAGTATTTGTGCAATTACTTGTATATTTGTATAAAAAATTTGCTTGTAAAAACTTATTATCCTCGTATTTTTGTTTTTGAAGCGTATTTGCAGATGGACGGCAGTGTGGTAGAGAGGGGTTAGGAACATAGCAAAAAATGATTCATTCGGCTGAACATTTTTCCTGAAGAAAAGACAAAGATAGCCTCTTTGGTACTTTTTTAGTCTATTTTTTGGACTATTTTTTCAAAAATTTTCCTGCGGCGAAGAAAATTAGGCCATTAAAGGGACTAAACCAAGCTAAGGGAGAGCTCGAAAAACCAATTCGGTCGTCCTAGAAAAAAGTCGACAAAATTTTCGAATTTGTTTTTGAAAATCCGCCCCCCCCCTCGAGAAAATCGTAGATCCGCCCCTGTCTCTAGACATCTAATTTCCGGGTCTTAATAATACTCATACTGAAAATAGTTTTTATGTAAATCAGGGGCGGATCTAGGATTTTGTCGAGAGGGGGGGTGCAGATAAAAATGTTCGACATTTTTGTCCACTTTTTTTGGGTCGACTATTTTGATTTTATGAGCTCCCTAAATCACTATAAAGACCCCATTTTTGCCAAATTTTCCACGCCACAGGCAAACACTTTGACCAAAAAGTCGCGTTTTTTCGGGGCGCTTCTCCTTCAAAATTAGTATATATTGGCACCGAAGGCGCTTTTAGAAAAAATTTAGAGCCCACCAAATATGGATATATCAAAATAGTACAAATTGGGACACTTTGGGTCGGCAGGGGGTCGAATTCCAGGTAGATGGCGTCTATACCCCACCCGCTCCCTAAATCCGCCCCTGATGTGAATGTTTAGACGCGCCAAAGCTTTGCAGTTGTCGAATTAATTATTTATTGTTCCGACCATTGAAAATGGGGAGGAACTTAGTATTCGGTTGTGTTTTAGATTTTTTCTTTTTGTTTTCTACGCAAAATCAGGTACCACAAACAATTATCGGACTGGGTTGCGTGATATAGCATATTAAAACCCTTTCAGTCCTGATTCGAACTACATAAAAAAATTCCTGAACATTTTTTCTAATGTCGAGAAAAAATCGGTTTGAAACTTTTGATTTTTCGTCTAATTTCGAGCGAAAAAAGCGAGCGATCAGGCATACAACTTAATTAGAAGAAATTTAAGCCCTTAAAATTTTGGAGTTTTGTAGCTCCATTCTGGGAACCAAAAACTTTTTTTAAAAAATCGGAAAATTTTCTGCAAAAAAAAAATTGAAACTTTTGAATATTTGTTTTTCTAGCCAATTTTCTAAGTGAGTTTATGTCTAATTTGCTAATATTACCATGAATGTCAAATATGCCTACAATATAGTTTTACATCAGACTTTTATATCACCCCACGAAGAAAAAACTCCACGAACTTGAAAAAAAAAAAGATTTTTCTTGTAGATTTTTAAAGACTGGTCGTAACATTCTGTGCTACTTGCACAGTAACCGGCTATCCTTGTTTCCATTTTATTTCATTTCAAGGAAAAAACTAAGAAATCTATACACTTTTTTGTCTTGGTCCTCCGTATAGCAATCCAGATTAGTGACACACTCAGATTCATGTACCAACTACATCTAGTGCCCAGCGTAAGCGCAGTAAAGAGAGCGTTCATTTATTTGACAATTTTTGGCTGGTCGACTTTCGGCCAAAGCAGCTCTGCAAATGGTCGTTTAAATTGCCTGCTACTCAATTTCATGATCGGGAGTAAAATAAGGTATGGTTTTGCTATGAGAGGAGACTATAATTGTAATGATGTGATGATACTATACTGACTGAGGCAGACGGGTCTGTCGTGGACTGTGAACTTGAAGTCGTATGTGTCGAACACAGTGGGCACATACTGAGTGGGGAAGTGGTTCTGGGTGAGTCTGATCAGCATACACGTCTTCCCCACCGCCCCATCCCCCACCAACACACACTTCACACTCTGCATCACACGTTGCTTCTTCTTCTTCCTATCTTTTTTCCTCGTCTATTTTTTAGATTCTCAAGGTAACAATTTTTTATTATAACTTTGTAAAAAAAGGGGTCAAAGAATGCTGCACCAGCAATGCCAATTAATACTTATTGATGAAATCTTAACCGACTGTAATTTGTCTCTGCTTTCAGCCAGTCAAAATTTCAACTAGCCGAGACGATCAATTTGGGAACAAAAAATTTTGATCATTTGTTAATAAACACGCTGATTGATTTTGTTTTCATCATAAACCCGTAGTATTAAAACTAAGTCTATGATTGCAAGCGTAATTAACCAAGTTTCATGTCGATTCTTCCGATGTTAATCCGAGTGTACTTGTAGATTTGTCGAAAACTACAGGCGATGCCTAATAAACTGTACACTCAATAAAGTTAATTTGCAAGGGTAATCTATTCAGATAAGGTATGCTCGCTGCAGTTTCAGGTTTAATTCCTATCACAGAATGTTTGCTGAATCATTTTGAATCTGGGCCTGAAAGTGCTGTGCAAAGAAATTGGACGTGGTTTTGATGTCGGAGATTGTTGTTAACTTGGAACCATAAAAAGTGCGTTTTTGTCATAAGAGTCAGTAATAAATTTGGATCATATTCTCAATCTCATACAGTTTCAATCACAGCAAAAGCTCACATAACACATTTAATTTTTAATCAGCTGCGCACAACTATTTAAAAAACTTCGAACACACTTGGTCTTTGTTGTTTTGTGTTGATTGATGATGAAAAACTAACTGGCTGATAATTATACGCGGATGATTTACATGTAGAGAAGTGAAGCTAAAAATGGTAAATTCCATGAATAAGAAATTTGATCAATGAAATGAAGGTTTTCAGTTGATATCAATTTTACAACACTTTGCGGCTTTAGATCAGATTAGCGACATTCTGCAAATATCTAGCTGATGATAAGCTTTATTGTTTATTTAATATCCTTTCAATTAGTGTCGACACGAGCTGGATTTCTCTAAGCAATCAGATAATGAATGCTAGGTGTGACATTCAATCTTTTTTTTTATACACAGCGAAGCTTCGCAGCACTTGCGCTACAAAAAAAAAACATGCTTGTTTAAAAGAAAATTTGGTGTCAGGACAAAAGATACCATACCAAAAGCTCCCATGACAAAAGATACCGTACCAAAAGATCCCTAGTATAAAAATCGCCTATACCACAAAATCCCATGCCAATTAAAAAGATCCAATGAATTATGAAAAAGAATCATGATCAAAGCGTAAGCAGAAATAAATCTAGAGTAATGATATCTGAATTAGGTTCGCAAATTTTTCACACTTTTCGAAAATTTACTAGGCTCAAGATCGCAAAAAGAGCAACGATCTTTCTCAGGTACAATATTTCGAGTCTTTCAAAAATATCAAACGGAACGTTAGGCTCGGGTGACTTTAAAACTTATTCAAACCAATTATAGCCATCCGGAAACCTTTAATAATCTAATGAGTAAGACGCGCGGCCTTTAAAACTAAGCCAATTGGTTCTAATCCCACTGCAGTAACGCATGGAGGGGTCCCAGTGTCATCCGCCTACTCAAGGTGAGATCGCAAGAAGGAGTTACTTGTTGCCGTTTTTGGTGAATTTCTCGAGGGTTCAATATTTGTTTAAAACAGTTGAAAAACTGCCGGTTTGAACTAATTTATGCGCTCTTTGAGCAATTTATCTGGTATGTTGCTCAACGCGTATCCGAATTATTTAAGAGCCGTGTATTATTTCACTTATTCAATTATTACGCCATTATGCTGGCTGCGGAAAACAAGCAAAAACATAAAATCTCCGAGACAAGCTAAAGATCACTTCAAATGTTCAAGGCTTTGCCGCGATACGAGCAGTTCTTTCTGTATCTTACAGAGAAGAGGCAAAGCTGCAGTTCATATATTTAAGCAACAAAACGGCATTAGTAGCTACTAGAAGGAAAAAATAGAACTTCCAGAACACACAGAAAGATGTCCAGAAAAAAATCAAGTAGCAAAATAAAGCTTTTAAATTAAGTTCTTCAGAACTTATTTGACAAACCGTCGCGTAATAGTCAATATTGGCGATGAAATGCCTGAAGAAATTTCTCTTTAAGTTTGGTGTCCCTCAAGGGTCGATTCATGGACCAAAATTGTTTGCCCGCTATCTTAAACCTCTATTTGATTTCATAGGCAGAGAGAAGCAAAAGTGCCATTTTTAAGCTGGTGATGGACCATTTCTCTTGAGTTTAAGAATGACATTCCAATAAACTAGGTTAACGAAATAATGTCAGTTATTGTACAATTTTTCATTCAATTGAAACTCAACAAAGGAAAGACAGACATTATTTGCTTCTCAGCGAAAAGAAAGATTCCCCTCTAATCATAAAGTTGTTTAGACTTGATTGGATGTCGCAGTCAAATGAGTGAGACCGTAGAAATTCTTGGTTTTAATCTTGAGAACAATGAAATTAGAAAAAACAAATATTAAAAGTCTCTCACATTTGCTATATGCAGCTGAAATTTTTTCAATCAAAGAGTACCTTGCATTTGAACAACGCAAATGGTTCGCCAAATGATTTTTTCTCGTCTGTTGGACTATTGCAACGCTATGTATTTGTGTCTACCGAGTATACTTTTGAACAAAATACAACGAATTCAAAATTTCACCGCTAGATTTATCTTCAATGACAGGCGTAACTGTCACACTAGTGCTCTACTCAAGGAGTTACATAGGCTTCCAGTTAAACAAAGGATACAGTATGAGGTCGCGTGTATCATGTATAAAGTTCACGATAAAAGTGCCCCATGTTATCTTACCAATTTATTTCTGCCTTAACCTTTGCGAAGATCGAATTATGAAGTAACTTTCTGCCGCGCTGAGCTACAAAAGAGGTCGTTTATTTATAGTGGAGCACTTACATGGTACGCTCTTCCTATATTTGTGCGCAATTCAAACAGTTACGAGACATTCAAAGGATCTCTTATGAGGTACTTATTCTGACAAGCATTCTGACCATACAGTCCACCTTTGCGATAAGAATGGGTTGTAAAGCCTGCATCATCATCATCATAATCATCAACAAAGAACAAATATACTCCCAGCGACAATGCTGCAGTTCGCAAACACGCGCAAACAATGGCAAAAAAGTCTTTGAAATGGAAGAGAAAAATAAAGTTTCAAAAACTACTAAAAAGTATCAAAATGCACCTTACGGAATTTGAAGCTTCGCCTTCGCAGTTAGCGTCGAATATGCTGCAATCTGCGCTATACTAGTTTGCAGTCCAGAATTACTAACCACCAACAGAGAGGATGGAAATTCTCCTCAATTCCAAAAAGCTATACAGCAGAAGTGTCGCAAAGTCAGATTGACCTATAACACTCCCTCGCAAGCTTGTTTTGTATAAAAAGACAAGTTCAACCAGCACAAACCAAGGAACAAACTGTCATAATTCAAGTTTTGGGACAACCTAGCCCATTTTAAGACAAGACAACTCAACAAAAAACACTGACTGCTCGTATCAGTGTTGACCCTTGAATGTTCCGACTGCAATTTAAATTGAATGCAGTTTTTGAATTTTTGTTGTTAAACCTTCCTCGCCCAGCCGCAATATCAAATACAGCAAGAAATATTTCCCATCTATTAACAAGTTAATTGGAACAACTAAATTTGCAATGATTTATTTCGCCGCACACGCTTTAGAAAACTGTTAAATAGCCCGCATTTGTAAACCGTACGAATACAAAATTGATAATTTCCAAACCCTATGCCTGTACATAAATTGTGACCGGTGAAATATCTCCTTAATTTTGAGCTCAACACATCAAAGTCTTTTGGATGGTACAAAAATTTCTTCGAAAACACTAATTAAAAAGATGAATTTAGTCGGAACAAAACCAATGGTTGACGCGGCACCTAGACCGCTTACAGCCGAGTCAGCTTATATTTTCCTGTAACTTGAGAAAAGGGGTTCCATTCAAAATTTGTTTAGAAAAATCGCAAACCAAAGACATCGAGTTAAACTCCCTCCCGACCACTATATGTTGTTTCGACAAAGAAGTTCAAATGTGTTCAAAATATTGTCATTGGTATCATGTACGATAAGCTATCACTACGCCAATAGTCCTCTGCGTCAAAAATGGTTACCAAAAAGACGAAAATGGTCAGAATAAAAACATCTAAAAATAAATATTCCCTTCTTCGAGTAAAAAAAACCGGAGCTGACACTGTAGCAGCTTGACCGTTTAGTGCAGTCAACTCAAGTCTTCTCACAACTTGAGACAACTTAATCAAAATCTATCCAAATCGCCAGCCAAAAAAAACGCCGAGCAGAAGTCCCGTCCATACCACGACTATTGGCAAAAAATACAAGCCCTTGCCAGCCGGGTTCACACCATCGACCCTTGTCGTTCATATCGTGTACCTTGATTTACCTCTGAGCCCATAAGCAAAAACACTTCTCGCCATTTCTTTTGCAAAACAGCGATCTAT
Source organism: Symsagittifera roscoffensis (assembly GCF_963678635.1). NCBI lineage: Eukaryota > Metazoa > Xenacoelomorpha > Acoela > Convolutidae > Symsagittifera > Symsagittifera roscoffensis. The sequence continues at coordinate 63,950,041 of NC_087064.1, forward strand.
AATTTACCTGTTTTACAACATTTTCCAAAAGTTCAATTTCAACATAACAGACACACTTCACTGAAAAAAAGAACAACGCATGATCTGAATCTCAATTTATTCTGACACTCGAGCCAAGACTGAACCCATTCGAAGTATCTCTAAGGAATTCAAAGGTGAGACACAAAACTCCCAGATACAAAACTTCGCCCCTTTCTTCAGCAGAGGTGCTCAAATTTGTCTTCAATTCCATCTTCAGGGAACTCCAACTTCAGGGGACTTTCGACAAGTTATGAAACCCAACACAACTTGCGGAACCCAATGCGGATTCCAGGGACAATGTACGCGGAATCGATGTAATCAAATTTTTCCGGAGAACAAAAGCTGAGCAACTTCTTTTCCTGCTATCGAAACTTAAAAAAATTAAGTGAACTGTTGTAAATTGAAAAAGAGTAGATAAAGGTAATATTACATATCAAAAACGGTATCAGAATTAATTGCACAGCAACTAAACAGCCAAATATGTGAAGAATGAAAGTAGATCACCTAATACAATGAACGCTTACGGTTAAACTGCAATGTGAGATGTGTGACCTTGAATAGCTTAGAAGGAGGCGGAGTTTTACGAATAGACTTGTTAATAAATATTTCATCCGAGTCAGTATAAAATAACTTCACATGTAAAATTCGAATGCTGCCGTCTATATATTTTTGGTTATCGACTATACACGGTACCAAAGTTGTTTTTGAAAAAAAATTACAAAATTCTAACCCTGCGTGCTTTGATCTCTGATATATCCAATTTACATTCTGATAAAAACAGAGTGACTCAAAAATGCGCGATAATCAAAATAACATTCAATTTTTGACAGCTGAAAAGGCCAGTCATTCAAGTCCAGGACATGTTTGGATGGCAAATAGTAAATGGACTACTTATTGACTGGCCCAAAAACAACAGGTTACTAGATATATCAAATTACTTTTGTACAAAACTAACTATAATTAGATGTGTTAAAGTCACTTGGAATAATGATGGCTTCGGCCATTGAAAAAACGAACAATTCCCCATCCAGTAATTGCGAGACATTGGAGGGAGAACGTAGGCCACTGTAAGCTACTTAGAAATAAACTAATATTCTGTATAAACTGAACTCAATCAAGACCAAAATTAAACTTAAACGGGGAAGCCCTAAATGAAACATCACAAAATCGACTGCTGAAACAGATTGAGCATGTGACAAATTGTACTTGTCAAATATGACGCATCAACAGTGCAATCCACCCCCCCCCCCCAAAAAAAATCAATTTAGGGGGTACAAAATACCGGTTTTTCAGAAATTAACTACGAGGGCAAAAATGATCTAAATTAGTCAAAAAAAATCAATCGATATCAAATTATGCTTAATTTTTTAAGATAAAATAGGTAGTCGGTTTTAAAAATTTTCTACAGTAGTATTTTCAGCGCGCTTGGGGAGGGGAGATTGTACTGTTGATCCAATATGACACTAGGAGACGGAAAACATACGTGATCTCAAGAAAGGAATCAAACTGTATTTGGTTTAGCCACTGCCCTCAATTAAATTCTTTGCTAACAGCCCCCCCTTGATCAGATCTTGACTCGATAACTATGTGCAATGTGGAAAGTATGAAGTTAACGTTCAGTTAAATATCTTCATATCTATATGTCATATTCACAATATTGCTCTTAACTGCATCGAGCTTTTTTAAATGTCGCCTAGCATTCATTCAATAACTTGATTTAATTACACTAAGCTAAATGCTATTCGCAATATTTGAAGGGATCAAAAACCATGATTACTACGGCACAACAATTTATGTGCATTCAATTCGAGGGCTTTTATGTATTATTCAAAAACCTTGGTCAAAACGACAAAAACAGCCGCGGACTAATTTGCAGGCCGCGACAGGACACAAAGTAATATTAAAAGGGAACTTCAGTTAGTTAGGAGACGAGATGACTGCTGGCTATGCTCGAAGTCGAAACTAAACTCGGGAGGTAGATGCTACATCGGCGGCTGTGAAAGTGGGGAATGTCTGTCTGATGAGTTGCATCAACTTCTTCTTTCCTTTATGAGTGGTCATCAAACTCTCCATCAACTGGGCGAACCTCTCGCGCCCATTCGGAGCTAGACTGAATGTATGACGAGCCTTGTGCAGGAGAGTCAAGAAGTCTGTGTAGTGTCTGGGACTAATGTGCTGCAATCTTGAAGTGATTCCCGACAGGTATGCATTCAAAGTTGCTTCCAGAAGCTCATTCAGAGGACTCTGATTGATGTTGAGAAACCTGCTGGAGGAGCTACCGCCGCCGGGAGACTTGGATCCCGCCGATCTCTTTGAGCTGTCCAGCACGTTGGGAGCAGACATTGTGCAACGTCTCAGAATATCTGAGAGTACGTTGGCACATTGTACGCTGCTTATAACCTGTCTCAGAGTGGCCACAATTTCCGACCTACCGAGCTGGAAACTGATGGCCACTGCCCAATGAACGTCGTTGACCGAATGATGAGTTTCTTGGCTTGCTCCGATTTTCAATCGCTTCAAAGCCAAGTTAGATAGCTTGAATGCACGGTATCTGTGCATGCGCTGTTCCAGGAACCTCGCAATTGTGAACAACTGACTGGACGTCAGCGTTCCTGGCGATGCTTCTAACACTATGTTGTAAGCAGCTTCAAATGCTTGTCTGTCATTTTCACAAAAGGTGAGAGCATATATCGCACAGTTGGCTGGGTCCTTCCTAGTACACTGCAGTACCAGAGTCCTAGTGCAGTTTTTGAGCTCCTGGATTTGTGTATAGTTCAACTGCAGCCGCATTGGAGTATCGCGATTCATGACAGTTGAAGACAAATTACTTGTGGCTTCCTTCGGACTGAGGAAATTAGACCAGGACTGCATCATTGAGATCAAAGCTCCTGCTCCCACATCCATCGCACAATTTATTTGCCATGTGACCATTTCACTGCGCCTCCACGTTGACGCCCTGAGTGTGATTCGCAGCAGTTGTAGGCCGAGTTCGAAGGCAACGTTTAGAAGTGTTTTCTTGCAGTCAGATTCCACAGTTCCGCCAGTCGCTTTCTTGTGAATATCCTGAGCCAAGGAAAACAGATGCGAAGCACTTTTGAGATGAAATTGCACTGCGTCTAGCACTTTTTTGATGAACAACATATTATCATTTGCCCCAATAAACATGGTCAAAGCCAGCTCTACTTGTCGAGACTGGAAATTGCCCAAAGTGTACCAGCGGGTATTCTCCGCGTTGAACATCAAACTCTCAGTATCGTCCGTAGTTTGATTGTTATCAGTCACTGGCAGTCGCAATCCTAGAACACCTATCTCAAATGCCAGTTCCCTTTCAACGTGAACCAACATTTCAAACAGGTATTTGCACAAGATTTGCATCGGCACACTTTCCGGGTGAACTTGTGCCGCCAGTCCATTATTGAATCCTTTCATCAAGGCCATCGACACGAGCATCAGAGTCTTGACGATGCGGGTGTCCATGTTAACATTTGACAGCTTTGAGATGATCAATTCCTCTGCTCTGCACAGGCGTTCTTGAGCATAGAGACCAGCAGGAAGCAATCTGTGTTGACTCATTCCGAGAATGGCAACTTCGAAGGCCAAACAGAGATAAGAATCTTCTTCGCTTCTAGGGCTCAGTCCATCAGGTATTGGAATGTGGGTAAATTTTGCAGCAGGGCTGGCCGAGTTGTCTTCGCTCACCTCTAGTAAGAGGTCAACCAGGGCAAGAATGGGTTCGGAAGGGTTCCCTACCCAAGAGTCCGCTGACTCAATAACTGGATCGTCGCTTCTTCGAGACTTCGTCACCTTCTTTTTCAAGCGTCTTCTCAAACTTCGAATCACTGCAAGAGAGAGAACTATGGATTCGTTCTCAAATCCATTACAGCGTAAGGTATCGACCCTGCATGTAGCTATTGATATTTCTTCATCCCAATATTTCAGATCAGAGGACTTTCTCATTGGATCTGAACCAGACTGGGCTCTCCGATGACGTTTTAAAAGAGCTTGCAACTGTGCGTCATCCCAAGTAAAAGAGTAAGTATCTAATGCGCGACTGAACACAGATCGCTTGTCATCGGCAACCAGGTCAATATTTGGCAGATCTGGGTTTTCAAGAGGACACTCTGGCTTCGAGTGCCACTCTGTTAGACACGCTCGCCAGTCTTCTCTTAAAGAAGACGGACACAGTGGATTGAACACTACCATTAGCCACATGTAGCCAAGGGTATCCCACAGAATTCTAGACTTTTCTGTCATGGCACTGCCTTGGTTGTGCCAAATCTTCAACTTTGGATCAGCTATGAACTCGAGGGTGATCAAGCGCAGCATTCGTGGACCATTCGTATCGCGAGCTTTCAGCATTTCTTTGATCTTTGAAAACATGCACTTGAGTTGTTTGGCAGAGTTATAATAGCCACCCTGTGAGAGATAGAATTTGACCTGTTCTTGCACTTGACTTTCATCGATAAAGTAGCAGTTATCGTCATCTCGGCTTGCTCCTGCAGTAGGGTCTGGATATCCGGCTAGCACGCTTATTTTGGAATTAGGACTCAATAATGAATCGACAACTTGTTGGCATGTGGGCAATATGTCCCGATGATGTTGAGCTATCGTATACATGCACAATTTTTGTAGCTGATCTTTGGTCATTTGGCAAAGTGACTCAGAAATGGGAAGACGATACTTCACTTCTTTAGCACATCTGATTCGGAACAATGCTAAGGCCACAACATGAGGACACCAGAAAATGTCTTTATTGTCGCAGGTACATGAAACTGATGTAATTTTGCACCTATCGAAATTGATTGACACTTTGTATTGCTTTTCGTCGTTGAGAAAGTCGAAATCGGAAGAACTTGGTTTTGAGTTAGGGCAGTTGATACTTCCACTCAAGTGGAACCCTATTTGCAGCGCATCTCGAACATTTCCGTCATTCAGAAGTCGGACTGCTCGATTGAACTGCTGCTTAGGCCCCGCTGCACTGGCACTTGACTCTACAACAGAAGAGAACGCACTGGTGTATTTCATGGCATCGTGATTAGCACCAACAGAGGAAGAAATTGACGAGTACATTCGGATCTCATCTTCGTTTCTTGGGAACGACCAGTATATAATTCTCAACTGCACTGCTTCTGGGACAGGAGAGAACCGGTCCTCTACAGTTTGGAATGGAATGCTTACAGCGACTACTTCTGCGCAGATATCCAATAAGGTTCGACATGAATATTGAGCACAAGACTTTTTCGCCTCGGGAGGTTTTTGGGGCGATTTGAATTTACGCTTAAGCCTGCGCTGGGATGAATGACTCGTTCCGACACTCTGGTCGTCTCGAGACATTTCTTAAAGGCGATTTATTGCTCTCATATGCTCTAGAAGAGTACAATTGTGATAAACATTGGAAAAAGTACGAGTATTAACAAAACCCATCTGAGAAACCAGAAAAATCCCAGCGATTAGTCGGTTCTTTTAATGCTTTATTTTTAATTTCTTCTTTTTATCGCCAAAATGTTTGAACTCGAAGATTACCGAGATTGTAACGACGAATTGAAATATGAGATTTATACACAGAGGCGAAGCGGAGCTTCGCACCACTTGCGATACAACACAAACATAAGAAAGTCTAAAAAAACTGAATGTTAAAAAAAACCAGTTGAACCAAAGTTTCCGTATGTCTCGATAAAAAACAACTAGGAGCCCAGCTAAAGGGATACCAGCCATGCTTCATACTGAATGAATTTTCTATGCTCATGCGGCACAAAAAATTTGATTTCAAAAATTGGACTTTGCCCAAAAACTTAGTTGTTTCTCTATTAATTTTGAGATAATCAGTATTGCCATGAATTTAACATTTCTCTTACAAAAATTTAAGGAGTCGCCACTACTGTATGAACAATTATTGAAACAGGTTTTTTCAATTGAACTTTTCATCTCAGTAAAGATGGGAAACTCAGCACTTCCTGGTATAGCAAGCCCACGGATACAGGCCTCATGTTGTCTTTCCGGGCATGTGCCCCGAAACTGTACAAGCGAAATATCATAGAAGGTAGTCTGTCGCATCAATAACACCACGTCGAGTTGGAACAAATTCCACGATGCAATAGTTTCAGCAAAGTGCATGTTCGAGAAAAACCAGTACCCACCTCCATATTACGATCCAATACTCGAGAACGCAATAAGTAAAATTTTTACTCAAAAGGAACAACGGCTACAGATGCGAAACTGAAAAAAAAGAAATCACGTCCCACTCTGCTGATGGAATATAGAGGACACATTTCCGACCGTTTCAGTAGAAGTATCAGGAAGATCACAGAAGCCTGCGTTCTGTTTACCACACGGAAAATGAAAACGTTCTTACCTTCCCTGAATAGCAAGATACCAGATGATCTGAAAAGCCGAGTCATTTACGAAATAACCTGTTCTGGATGCGAGTCCAGCTATGTCGGTCAGACGACACGGCATTTGATGACCCGACTAGCGGAACATACCCGTATCAGCTCACCCGTGGGAAGTCACCTCGAAAACTGCATCGGAGACGCTTCAGAAATTTGCTCCAAGATTCTGGACCAGACTGAAGATCCAGGACGACTTGTTTGCCGAGCCAGGCGAAGAGATTGCAAGAGCAGAGGAAGTGAATGCGATCCTATGAACAACTAAAGGCTTGGGAAGAGATCGTGATCAGCTCCGACGATGAGAAAGCGCTGCTGAGGCAGATCACATTGTCGAATGCATCAGGTCCTAGAATCTCAAGGGCGAGGAGCATGAAGTGAGAAGGAAGCTCAGTGTCGGTTTCTTGAGTCTTGGGAGGGAAGGAAAAAGGGCCTCGAGTGTGAACTTGGATAAAATCTGAGGTCACGGAAAAAGAAATTTTAATGAACTAAAGTATTGTTATTATTATGCTATATCTATTATATGAATCAAAATGCTGCATGACAATTTTCTGATTGGATAAGACAAAAAAAATTTAATCATTAGCTTGCAAAGCGGAAATTTAGGGTGCAGGTGTATGCAGATTTTGATTGCTGTTTAGCGATAATGTGACAATTTTGCATGGTTGAGAATTTTGGGGTGTAGATAAAGTTAAATCTGCTGCAAACTTCTGTAAATGACCACTGGCACTGTATCTTGAGCAACACTCAACATTCTGGGGGCTCACTGGCAGACGGCGACACGCGATGAGGACATCGATCTTGAGTCCGGGGAGTATGTGCCAGACGGTAACATTTGAAAGTCTGATCTTGAACAACGCAAGAAACATGATTTTGGGGTGAAATCAAATTTTTCAAACATTTGAATTGGACATGTCATGATCAAGTTTTTCGCGACAACTGAAAATATAAGAAACATAATATCAGAAGAACCGATTTACAATAGCCGGAAAGTAGTCGAAAAAAGCAGAAGGAAATTGCTATTCGCAATTTCCAGATATAAGATTACACGAGAGTAGAGCTGTCTTATTCGAAACAGAAGGCAGAACGATCGTCGAGTTGGAACAAATTCCACGATGCAATAGTTTCAGCAAAGTGCATGTTCGAGAAAAACCAGTACCCACCTCCATATTACGATCCAATACTCGAGAACGCAATAATTAAAATTTTTACTCAAAAGGAACAACGGGCTACAGATGCGAAACTGAAAAAAAGGAAATCACGTCCCACTCTGCTGATGGAATATAGAGGACACATTTTGGGGTGTAGATAAAGTTAAATCTGCTGCAAACTTCTGTAAATGACCACTGGCACTGTATCTTGAGCAACACTCAACATTCTGGGGGCTCACTGGCAGACGGCGACACGCGATGAGGACATCGATCTTGAGTCCGGGGAGTATGTGCCAGACGGTAACATTTGAAAGTCTGATCTTGAACAACGCAAGAAACATGATTTTGGGGTGAAATCAAATTTTTCAAACATTTGAATTGGACATGTCATGATCAAGTTTTTCGCGACAACTGAAAATATAAGAAACATAATATCAGAAGAACCGATTTACAATAGCCGGAAAGTAGTCGAAAAAAGCAGAAGGAAATTGCTATTCGCAATTTCCAGATATAAGAATACACGAGAGTAGAGCTGTCTTATTCGAAACAGAAGGCAGATCGATCGCAAGTAAAGAAGAGATCAATTAGAAGTGGACCAGAGTGAACCTTCGGTGGAAAGATGGACAAGCGAAGTCTCCCAATGGTCCAGAACCAAAACTTGTTTCTTGAGTTAAAGCTGACTTATCGAAAACTTCTTGAGTCAAACTTGATTACCCATTTTTGCTAGAGTTGCTGGTTAGTTTATTTACTCCAATTCTAGAGTGTGCCGGTATGTGAGTACCCAATTTACATTTCTTGAGTGTGTTTTATATTGTTATGTTGAGATAAGGAGAGTTTTAGGTTGATCCGTCTGAAATGGATCAAAGTTCCACTGTCTAATAAAAAGTAACTATATGGATTGTTTCGACCCTGTTTTTAACGGCGTTCGCGTGTTTTAGGTGTTTTGAGACCTAAATATGGGGACGTTCTTGTTTTATAGAGTGGGGGATTTTTTGGTAGTGGCCTCTAAGATGTAACAAAGGTTTTAGTATCATGTCGCAAGTGAACCGAAATGGCTCCGACCGTTTGAGGTAGAAAAACACGAGAGATAGTATCCCTGAATTTTGAGGCGCTTTTGCAGAAAAGGTTCCCAAAACCCGGATTTCTCGATTAAACAAAACCTCAGAGTTGGCTAGGTGATTTTCGCGTAACGTCCAAAAGATCCCAAAAGTTACGAAACTGACTTGTTCGAAGGCCTTAATTTTTTTCTTAAACAATCCGGGCATGTTCAATTATACACATAGGCTTTCAACAACCTATTGTATTGAGTAAACCTATGATATCAGATTTGGCATAATAGGTATTGAGAAAAGTCCAAAAAACTGTCAACATAAAAAATGTCATTTTCGAGTAGCCGCTTACTTGTAGAAAACAAGTCGGAGCCGCTTACGCATAAGGATTTTATGTTCAAATGAACCCAAAATGTCAGGTTTGGGAGGGTAGTTTTCGATTTAAAAAAAAAACTTTAAAAAAACGGTCAAAATCGAAACCATAAAATTTGGAGTCAAAAAAATTGGGGCGTGGTTGCATAACCAAATGAGCTACCCATAACCCGTTCTTCGAATTGAACACAGAATCTCAGATTTGGCATGGAAGTTTTCGATAATACTCAAAAACTATGAAAAACGGTCAAAAAATCATAAGTTTGACGTTTCCGAGAGCGATCACTTTTTTTGTTAAAAAATTATGTGAGTAGCCGCTAATGCAGGGGAGCTTCCCCTTGCTAGTTACCTCCCTAAATCTCACAACATCAGATTTCAAATAATAGCTTTCGAGAGAAGTCATAAAGAATCACAAAACTCCTGAATCACAAACTGGACTAATACGAGGGCCATAACGTTTTATGTAGAAAAAAAAAACAATTTGGCGTAGCCGCTTATACAGGGAATTTTCCTGAAAAGCTCAAAACATTTAAACCAAGTGTTCCTCGAATAAAAGAGTGGCAGTTATTGAGAAAACGAAAAAAATAGGTCAAATTAGATTCTTTTTTTTAAGGCGGTGATCAGAAGTAAAAAATTAAGTCTTCTAAAAAAAATAATACAAGTGTGAGAACATGAAAAATATCAATAGAGTTAAAAGAAAATACATGTATAAAACAAAAAGATAGTTCTTCATGTACGAGAATAGGAGTTGTCAATTTCGAAGGCGGTGTACAGAGGGGTTAAGTAGGAAAAGACTATAGTGGAAGATGTAAGTACCATGACTTCAGCTTCACTAGGCAAGGGATCTCTCCCTTGTAAAATCAAGTTTCACTGCTCATATTCGCCATGTGTTTGAGATTAGTTCATCATAGTCTAACTAGAAGTGGACCAGAGTGAACCTTCGGTGGAAAGATGGACAAGCGAAGTCTCCCAATGGTCCAGAACCAAAACTTGTTTCTTGAGTTAAAACTGACTTATCGAAAACTTCTTGAGTCAAACTTGATTACCAATTTTTGCTAGAGTTGCTGGTTAGTTTATTTACTCCAATTCTAGAGTGTGCCGGTATGTGAGTACCCAATTTAAATTTCTTGAGTGTGTTTTATATTGTTATGTTGAGATAAGGAGAGTTTTAGGTTGATCCGTCTGAAATGGATCAAAGTTCTACTGTCTAATAAAAAGTAACTATATGGATTATTCCAACCCTGTTTTAACGGCGTTCGCGTGTTTAAGGTATTTTGAGATCTAAGTATGGGGACGTTCTTGTTTTATAGAGTGGGAGATTTTTTGGTAGTGGCCTCTAAGCTGTAACAAAGGTTTTAGTATCATGTCGCGAGTGAACCGAATTCGCTCCGACCGTTTGAGGTAGAAAAACACAAGAGATAGTGTCCCTGACTCTTGAGCCAATGGTTTAAGGGTCTATTTTTTTTTAACCTCATATGCGACTTAAGTAGGCGACTGTTACAATGCTTTGTTTTTCATTTCATCTTAGATTTGTTCAGGTGATCATAAAGAAAGTTCAGAAAATTTCTAACAAAAAAAACAGTACAAGTTTCACAACACGGTCAAAAGACTTTCCAAAATAATAAATTGTTTCGACAAAAAGCATATTGAGGCGCTTTTGCAGACAAGGTTCCCGAAACCGGATTTCTCGATTAAAGAAAACCTCAGAATTGGCTAAGTGATTTTCGCGTAACGTCAAAAAGATCCAAAAAACTCTTGTTACAAAACTGACTTGTTCGAAGGCCTTAAATGTTTTCTTAAACAATCCGGGCATGTTCAATTATACACATAGGCTTTCAACAACCTATTGTATTGAGTAAACCTATGATATCAGATTTGGCATAATAGGTATTGAGAAAAGTCCAAAAAAACTGTCAACATAAAAAATTTCATTTTCGAGAAGCCGCTTACGTGTAGAAAACAAGTCGGAGCCGCTTACGCATAAGGATTTGATGTTCAAATGAACCCAAAATGTCAGGTTTGGGAGGGTAGTTTTCAATTTAAAAAAAAAACTTTCAAAAAAAAACGGTCAAAATCGAAACCCCCGAGGGCCATAAAATTTGGAGTCAAAAAAATTGGGGCGTGGTTGCATAACCAAATGAGCTACCCATATCCCGTTCTTCGAATTGAACACAGAATCTCAGATTTGGCATGGAAGTTTTCGATAATAATCAAAAACTATGAAAAACGGTCAAAAAATCATAAGTTTGACGTTTCCGAGAGCGATCACTTTTTGTGTTTAAAAATTATGTGAATAGCCGCTAATGCAGGGGAGCTTCCCCTTGCTAGTTACCTCCCTAAAGCTCACAACATCAGATTTCAAATAATAGCTTTCGAGAGAAGTCTTAAAGAATCACAAAACTCCTGAATCACAAACTGGATTAATACGAGGGCCATAACGTTTTATGTAGAAAAAAACAATTTTATGTAGAAAAAACCACCAAGTACTTGGAGAAAAGAGTGGCAGTTATTGAGAAATAAAAATAATACAAGGAGCTGTCAATTTGGAAGGCGGTGTACAGAGGGGTTAAGTAGGAAAAGACTATTAAGGAGGATGTAAGTATGTATATACCATGACTTCAGCCTCACTAGGCAAGGGATCTCTCCCTTGTAAAATCAAGTTTCACTGCTCATATTCGCCATGTGTTTGAGATTAGTTCATCATAGTCTAATTCAAAATGTCTATTCAAAATCTAATTCAAAATGATTACAGTGCCATTCCGCCGGATTGGCACAGCCGAACCCTCCGACGAGCGAAAGAAAGAACATTAGTGTTGTTAATGACGAATTAATCACGAAAAGGAGGGTCGGAATTCTCTAGTGGTAAATTTTAAAAAATTCGAATTGCGGCGGAATATTTCTGAGAAAAACAAAAAGTGGCCATATTTGGCAGAAAGCGGACAGAAAAACAGAACACCCGACTTGACAAGTGAAGAACGGTCGAGAAAAATAGCGAGAAAAACAAGGGGTCTTTTATCGTGACAATCACTCACGATAAGACGTATAGCGGGAGCCGATAAGAAGAAAGGAGACTTCAGTGGGACAGCCGGATCAGTACCCTCCCGTGCCATGAAGTTGGAGAAATAACAACGTTATTTGTTGAAGAGTACGGAATCGGAGGTCCGGCGCGCATAGACTTATATGTTGAGAGACTGTGATAAACTGACTTTTTAGCTGCTTTAATGCCCTGAACGATTGAATTAACCCCAATATCGTTTGCTATTTCAGAGCATGAGTAGCTAGGAAGAGGAAAGGATCAAAGTATATAACTGTCACTAAAAACATAGTAAAATAGGATATTCGAGCCGTGTTTTTAATAGCAATCACGTAGTCTGGGGATCCGAGACCCAGCTATGTGGTTGTCTTTGCATGCAAACGAAAGCTGATCAAACGTCGCTTGATTGATGGCCTAAAAATGGTCCAGAGACAGACCAGAAAATCAACTGGTTAGGTCTGATTGGTGAAAAACGAGTCGAATTTAGGTAACTGACGCCGGCCAGTCGTCAATAGGTGCTTTTTCTACGCTCCGTCACTATATAGTCTTTGGGCGAATGTTAATTATTTTTCTTCAGTCTGATTCTACCACTGAATTTCAAAGTCTTTGGAAGTCTGTCTGCTAGTGCGCTGGTTTAGATAAAAAGTTAAGCTCGCATTCCGATAGTCGCGGTTTCCTTTCGTCAAATGCAAGTTCTTCGTCGGATCTTCATTGAAGTGTTGGTTGCTTCACTTTTAAGTAACCTTCCCATTCAAACTCAAAAACTCCGTTCATGCTTTTTGATAGAAAAAGAAGAGCTTGAAGCTGTAGAATTAGAGATATGGGTAGAAATTGAGTGTTTAAAAGGTAATTTTTGTAGTAATTTATGCTTGAGTAGACCTTTTGGATCCACTTAATATATTTTTTCTGTATATTTTCTGACAATTTTTGATTTTCAATTTTCGGATACCAGCAAGGAACTCCGTACAATATGAGAGGGACAACCATTGACTTGTAAAGGTTTATTTTAATTTGTGACTCCAGTCTTGATTAGCTTCTTCTTAAGATAAAGAGTTCTTTTAAAGTTTTGTTCACTGCCGTCTTGATTTGTGTATTCCACTTCAGATCAGCTAGTGTTTGACTAATTAAATCTTTTTCACTTTTCGTTCTCTCGATTTTTTCACCGGAGGAATAAAAAGTGTGTTTTTTTGAGCTTTTCATAAATATATGTGAGCATTTCTTCACGTTCAGTGGTAGCTTATTTTCGTCGCTTCAAATTTTCACTCGTGAGAGATCGACTTGAAACTAAGTCGATTGAAATAATTGTTGCGTCATTTGCGCATATCAGTAGAAAAGAAAGTTTACATACCTCTGGAAGGTTGTTTATATGCATAACAAATAGCTGATTTTCCAGAACTGATACTTAGGGCACTCCGTTTCTGACGAGTATTCAGGGGTAGTCCGGAGTGGTCAGGCAGACAGGGAAGTCTGCCGTCTTTTAATTGTTACCTTTTTTATGAAACTGAGTAGTAGTGTGTGAAAAAATTGAAGGTTTTTGCAAAAAGTGAAATTAGTTTTCAAAACGGGTTTTCTGACTTTCTAAAAGTTCATTTATGGAAACTAATTTGATTAAAGAGATTATTTTTAAACCAGTTTTGCGTACCAAAGCTGTGATAAAACAGATGAATTGCACATGACGAAGAAAAAATTTTATGTTGTTCTAGAAAACAAAAATTTATCCAAAGTTAAATCTGCCAAACTCACCTACAGATTTCTTTTTTCTTCCATTTCTTTACAAAAATTAAAGATCAATTCATGTATGATTAGATTCGGATTAATATTCCCAGAAATTTGCTTTGAAAAATTGATCAATATTGAAACTTCCGAACAAAAGTAAATCAGAACTAAGAATTCTAACTATATTCTCGAAAAAAACAGGTTCTCAAGGATAAAAAAGGGAAATTGACATGATAGAAATTTTTCAAAAAAACTAATAATTTTAATATATTTTTTGTATTTTTCGGTAGTGTTTTTAATTTTTTTTCTGTCGAACAACTTGTGGTCATTTAATTTTGGGAATTTTTTTGGCGTATACTTTTACTTTTTTGAAAAGCTTAAGGGACTCTGGTCTTGGTGGCAACCTTAACCCATAACATAAAGGATCAGTTTTTTCTGATTGAGGCATCAAATGTAGTTTGTTTTAAAAATGGGACTGTAATTCTCATAGAAAAAATTTTTTGTATGAATAATTCTATGAAACGGAGCCTCTGATTGAAAATCTCATTCTCAATGGACTTTGAAAAATGATCTACCGACGAGAAAGAAAAGCTTCTTTAATTGAGCAAACCAACGTATTTGAGTTGATCGTACCCCTGAAGAAAAAAACATTTTCAAGTTATAATCAGCTACAGTCAACAACTACAGTAACTTCTCTATCTCTTTTGCACTCTCAGCTCATGATTTAAAAATGCTCTTCTCAGTCCATAAAAACCATTTTTTTCTACTCTGCTGATTTTGCTGTGCCTGAATCAGTTTGAACTGAAGCGCGTAACTCTGCTTTTGGAGTATTCTTTACCCAATTGAATTTCCCAAGTGAAGAGTGGCACAAAAGTGAAGTCAAGAGAAGTGTTTCAGTGCACCTTGCCAGATGCATATACTCATCAACCAAAATCAATTTGGATTGCTGGCGATGATGTTGGAGGTTGCCGAATATGTTGAGATTGAGGTTTTCATTTTCTTGACTCAACATATGTGGCTCAAACTGTACACGATTTCGTTTTTTCCTGAAAAATAGAAAGATCTGATAAGAACGCATTTATAATCGAAGAGGAGGAAGGGTTTTCTGACCCAAGGATTTCAGTGAGCCACCAGCAGTACCAATTAACAAGTGAACCAACAGCAGTTTTTTTGCGAGACCAGATTTGCTCTTCCATTGCAAAGATTTGCAAAAATTTTAGGAACTCGGCTGCTCGACAGCAGTAGTATAGATATACGACACTGGGATCGGGGGGGGGGGGGGTGATCCCTACAGGGATCATTGGGTATAGATTATACCTAATGATCCCTATGTAAATATTTATACCTAATGATCCCTATGTATAATTTTCATAGCAAATGATCCCTATGTAAAATATTTATACCTAATGATCCCTATGTAAAATATTTATACCTAATGATCCCAATGTATAATTTTTATACTTAATGATCCCTATGTAAAACTTCGGTAAATTATTGAGTATTCCCACTGAACGTTGTGGAAACGGGAATGGAATTAAGTTTTGGTCGGTGCATGTTTTCCCTTCTAAAGTTTGGGGGTATTGGCTTGTTTACATGTAAAAGGACGTTATATACCTATTATATGTAATAGGAAAGCATCAGATTTTGGCAGCGTAGCTTAACTGTTGGCTGCGGTGAACGATTTCCTTCAAAAATGCATGTTTTATTGCTGAATCTCAAAGAAAGGAAAATTCGTCAATTGCGGCGGCCGCCACCTCTATTTAGGCAAAAGCTAATGATCAATTTGACCGAAATAAGAATGAAAAGTTTTTTTAAGCTAAATGAAAGTAAAAAACAAAGTAAAATTATGCAACACTGAAAACTCTAAAATAATGAAATTGGCTGGAAAATTTCGACATTTCCATTTTCCGTGTCTACAGGAGACTGAAAAATAAACGTCTGAAATCTATGACAAAAGCTTTGATTTTATAGAAAGGTTGAAAGAGCTAATAAGTTGAAGTGGGTTAAGATCTTGAAAAACGAGAACACTGATGAAAGCCAAAAGTGCCCAGAAATATTGTCAAAACTTGTACCTAACTTGTTACTATAAAATTGAAGTGGAACAAAATTTCTTGGGGTCCGAGTAGAGGAAAACGCATGGCGCTCGACTCTCAGCCGAAAGGCGGCATTTCAAAACCCGTCCGGAAATTGTACTGAAAGGAGGCAACAGTTGCTGGTATGGTGATATCCCCCCATAGATCGATTTTGTATTTTTTCTATAGTAATCTAACTTCTCGGAATACTGCTATTCAGTTAAAAATTGGGTAAAAAAGTCAATTACTAAAAAATGTAGTAGTTAAAATGAAATTGAAAAATGTACAAAACAGCCATTTTAAATTGTTAGTTAATGGGTAAGCATGTGAGTTAGGAAACGTTTCAAAACATGATCATTTATGTAAGCAAAATCAGAAGCATCACCATTAAAGTTTTTATCATAAATCAAATGTGCAATATAAATGCAAAAAGAACCGCACATGGTAGAGTTTGAGTCTTGCATGGGAAAGTTTGTCATCAATTCAGTCACCTGATGAAAATTCTCGTTCAATCGTTTATACAGATTGGTGTACTGCCAAAGAGGAAGACCGCGAGGATCAGCAAAACATAAAACACTTCTTCTGTTGCAAATTACAATCCAATGTGTCCCCGGAGAATCTGATTTTGAAGTGTTCACAATCATAAAGATATTGTTTGGGATGTGAGGTGGAAAATTGTCCGCTGCAAATACTCCAAGAAACTTATATTTCAGATGTTTACAATTCTGAATGAGGTCCTGCAACTGGATTTCATCCATTTTTAGACTGTCTAAATGGGAAGGACGTTCTTTGTAACTTTGCGGTCGGAGGTAATAAATACATTGGATGAGCGTATACCCCAAACAAAACTTTCCAGGTTTGCTGTCAAAGCGTTTGAGAATTGAAGATCGAGTGAAACTGAGCAGTTAGTAAGTTCTGGATGCAAGAAGTCATGAGCTGCCTGCTGTGTGCTAGTGAGATCAAAACACATAATAAAGTGCTGTTGGTAGTTATCCAGAGTGATTCCCAGCCCGCAGTGCAACAAACCTAGCGCTGATAGTGTGTTGAAGAAGAGACGTTTATGATCTTGTGTACTGATTGGTGTACTTGCTATTGGTAAACCGTTCCGTCTCAAGGTAACTTGCTCCAATCCAAACTTTTGATAATGAAAAAGATTCGTTCGGTTTGTTCCTAGAAATGCATTATTTGTGTTCAATGCTATTATAATTTGTCTCACCGGTTCACGAGCAAAAAAGTCTTCCTGTTGCCAGCTGCGCTGACCAGCTGTTGCAAGAAATGTTTTTGTAATTTCTTCTTGATATGGGTAGTTTGCAGGAGTTTTGAGCAAAGTTGATTCAATGGCAGAGAGCACATGGTCGGTCACAGTCATTTTTCTAATATATAGGTTCGCTTCGAGTATTTGCAGCTTGTAATGCTTGGCAGCATCTTCAGAAATAATGAGAAAGTCTTCATGAGAACGTCTGTAGGAAAGTCTGAGGGTAACACCGCTCAACAGATGCTTGTCACATGTGAAAAAATCAACTCCAGCGGGTCCATAGAACCAAATTTCCCTCGATTCACGGACCAGTTCTCGTTGAGATGTGAAATCAGCTGCATCTATTGCAGCGGGATTGTTTTCAAAACGATATCCCTGACACTTAAGCCATGAATCCTTGGCTCCTTTGCTGTTAGAAAATTCTGTTCCAATAAAGCTTTTATGCGCAAAATTACTATTGGCATTTGAGATTTTGAGTCCATTAGCAGAGAGGGTACAGTCAGAGAAAAGGGAATACAGGGAGTTGTTTACGAGGAACGGTGAATCAGAGACAGTAGGATCAGTGTTGTCGTATCGCAGATCAGCTCCATTTGATTGCGTTACTTTGCATCGTATTTCCAAATAAATTTTTTGCAGGTCAACAAAATTATTACGGTCACCGGTGATTTCAAATTCAAGCATTGGTCCATTGGGTGAATAGACAGGTCCAATTTTTTGATCAAAAATGTTTTCAAAAGTAATCAAAAGAGGTTATTTTCAAACAAATCCAGAGAGCTATGGGTAGCTTCATTGGGTAACAAATTAGCGATCATTTTTGATGTTTGAGAAAAAATCTGCTCGACTTCTCACTGGTCTGGTTTTTCTTCGAATGGTTGTTTTTCTTTTTCGAGCCCCTACTGACCTTCTTCTTTGTAATCCATTCATTGGTGTCTTTCGCCGACGACGTCTACCACCACCGAGTTGTTTTCTTGCAGTTTTTGTGACAGTGTTTTTCAATGCTTATTTAGGAGAATTCTTTTTCATAGCGACATCAATTAGTTCTGGCGCTGCACTCATCAAAAGTTCTCTGCCCAGTTTTTTCGCAGCCGGTAGAATAACCCGTCGTGCAAACGGTATAGCAACACGACCAATACCAGCAGCCAAAGCGCCAAATCCACTGCCGCGTTGTCGGTAGTGTCCAGAGAAATGAGGAAGTGAAGCTTGTTTTGCATAATATTGTTCCATTGGTTTTCAATCAAAGCGCTTGAATTTTAGAGTCAACACAACTTTACCAGTTCCTGCAAAGGGCACTAGTCTTCCAGTTTCTGTGCGCAACTGTGCCGATATTGATTGTACAGATGAAGTGAATAATTTTTTGTAGTCTAAATTAGTGAAGTTTTTTCGATGATTAGGTTCAATGCTGCAGGCACTACCGTTTTTGATGCGTCTATTTGAATCAATGACGCGTAACAATGGGGCCTTTGCATCACCAACAGTTTGGTATTGAATCATGTCAATATAGACAAAAATTAGACTTGTCCCACTTGATAAGTCATATGGGAAATGAGATTCGTACAGTTCGTTTCCTTCATAAGATGCATGGAAGGAGGGTATCATTTTGTAACCAATGTGATATTCACCGTTCTCATCAAGCTTTGCATTGTAGCCTAACAGACTGGGTATTTGGGGACTTGGGAATGAGATTCCTTCATTTGCGTTCATCCAAATGCTCATGCTATTCGTGATTTCTTGAGGACTCGCATCAAAATGAATTTTGTCTTTGAGTTTTGTTTTTATCTCATTAATCAATTGTTCTATAAAAGTGTACTGTCCTGATTTGATAAAAACCTTTTCGCCATAGTAGGGTCTGGAAATTGTATTCCGATTGCCAGCGTTGGATTTACTGGCTACTACTTCGGATGCTCTGAAGTACGTAAATTCCTCATCAGTAACATTGTTTAATTTTGTGGGGAAAATTATTTCCGAGAGAGCAACTCTGCAATCTCCGTCTAAAGCTGTTTCTTCTTTACAAAAATTTCTAAAACTGGCCAAAGTGTTGTCTGGGAAAAAATCCATTGATGCTGTTGAAATCAAATGTACAGTAAACTCATCACTGCCCATTTTCGTTATAATCAGCTTTGTTTCCAATTAAACTAAGTTCTTTTTCATAAAATTTTCCGCTCATTTCTTCCTTTTCCGCATCAATGAGACTGTATGTTCGTGGGTTTACAGTAGGAATGGCAACTATTTCAAAAACTTCGTCTATAAAAATCTGCTTGTAACCTTTTCTAAAAGGCAAGTCAGTCTTCGCTATTCGCACATAGTCACCAACATAAAATTTTGGTTTCTGTACCAACTTCGATGAACTGTTTGCAATTAATGAAACTAAAGCAGGTACATGTTTTCTTGTGACATTGTTTGGAGCCAATTTTGTTACTCTATTAACGCGTGAGTTAATCGTTTGAACAAAACTTTGTAATTTTTCAATATAACTGTAAGTCCATTCAAACTCCAAGTATTTGTAGATAATACTTTTCAGCGATCGAATGTTTCTTTCGGCAAACGCTGATTTTTTTTCACTGTGAGTATTGTATTTGATGATTTCTCGTTTAGTACATAACTTTTCGAACTCTCCTTTAAACTCGGTGCCTTTGTCAACCCAATCTTTTTTTGGTTGTTTTGTTTTGATCATTTTTTTGAAAGCTTCGGTTGTTTCTTTAGCATATTTGGTCTTCGGGGGTTCCACTCGTAAGTAGCGAGAGAGACAATCGACAGCAACTAATAAATATCGTACCCCTCGGTTATGTTTAGCCAATTTATCAACATAAGCCAAGTCAAGAGACCAAATTTCGTTGATATCGTTAACAATCACTTTTAGCCGAGGATATGTTTTAGGAAACAATCCATACTTTGTATGTGATGATTGAGATCTCAGAAAGTTTTTAACTTTTTATGGTGAGAGTTGACTAGCATTTGTTAAATTTTTAACGCTACCAAATGCAGCTGGACCTTTCGTGTAGAGTAATTTGAGTTTCTTTTCTTCACTGATAGTAGGATTTCCATTCTTTTGTTGACGTCGTCGCAAACGATTCTTTACTGCTTTCATAGTTTTTATCATCGTCGTCATCGTCGTCGTTGGTGGTTGGGAAAAATTCTTTTTTCTGGGTTTTTCTTTTGTCGGATTGCTTGGTTTTGGGTTTGAAAGTTGTCGATCGAGTCTTCGAAGAGGAGGGTTTCGATCTCTTCGAGTCCTCAGTTGTCGGGTTGTCGGAGACGAAGGAGGAGGAAGTTGAGGGCTTAGCTGCTTCGCTCTTAAGCGAGCGAAGAATCTGTTTGGCATAAGTGTTGGACACTAAGCTAGGATCAAGATTCAGTTCTTTCAAAATGTGAAGATAAAAAACACCCTCAAGTTTTTTTGTGTTTTGCTGTGTATCGTACAAAAAGGATTCAATTTTAACGAGTGTTGGTTTTCCTTGAATTAGAACATATCCGTCAACGTCTAATGTCAAGGATTCAACTTTGAACAACTGCTTCAGCACTATGTTTGCCCTTTCCAATTTATTAGCTTCCAATAGCTCTTGAATGGACTCCATAACCTTTCGAAACACTTCAGCGGTTTTTCCATAACTTTTTTCATCCTTTTTTTCTAATCTCTTTGAACTTGTCTGCTGCTGAGAATTGTATGATTCAATATTTTCTTCTGCTTCATCATCACCATCACCACTGAAATTAGTAAGTGCAGATAAATTTCTTTTTCGAAGATTTGGTACTGCATTACTAGGGGTTAAAGGAATAGGAGATGTTGGATTTAATGGTGGTGGAGAGTCACGGCTGATATTTCGTTCTCGAAATCGTTGTATGTAATTGAGTTGAGATGATTTGTCGTTAATTAATGGATTATGAAGGATTTGAGATTTTGGTGCAGTTTTTTCATCTGGAGCATATGTTTCTCGAGGAATGAGGATGAATTCTCCAGTATACATGCTTAAGGTTCTAGTTTTTCAGGTAATTGTAACACGATTCTCCGATTGATTTAACCAGTGAAATATTGTTTGCCAAAACTTTTCGTTTTTCTCGGATACTAAACTTAGGGTCAACAATTTTTCCAAATGGTATTTTCTTACTCTCGATGAAACTCTTGTTAGCTGGATCATGTCCCAGAAAAACATTTACAAAACAATCGCAAAGAAATCTAATAAAATTTGAATCAGCTCCTGTCAAAATTGATCTACAATGGCGACTATTGAGCATTTGCTTCAATATACATAATTCTTTCTCTTTCATTTTCAAGAGATGTGATAACTGCTTTTGAGGATGGTAAATAGAAAATGGTCGGTGATGGTCGAACTATGTTTGACGAATAACGAAGACATTCTGAAGTTTTGGGATCCAAGTCTATCAACAGATGACCGAAATCTTCTTTCGTTGCTAACTGATGCGCATGACGGAGGAATTTTGCATTATTCAACTGTCTGCCTAAATAATCAATTTTTTGAATGTCTCGTGGTGATTTGAACGAAATTAAGTGAGTTGTATTCAAATCTATTGTACGTGATTGCTTACTTTGCTGAAATAAATTGTGCATGACAAAAATAACATGAACATTTTTATGTCGACCTGCTGTAGCTAATTTAAGAAAATCTTTTTCATTAAAAATTTCTTCACAAGTATCATCAAAGACAATCATACAATTCCGTATGTTATTAACAATTTCAAAGCTGGACAATTTTATAAATTCAATATCAAATTTGTTGTGAGAAACAAAGGAACGGTATTTGGGTTTCTCGTGAAGATAAAAATAAAATATCTTATTATACGATGGATAGAATGTACCTTTGAGAAGCATTTGAAAAATTAAATCAGTTTTGCCAGATCCCGAGGGACCTGAAACGGACATAAACAGACGATATTTTGTTGAAATGATCTTATTCATTATTATAACTTGGGATTGGGTAACATGTAACCAACTGTACTGGATAGTATTGAAAGCCAAATGGCAGTCTCATCACAACTAAGGTTGTAAAAGGACAGTTTTGAAATCGATAAAGAGAGCAAAATGAAAATGAAACAGACATGTGTGAAAAAGACAACTTCTGCAGACGGAAGAGAAACAGAATTACAAAATTTCCAAGATCTGTTTTCGTGAGATAAAGACTGTTCGACACCACCAATGTCTACAAAGTCGCAATCATTGTTCTCGACAGTGGTGGTTTCTTCAATTTCCATGTTTACTGGAAGACTTTTTTTGCTTATTTGTATCAAGGTTGATAGTTACAACTGCATACCAATCGCCTTTTTTTCTCTCTGATCTATTGCCGTTTGGTTTGTATTTTATTATATATCTTGCTATGTTTTTGTCTGTCAGAAGTATCCGAACAATTTTTTCTACGTTTCCGGTACTGATTTTGTCTAATAACTCTTTTGGTAAATTTCCTCCTGTTAAACTTACATTTTGTGTGTTTTCTTTTGGCAAAATGTTTTTTTTTGAAATTTTGAATTTTCAAACACGACATGTTAGCAACTAGTAATCACACAAGATCAACAGAAAATGAAAACAATCAATAAGTATATTTATTATGATTCACAAAACTTGGCATATATATGTGTTTCGTCATTTCGGTTCAACAGGCAAATCAACTCCTCGTTCAATGAAGAAAAACTCATATTTTGTGAATTTGTCATGGTTACAATTAGATTTGAACTTTACAACAAAATGAGCAGCAACTCTGATAGTGGCTTGAACTAAATGTATTTCCTCAACGTTATTAGTTTTGACTAATTCTTTCAGTTCAGCTGGAAGCTGATGGTCATGCAAATGGATTTGTCTTCTCTCTCCCAGCTGAGGTTGGAGCCCTTCCAGGTTGAGATTGAACAACGGAATTGACTGGCGAAATTCCTGGAGTCTGGACATTGTACAGGTGAAAGTAGTCAAGAACTGTAAAAAATTTCCGTAAATTATCGATTTCGATATCGTTCAGTGTAATTTGTTCGAGTTTTTGCAGGAGAGGTTTTCCTCGACAATCTAATATGCCTGTCCGTGTAAGAGTAACTTTAATTCTTGGTGTTAAATTGTTTTCAGGACTCTGATTAGTCATCGAAGCGTAAACCACCAAATTTGGAGATAAGGTTGTTTGCATCATTGGACAGTTCATTTTGTAACCAATCGAAAAAAACTTTGGATTTTCTACGGGTACAATGCTTTAATAATTGATGCACGGGAAGTAAATGAGAATGTCGTTTGCAAATACGTTTTTCTTGACCCAATAACTGTTCAATTTTTGGGCAGCCAATATCTTCTAAATTTGTCACGGGTAATTTCAAGTATTCAGCTAATGAAACAGATTTTTGTGTACCTTTTGCAAAAAAATGGGAGTTTGGGTTCCTCAAACGAATGCTGTCAAAAATTTGATCCAAATATGAGTAAGGGTATTCACCTTCGTCCCAACGGAGCCCGTGTAGAAATTTAGATACCCAATTGTAAGCTTTTTTCTCTTCTTTTGATAAATTGTTGAATTGAACTGGTGGCAGAAAATGAATTGTATCAATTGTATTAGCAGAGCAAACGGAAAGTTCCTTTATGATCAAAGGTTTCTTGCCACATTTAAATCCTTCAATATCTAAAATAATGAGATGGTTGAAAAACAGATTTTTAGTTTTCTTTCTTTGGGTTAACATGACTTTCACTCAACATTCCAACAAACGAAATAACTTTGGTGGGAATGTTTTAAGAAATAAGCAAAACGCAATACCTGTCACGTGACCCAGGTAACAGTTTTTTATTGGACAAGGCAAAACATATGTGTACCCAGCACCGATATGATTTTTTTCTTGCAAATATCCTGCTGCGTAATGCAAAATAGCATGTATTCTAAGAAATTTGAAATCTTTCAAGTGTTTGTCGAGCGACGAATTGTCTATTCCAATTAAACCACCATATGGTCTGTTTTTCAAAACAAAATTCAAATTAATATCAGCATCCAAATACAAACAAGTGGCTAAAAAATACTGAAATCTGACTGATTTGTCTGGATATTGTGATTTTAAGTCTATAAAAATTTCATGAATGAGTTTTAAATCGAAAGTTGAAATCATGTTTACTGAACTCAATATAATAAAAAAGGAATAATGAAAAGTATCAATTAAAACTTAACTTTCTCTTCAACAATAAATTTCACAAATAGCACATCAGTATCTACATCAAGCTTTCCATATCCACTTGTCAAAATATCCATTATTTTACAAAAAGCGGCAGAATGGGTTCCATTAATTAAACTTTCAAATCTTTTCAAAGTTTCTGTATTCATCTCATCTGTTTGAACATGTCTGCTTTCTGTATGCTTCTTTGAAGCTGAAGTCGAAATTCTTACCGATTTGCTTAACGTCGACGATGCAGCAGGCGTAACTGTATTATCAATTCGTTTCTGTCCCCCAACGGCCGGAGATTTCTTGCAAACGTTTTGATTTGGTCAAGTTTGTTTGTTAGATGATGTTGCAGAAAGCAATAAATTGGGTAAACATTTTTGATTGCAGTGAAATCTAACAAATCGAGATTGGCTGCAACAGGTTGTGCTGAATAAGTGAGAGCTAGTTTAAGCTTGTCAAATAACTCACCGTTTCCTTTGACATCTTTAGCAGGAGAAACTAAGTATTTGAAGCAAGTGAAAATACAAGGAACACTCAAAACATTTTTGGGAAGGAAAAAATTGGTTTAATTGTTCCTCTGAATCTACTTGAATCAATATATGGTAATGAGTTTTTTTTTCATTCTCGACTGAAAAAGGGCAATATTCAGATTTGAAGTGGCTTCCAAAAGCATAATTTTTAAAAGTAGATAACAAATTTGAAATTTGGTTGAAATTTTTTGAAATAATCAGGTAACACAACTTCGAACATAGCTTCTGCCATTTTGTAAAGGAAAATTAATTCGAGTCGTGCTTGAAATCGTTTGTGTTTGAGGAAATTGAGATTTCCTGGCTCGTTTACAGTTAGACTGTGGTTTGTCTTTGTTTTCAACAGTATCAGAAATTTCACTTGTTTGCGCTCGGATTGAATTTCCCGACTTTAGTAATTTTGAAAATTCTTCGCTGCTTAAGGAAAGTCTTTGTACACATTCAAATTCAGCGCCTTCAGTTGCTTTTTTGAAAACTTCCAGGAATACATAAGTTCCAGTTTGGTCATATGTTTTCAATGTAGCACGCACTAATCTTTTACTGTTTTCCGAAATATCAAAATAGCAATCACCAAAATCTTTATCTGCATTTGCTGTGGTGCTTGTTTTGGTTTTATTCATTGTAACGAGTAAATTTTCAAAGTAACTTGATTCAAAACTGAATAGAAAGAAATGAATGGTTTCGATTGAATGTATATGTCTGCAAAAGAAAGCGTTGTATCTATTTTAATTTATACACACATGTACTTTCTATCGCAAAGATATTGGATTGCAATTTAGTTCAAATGGATAAGTATTTTGTGCATGTACAACTGATAAGAATTTTAATGGGTGTTAAAGGTCACAATGTTTAAACGTTATTTTTGATACAAGCTATTTGTTTGAATGCAATTTAGATAAACATAGAATACCACGCAAGGTAACATAAATATTTTACACGCCCTCCCTTATTAAACTGATCAAAAACTACATAGGAGGTCTTGAAATTTCTAATTTTAGAAGAACCAATCCCTATTTTAATCTCTTGAGGCGTTTTCACAATTCATTTCAGTTTCATTTCTCTCCGCGTTACGTTTGTCCTTTTCGTCCAATTTTTCTTCAAAAATGCCTTGTTATATTATTGCCGGATATTCCAATCACGAAAGAACCATTTTTTATGAAACCGTTCACGGTAATTTTGTAGCAATAATTAACGAAGAAAAAAGTTTCAATTCTGATGACTGGACTTGTACTCATCACGTTATGATTCCCAAAAATTTTTTACATTTATTCAGTAAACTTTCCTTAAAAAATTCAAAGAAAGACGAAGAACTGAATATAAAGTATTTGAGTTACCTTACAAATTCTGGTAAATATACGGATCCTGACGAACCTCTTGCTCTTCAGGTTGATATTTCAACTTTATCAAAACCAGTAAAATTTTTTTTGTATGAATACGATTGTGATGTTACTCCGATGTGTGAACACCAGTTAGAATACTTTGAAGAAATTGAATTTTTTGATCGTTTATGGGGAATGGAACAGATTGAATCACCATCATTAGTTACCCCGAAAGCTGATCCTTCTCCTACAGTGTCACCATGGCTTGATGAACCAGATTCTTCAACTCCTACGCGCACCCCCGAAGCGACAGTGAGTAATCATATGGAAAATTTGACTCCTTCTCTATGCCTTGCACCAAAGAAAAAACGGAAGCTAACAACACTAGAGAAAGCGCAGGAGTATTTGGACCTTATATAACTTTGAAACTGAGGTTGAGTTTTATTGATTTTTGTTTGTTTTTATTGTGTATAATAAATTAACTTTAAAATTGAGTTTGAGATTATATCTTTTGTTTGTTCATATTTTATCACACGATTGTGTTCTGATTAAAAATTTAGTATAAAAGCTTTTAAAATTTGAAGTTAAAAAAATCATTTCTTTTTCAATTAATTGACTATTTTTTTTTCAATTAAAAACAAAAAAAAGTTCGTAAAGTTTTCATTTTTTCCACAAATAGGAGTTAACATATTAACATTGAAGTTCTTATTTACATTAGTGATCTTGAGAAAAAAATTGAAAAGCATCCATATATATGCTAATTTTTAGAAAACAAGATAAAAAAATATCAATTTCTTTTTTTGAAAAAAAGATAATTAACGTCAAAAAAATCTGTAAAAAAATAATTTTGGATAAAAATTTATGTTGTCATATGTTTATTCATTTAGTTATCATACAAATTAAACATAATGAAAAAAAGTATAAAAGATGTTTGAAACCAACTTTTTGATAAAAATAATTATTTTTTTAATGTTTTTTAGTTAGAAATTTGACTTTTTAATTACAAAAAGGAAAAAAAAAGCATTAATTTTTTCTTTTTCTTCAAATTGGAGTTGCCATTTGATCATTGATACTGTTGTCTCCAAAAATGATCATAATGAAAAAAATACAAGTATTCATCATCATGCTAAATATTTGAGAAAAATCATAAAAATCATATTTTTTAATTGATGACTCATCGTTTTTTCATTTTTCCGAAAAAATGCGATTTTCAACCAGAAGACGCAATTTTTTATTATGAGCAAGAGGTGTTATTATGAAAGTGGATTGAGGGGCACGAGTAATGAGATTGTGGGAGTAGATGTTTTTTCAATAGTCTTCGAGAAAAACGCTAATCCCTTTAATCCCCCCTAAAACAACAAACTCATTTTTCTTTACAGAAAAGTATTTTTTCGGACTTTTTTTTTCAAATCGAAAGACAATTGAGACAAATTCATGATGACAGGGACCGTGCGACCGCTCCGTGATTAACATCATTGATAACAATGCGCCTGGAAAGTTAAAAAACTGTCATTTTTCAGTTTTTGCTTTACTTATTCATCATTTCAACTGTTTTTGATATAAATTTTGACATTTTTATAGGATGTTCTGTCCCCATGACAATTGGGATATTTAGGATCTATCATGTGTTATGACATGCTCAACTTTTTTTCACAATTTCGAAGATTTCATCAATTTATAATTTGAATTGATAAAATATAAAACTAAAACTTTTCTCTCTTGGCTCTAAAATCATTTTGGATTAAAATTTAGCTCAAACTTGGTTTGTTTAGATTAGTTTCTATCGTTTGTAGTAATTATTAACAATTCAAACAACAAATAATCTGTTTCGCCCAATCGAATTTGAGTTTGACAGTTATGGCTGGAAATTCAAATCTAATTCAAATTTTGGCGGGAAAAGAGTTCAAATTCAAAGTTAAGCGGGAAAAGCTATTCAAATTCAAACCGAGAAGGGAAAAAGGAATTGAAGCGCAGTAGTTTAAACTTTTTGGTGTTTGGTTGGGATTCATTCCCTTTCCTGCTTCGCTTTAAAACAGTTCCAGAGCGAAATGGGTTTCAAGTGTAACTATTGTCCCAAAGTTTTTACAATAAAAACGAATAGATATCGTCATGAACGGAATTTTCACGCTGTTGAAAAAGAATTACCCGTTTTTACTTGCTACCATTGTAGTTTTAGCAGTTTACTGCTATCAAAATTACAGCAGCATATTGAATCAGATCATCAAAAATGTAACAATTTATGTCGGTATTGTCGGCTTGGTTTTTGTGAATTTAAAGACTTCAAGGGTCACATGCAATCAGAGCATGGGCTACCTGTTTTGAATCAACAACTTACATCACTCAGCAACCCCTCTAGCTCAATCACACAAGCAAACGATTTTCCAGCTTCAATTGAAGTTCATGAATCAGCCATGAAAAATACGTTAATGACTTTTATTATTCCCAACCAAAATATTGAACATGATCTTATCGAATTTATGACCTTGAAAAAAAATGAGATTCAAACTTTGATACTAGATAGAACCTGTAATGGACCCTGCAAATTACAATTTTCGGTTAAACTTACTTTAATCAAGCATGCTACTGTTGTTTCGGACCAAAGCGTGCAACAACCTGAAGACGAACGCGTTGAAATTTTCGCTAATTATATGATGACTCCCCTTTATGCAAACGGTTTGTCTGATGAATTATTTCTCAAAATGCTCGAAAAAATGGAAGCTGTGTTCCAGAATTTTTCAGCCCATGGTAGCGGCTGGGTTCTGCAGCGTGTAAATGAGCTTTACATTAAAATCGGAAAAATGTTGCCAATCAGAGGCTCTTCGGTTATACCTCTACCTCCAAAAATAGCAAATTCGCAACAATTGATTAATATTCGTAATCACAACGACCACAATTGCTTTTTGTTATGCTACACTGCCGCCTATCATCTTAGATATAAGCCTGATCTAATTGTCGGTAGGTTAGTTGATCCTAAACTTGAAGAGACTGATCCACACACCTATACAAAGCCCGGAACGCATCAGGCTTCTGATGATTTCTTTATGCCTATGAGCTTGAACATGATTCCTCAATTCGAGCGACTTAATAACGTTCAAGTAAACGTGTTTCAATATCAAAAAGGAGATCTCATTCCAATGATTGTCTCAAAGTTTGAAAGCTCAGATAATTTTATCATGGATTTGCTTTTGTTATATGAACCCGGAATGCACCACTTTGTTTTGATAAAAGACCTGCTCCGATTTGTTTGTGAAGTTAGAAAGCAAAAATTCCGAAGTTTCCTGCAGTTGTGTCGTAACTGTTTTCAAATTCATTACAATGAAATTGATCATAAAACGCATGAGCGATTATGTAAAGATCATGAACCAGCTGTAGTGATAATGCCAACAGCTGAAAATGGCTGCCACAAGTATAAATTTAAAAACTTTCAAGCTCTCTGGTATGCACCTATTGTTTTTTATTTTGATTTCGAATCGTTCCTGAATCCCGTTACAACCTGTATGAACAACCCACAAATTTCCTCATCTCGCGTTCTAGAAAAACATGAACCCTCCGGGTATTCAATGGTTGCTATTGACCATGAGTCCTCAGAACCATTTTTCTTTAATCTTGACAGCTCTGAAAATTGTTTAGAAAATTTTATCAAAGAGTTACATCTATTAGCCCGCGACGTTTACATCTATAAACGGAAAGTGCCACATTATTTGGGAGATCGCAGCCAACTGTGTAAAGAAGAAACTTTAACCTGTTGGATTTTTCAAGAAAACTTCAGTGAAAGCGAAGAAAAGTGCCTGGATCACTGTCACTCTTTGGGAAAATTTCTAGGATAGACCCACGACAAATGTAATTTAGCGCGAAGAAACATAAATTACATTCCAGTCGTTGGACACAATTTGCAAAATTATGACATGCATCATATATGTCTAGCGTTGAACGAATGTGACTCGCGTAGTACAATACAAGTCATTCCATCCACCGATGAGAAACATATTTCACTAATTATCGGAGTAGTGGTTTAAACCATTACACGAAAAGATCAAACAACACAAAACATTTATGAGTATCTTCGTTTTATAGATTCTTTCAAGTTTCTAAACTCATCACTACAAAAGTTAGTTGACAACTTGCCTGACAACAAATTTACAATTCTGGAAAACCACTTTTAAAACGTAAGCCAAACTTGTAGAACTCTCATACGTAGAAAAGGATTCTATCCTTATAATTACATGACCGACCGTAAAAAGTTTGACGAAAAAGAGTTACCGCCTCTCGAAAAGTGGGTGAATAGTTTAGACGGAGATAAAATTGCTATTAGTGCTGATAACTTGGTTGAAGCAAAAGAAGTTTTCAATCAATTCAATTGTCAGAACCTGCGCGACTATCATGACTTATATTTGTCATGTGACACATTGCTCCTAGCCTGTGTCTTTGAGGAATTCCGCTCTATTAGCTATGAAACATACAGCCTTGATTGTGCTCATCATTTCACCGCTTCCAATTTAGCTGGTGACGCTTTCAAGCGGGTATGTAAAGCTGATGTTGAATTGCTAACGGATCGAGATCATTTAGACATGGTTGAAAAAATGATGCGAGGTGGTACTGCATCAATCTTTGAAAAACGACAGTTCACTGCAAACAACAGGCAAATGAATGAAACATTCAATTCGAGCGAAGATACTACCTATGGCTTCATGGTTGATGCCAACAACTTATACGGTGGAGTAATGCAAACTCACAAACTGCCTGCACGTCATTTCGAGACAATCGGAGTTAGAAATGAAAGAAATAATCAAGAAAACGAAGATGAGAATTCCATGTCAATAGAAGAAATTTTAGCAACCCCTGACGATTCAGACTACGGTTATATTGTTGAAATTGATTTAAAATACCCTCAATTGTTGCATGAAAGTCACCGTGACTATCCACTGGCACCCACTAAGGAAGTTGTTCAAAAAGATTGGTTGAGCAGATACCAAACAAATATCTCAGAACAAATGAAAAACAATGAAAACTGTGGACCCACAATAGGTAAAGTGAAAAAACTTTTACAAACTCTACATGATAAAACTCATTATATAATTCATTATAAACTCCTGAAACTCTACGTGAAGCTTGGCCTTTTCGTTACAAAACTGTATCGCATCGTTAAGTTCAAACAAGAAATGTGGCTCGAACCGTACATAACTCTAAATACAAACAAACGGAAAGCGGCAAAAAATAAGTTTGAAGAAGCCCTGTACAAACTATTGATCAATTCAATTTATGGAAAAATGTGTGAGTCAAAAAGAAAGAGAATGAAAATCAAGATTTTACGAGATGCTGAAGAAACAATGCGAAATATAAGTAAGTTTGAATTTGAAACCTACAAAATTTTTGGCGAAGATATGGTTGCATTGACATTAGCACCAACGAAAATCAGATGTGATGTACCCACAATTGTAGGAGCGTGTATACTAGAGCTAGCAAAGTTTGAGATGTACAAATTTCACTACGAGGTTATGAAGCCCAACTTCAACTGTCACCTCTTGTACTCAGACACTGACAGCCTAATGTACGAAATAAGAACGGAAAAAAACTCCAATTTTTATGAGAAACTGTACGAGAAACGTGAAATTTTGGACAACTTTGACTTCTCCAATTATCCATCGGACCACTTCCTCTACAATGCAGTAAACAAACTTACAGTTTTAAAGTTTAAAGACGAGTTCCCGGGTGATATAATTACAGAATTTGTTGCATTGAAGCCAAAGCTTTATTCAATACTATCGCAAAGTAAGTACATTTCCTTCAAAATTACCGGCTCAAAACTGTTCAAAGAGCGCTTTTTATTTTCAAAAATTAAAAAATTTCTAAAAATTTTTCAAAAAAAATTTTTGAAATATTTTGAAAAAAAAATGTCAAAAAATTTCGTTGAAAAAACTTAAAAAAAAAAACTTAAAAAAAAATTTCGTTGGAAAAAAATTTGGTAAAAAAAAATGTTATAAAAAAAATTTTGTAAAAAAAAAATTTTTTTTGTCATCAAAAAAAAAAATTTGGAAAAAAAAATTGGAAAAAAAAAAATTTGAAAAAAATTTTGAAAAAAAAAAATGGAAAAAACTTTTTATGGAAAAAATTTTTGTGGAAAATTTTTTTTCTAAGTGAAATTTTTTTAGATGACTTAGGTTTTTTTGTGCTTCTGTGGGTGGGGGTAAGGGGGGGAGGTATAGGTTAAATGGTTATCACCTTTTTTTAAATGAGGGGGGGGGGTGTGGATCTTCTGAAAAGGATGCGTTCATACTTTTTTTATTTTCAACTTCAAGTAAAGTTTAAAAACAGTTAGATACAAAATGATTAGTGAGCATCATTTTTTTATAGATACAAGGAAGCACTCAGCAAAAGGAATCACTAAGGTGACTCAACGGTTGCTAACTCATGAAAAATACATCGAAACTCTCGCGTCTGGAAACCTTGTACGAGCTGAAAATACTCGCATCATCTCCGAGAGGCACATTCTGAACACTGTTCGAGCAAACAAAATAGCATTATCAGCATATGATGATAAGCGGTACATCCTCAGCGATGGTATCTCTACATTGCCATACGGTCACTATAGAACAGTAAATGCTTCTATCTTTCCCGATAGCAATCAGGATGATGATGATGATGATAGCGAAAGGAATGTGAGTGAAATTAATAGCACCAGTCACCACAAAGATCAAGATTTAGACGCTTGGCTGAAATTTTTCGAGGAAGAAGAAGAGTTAGTCGACTGGGATCAGCAGAGCTCGAACCAAGAAGAAATCTTCACGCAGGATACGAATTATGGGTCAGAAGATAGCTTTCTTAAGTTGGATACTCAACCGAGCCAATCGTTGAGAGACCTGTTAAATAGTATCACCAGCTATGAAGATCCAGATCCAGGTAGAATTCGTGTCACGGAAATTGCTGAGAGTGATATTGAAAGCGATGATTTGGTTGATCCAAATGCAGTTGCTTCTTCTTCGTCGTCAGATGATGAATGGTACTTCGACCGCGAAGCAGTTGAAGATTCAGCACCGCAGTCAAAGAGACGCAAAACAAACAAAAAACTCTAAGGTTATGTGTTTGATTCAAGTTGAATACAAAATTCAATGTTGTAAATTAGTGTACTATATTATACTTACTTTCCACGTTTGTTCACTGTTAGGTAATGGCGGGCTACTTTAAATCCACTTTTTGGTTTTGTGTTACTATTTTATCTGGAGTGGTTTTGAGAGTTTTCATATTGGAATTGTAACCAAACTGTTTTTGGTGCATTTAACCGACACTTGTTTTAGAAGATTGTGTGTATAATTCAACCATTTTATTTCATATCTATTTTCACCAAGACCATAGATTTTAAGGAAACATTGAAAGAAACAATTCGCAAAGACCTTCAACAGCAAAATGCATTGAATAGTTTTACTTCAATTGGAATACAACATAGCTTGCCGAGCTATAGGTGGCGGAAAGAAATAATTTATCGCCAGAACGATTTTGTTTTAACCAACACAACTTTCACATGGGGATCATTAGCTATAAAAATTATACATAGGGATCATTAGCTATAAAATTTATACATAGGGATCATTAGGTATAAATATTTACATAGGGATCATTAGGTATAAATATTTTACATAGGGATCATTAGGTATAAATATTTTACATAGGGATCATTAGGTATAAATATTTACATAGGGATCATTAGGTATAATCTATACCCAATGATCCCTGTAGGGATCACCCCCCCCCCCCCCCCCCCCGATCCCAGTGTCGTATATCTATACTACTGACAGCTCTTTTGTTTGTAAAATATTTGGTAATTTGCTGATCATTTTCTCTTGTTAAATTGATCATTTCCAACTTTTTTTCTTTTTAACAGATATGAACACAAAAAAGCAAACTCTAATAGAACGATTGCGCATAAATTGGAAAATCAGTTTTTGCAATTTTCAAGATATTTCACTATATTTTTTTGTTTTCATGTTTAAAAAATTCAAGTCATTTTTGATGTCTTGAAAAACACTAATGATTGATTTTTAGCAAACTTGTTGAAAGTGCGATTACAGTTTTTGCAATTGCAATTGGAAAAAACTTTCACGCTAAGCCTAGCAAACATATTGAAAAAAAAATTTGCAGTTTGCAATACCTTTCTTCAATTTTTGGTTGGACTTCAAGAAAAAACAACTTGTTTTTCTTGCAATTTTTTTAGATGTTTTCTAATGAAATTCTTCAATCTGATTTCATCATTAAATAAAACCATTTTTACAGTTATGTTGATCAAAAACAACAAAAAAATGTATTAAAAAATAGTCCTATACTTCATTAGTTTTCAAAAGATCAAAAATTATTTTTAAAAAAATTTTTGCGTTTTTTTAGCTTACAAAAAAACAAAACGAAAAAAACCACAAAGCACATTGCATAATGTAAACAAAGTGCCAGAAATTTGACGGAACTTTACCAAAAACATTGCCAGAAGTTTAATATTTTTTTACAATCTTCATTAAAAAAAAACTAATATAATTTGGCAACTTGCAAACAGTTTTAATAAAATTTTGCTTAATTGTTAAAAAATTCGATGTAATGTATTTTACTTGTTATTAAAGACGAAACGTTTTTTCCATCTTGCCAACAAGTTTGAGAAAATGTTTGCACACTTATCAATAATCTAATAGTTTTTAGGTTTAAAAAGAGTTTAAATTGAATTGCACTTGAACTTTTATTTACAAACTTTCAAACATTAATCGAAAAATTGACACACTCAGTTTTTGCAGAATCAAAACCATCGATTAAACGATTAGTTTTTTCCCACAAACCAGATTCAAACTTTGAAATTCGAAAACTTTGAATCCTTTTTACAATACTGATCGGAGAGTTTTGGTAGATGCAAGCTTGAGAACAGAGCTTAGATGATACCATTTGAAATTTTTTTGCAGTAGGCGTTTCGTTGCTATACTGGGTAGTTTTTGGTTTTCTACATTTTGACTGCTCTGTTGACTGTTCAATTGATAGAATTGGTACCTGGAGTTTTTGCTTTAAACGGATTTTTATGTCAAGCATTCCTTCCAGAGATGGAAAGATTTTTTTAGTTTTTTGTTCTGAATCGGAACAACCAAACAAACACTGTCTTGTACGATAAAACCAAGAAGTTAAACGACCCTAAGATTCCTGTTCACACTAGATGTCGAGGTCAGGCGAGTAGCTTGACTTGTTGAATTTTACACGATATGGTTTTTATGTTTTTTTGCATACCGCTATGAAATCTCTATATGGAAAATTTCAGTGGTTTAGGTCTTGGCTTGTTTTTGGAAAGATTCCGGTTTATGTTATTATCTTAAGTGAAAAAATTGAAAATTTGATTTCACAAAAACTTCAATTTTTGATTCTTCTGTATAAAAAGACTGGGTTTGGTCTTCGTGATATGCAACAAAAAATAGAACCGTAAGAAAAATAGACCAGAAACCTTGCTCACCAACTAAAATAAAAACAAACCTAGTTTTTGCTCACTTTTGGAATTTGTATACAAAAAAAATTTATCATGCGGTCTCATGAGTTTACTTTTCATAAAGGAAACAAACTGTAAATGCTGACGTATAAAATTCTCTCTATCATAGAGAAAAAAAAAACAGGCAAATGGTCTACAAGATTTAAAGTTTCGGATATTTTGTTTGTATGGAGAAATGCTTTTCGCATTTTTTCTAAGAATTTTTTAATGGAATTATAGGACAAGCATTTTTTCATATGGAGGTCAAACCGGAGGGCAAATTTTTAAAAAAAGGTAGTTGCTTTGCGAAAATTGTTGATCATGTGGAAAAAAATTGAATTAGTTTTGACTGTTTTTTTTTAATCCTTAAAAGCTATGTAAATTACGCAGTAAAGAAGACTGCGCCTGGTAATGTAATAATAAGGACAACCTTGTTGCCTCAATTTAATATGGTTTACTCGGTGGCCAGTCAATAAGCAGAATGATCTAAGAGTAGAAAGGGTCCAAGAGCAGAAAAACTGAAAAATATCATTTTTTTATGCTAATCGGTAAATTAATTATCAGAAATGTCAATAATACCAGAACAACGATTATTTTATGCTCAATTTGAGTAATTTATTCAAGATTTTAAAAAAATCAACGAAGAAATTTAATGAAATTATTCAACTCATGCATAATTTATTCATTTTCTTGGAATTTTTTGACGATTCTAATAATTGTTTTATCACCCGGGCTGACCAAAAATACTAGTCATACAATTTTCACATATGGAAAAATGCTAACCATACACTTTTTATGCAATTCCATAAGTACACAAATTTGCATGAAAGGTCTATGATTAGTATTTTTTCATACTTGGAAATTGTATGACTAGCATTTTTCCATAAACCAAAAATATTGATGTTTTACATTTTAATTTCTCAAACTTTTTTGGTCGTGTACGTAACCGAACACAAATGACATAAACCTTGGTTACACAAACGTAGTAACCACAGATTTGGCCGTTGCGCATTAATAATGCATTGGAAACAGCCTGAAATGTTTTACCTCTGTCTCACACAAAGAATATAACGAAAGTAACAAACTTTTAAATTTTGGCAAACATTTTCAAAGATGATTATTTCTAAAATTTGAATTTTGAAATCACCAGACATTGATCAAGGCATACAGAAATATGTCATTTAAAAGAAAGAGGAGTTTTAAGCGCTTTTGACAAAAGTTATGAAGAGAAAAGGGGAAAAAATCCAATATTAGTATAACCAGGACTACGTTGTACACACACAAAAAATAAATTTTGCATGTTTGTTCGAGTACGAAAATCAATTTGCGGTTGAAAAAAAAAACAAAAAACTTTTTGGGGGCAATTTCAAAAATACTTTTGAAATTGTCGTAGCCATAAAAAAAATGCTATTCATACATTTTCCATATATTGAAATTGTATGATCAGCATTTTTTTGACAAAAAGTTTTTGTTTTTTAATTAGTACGATACATGGATTTTATGCCAAAAACAAGAGAAAAGTTGTTCAAAAATTCAATGACACCATTTTAGCAGAATGTATGAAATTTGTATAATTAGTATTTTTTCATAGACTTAGTTTATGGAATTGCATGATTAACATTTTTGGTCTATGGAGGTCAAAATGGGCAATTAGCCCGTATAAACCAACTTAAGTCAAAAATTTTCTGTTTTTCTGCTCTTAGACCCATTCTGCTCTTAGACCATTCTACTTATTGCTCCGCCTCCAGTTTAATCTTTGTTAGAACAAAATTTATAGTGGGTTAATTTAATTTAAAATTAAATTGTAGCAGTCAAACTAATCCCCTATTCATTTTCTAAATTATGCGCAGGTTTTTTTTAGTTTCTACACGATATTAAAAAATTACCGGCTTAAAGTCAATATTCCGAAATTCTCTCGTCACTTTCTTCAATATGAAATGCGAAAACACTGAAAAGACAGTCCTGTGTTTTTTTTTCGTTTACAGAATATTGTCATAGCTGGTTTTCCATTTCAAGGCTTTGTCCGAATATTTTTTGTGTTCGCTCAAGAATATATCTTCTCTGCTTTTGTCTAAGTTAGACGCTTCTAAAAACATATCAGCCAGCTCAGTTGCCTGGTCTGCGAGCTTCGACGTGATTTGCCTCCTTGTTCCATAGTTCATCACACTCAATCTATCATCTTCTCCAGCTGCAGTGATTCCAGCTTCTTCAGCGTTTTGAAAGTGATACTTTTGTTCCAATGTTTCAAAGCAATCTCGAAGCCAATAGGCAGGTGTCACTATCCTCCCAATACTCACTCGTTTCAAAGTGTTTTCGTTCTGTTCAATCTGTCTAGCATCTGGCTGCGGTGACTTTTTTTCAAGTTTTTGGCCACTTCTGTGGTCTTGTATTTTTCCCTTGGACCAATCAGACAAAAACTGACAGACTCTATTGATTTCTGTGTCACCTTTACTGGTTTCGAAAGTTGTTATGAAATATATTGGATTGTTCCTCAATTTTTTTTGATGCATTTGATAGAGCAGTATAAAGTATGATATGTTCTGATGTATCAAGAAGTAGTCGTTTTTTGATTTGGCAACTAAAATTAGAGTGGAAAATTTTACAGAGAGGTGAGTAACCAATCTGAAGGTTGAAGGTTTGTCCAACTCGCCAACATAGGACTGGCCAAACTTGAACCACTTGAATTTTTCTCCTAATCGCTCGGGGAAACCCACTTCGGATGAATACTCACATGGAACGAGGCCACTGTTATCTGGTAATTTTCCAACAAATATGACAGGATCCTTGGAGACATGAGCGCACCTCTCTAAAATCAGCATTATCTGTTCTTCTAAAGAGGAGTCAGTCGCAGTTAGCCACTCGTACGCTCTGCGCGTATACTCTTCAAGACTTGTTGAAGAATGAAGGTGACCGCTCGATTCGGCAGATGCTTGGCTTTCCTTGTCGTCAAATAATAAGGGTGCCAATTTTGAGTCGTTAACAACTATGCTTAGATCGATGGTTGCTCGTGTAAAAGACCCAAATAGCCTGTCAAACAGAAATTCGTTCCAAGACTGAGGAAGAGATCGTTCCAGTAAAACAACTACAGACCCGAATTCAGCGCCATCCACCTGTTGACTGGTATAAAATACTACTTTTGGTAGCTTTGGCTCCCTCGCAGTTTCGTTCGAGTATTCTTCATTTGTATTTGCATCATTACTTGTTTTACTTTGAGAGCACAAAATGTCAACAGGACTTCGGTATTCGTAATCAAGATTTTTCAACTCCAATTGGTCTATGATTCTGCTGATGGTGACAGGATGCAGATACACTACAACTAGGATAGACTCTAGTCCTATGGAACGGCTCACTTTTTCATGGATAGTTTTTGCAGCTTTTTCTACATACTCTGCATCTGAATAACACTGTATTTTTATATCTGGTGGTTGGCCCTCCAAATTGTGCCCCAAGCAACAAGATATCTGTCCTATTTTCGATTTAAAAGCGTCAAAATTAAAATTCTGGGAATCGGATTGTAGTCTAAAGGACTCAACAAATCGAGTTATTCCTAAATTTGCTCGCAAAGATGCAGTTAAGTTAACGCGGTCAAAACTTGTGGCGAGAGATGTTTTAACTTTTGCGGATCCATCACTTGGAGATGTTTTAACTTTTGCGGATCCATCAAATAGTGAAAAAGAATTATCAGCCGAAAAAATGACGCAATTCTGGCTGCTGCCGATTTTCCGTATGACTCGATCGCCGAGAAAGCACAAAAACTCATCCACAAGAACAAGATCGGCATTTTGGAGATTCTCTTTTTGGAAGCAACCACTCAGAACTTCAACGCCAATAGCGGAAAGTTTAGTGCGCAAATGATCAAGAAGTAACACTGATTGACCCATTCTACCATCGCAAACCACAACTTTGGGTTTTCGATCTGCGTTTTGTTCATTTTTCAGCATTGATTTGGCCATTTGCGCGAAATGAAACAGAAGTACTGTTTTGCCTGATCCTTTGGGTCCGTAGACCAACAGCCGAAACCCTTTCTGCGAATCGCTGCTCAAATATTCGCGAACCTTTTCGCTGAAAATGGAAAATGCGCGGGCTTGTTCAATCGTCCAAAGTATCGAAAACTTTTCGTCAACTTGATACAACTCAAAATTAGCGACAGTGTAATCTGAAATATTGCCCGTTTGTTCTTCATTACTACCAGATTTTTTTGTTTTGATAAATTGAAACTCATTATTTACCATTTTTCTGTGTAAATCTGGAATGGAACTTTCAATGGAGCTTAACGCAATTAGACGAGTTGCAAAAACGTCTAAACATTTTTTCTGGTCATCAGTCAAAGTGAGAGATTCATCTATGACTTGTTGCAAATAAGCATCCAACTCTTGCGCGCCGTTGGGATTAAAAACGTACTGTTTGTCGCCAGAGAAATGTTCCGAGAAAAGGTTCTTCAAACGATTCGAAAGTATTCCCTTTTTACTATTTAGGTCTTGTTTCAGGGAAATTACAATATCATTTAGAGGAAAGATATCTCCTTCCGACTTGTCAAAATCACGAAGCGCTGCCAGGAAATCTTTATGCCTCTTCATCTCATTACATATGTCTTTTAAAATGACATTTTGGGCGTTTTTGACATTTAAGACAAACACGCCTTTCAACACGTGAATAACTATGAAATCAATCTCCACTTTCCCAGGATGACAATCGAATTTCTTATCGCCGTTGAAGTTGGGTATAACAAACATACCATTATTTCCTTTGGTTGTTGACCCTGCCGTATTCGACTTGTTCAGGCCTAAAAGTGTTCGGTATACTCCAATTTCTCCGCATTCCCCAGTAGTGCGAGTTCTTAGTCTCTTCCTTCTTGATGTTGTCAGCCCAGGGCCCCGAATGAAGTGACAGGGAGGGGGGACTCTAACTGGGGGAACTGATACGCTTTTCCCCTCTCTCCATTTTTCAAAATAGGGCTCCGCAAACTTGATCAGTTCTTCGTGTTTACTCAAAGGTACTGGGTCAGAAGTTCCAGGATATTTTATTTTGAACTTTTTCAGTTCGATCAGCAAATCTTCCATTTGAAAAAATTGAAACACTCAAAATGGAATCAACAACGCATGGAAAGTTTATTTTTGTCAAGTTGTAACACTAAGTATTTGAATACTCAACCAGCAAGTTTCAAACATCCTCAGCAAATCTCAAACGAATCGGTTCGTTTGTTGGTGTTTGTGTAGATGTAGTAATACAATTAATAAAACTGCATCAAAAAACAATTCTGTAAGGTTAAAAAAACTGTTTTGTTTAATAAATAATAATAAATTTTTGAACAACGTGTTCAAATATCATTTGAATAGCTGCGCTTGCTGGTTCTAGATATGCAGTACAATTTTTATCACGCAAGCTGAAACTAGATTTGATGGTATGTTTGGTTTGCCAAATAAACAAGATAGTTTCTTTTTTTTTGTAAAGCGAGAAAATTTTCAACAAAACACGCGCCATAAACAACAACTTGGTTTGAACAAAAATATGTTACAAATATGTAAAATGTCGCTAGCAGCTATTTTTCCTGCTAGACTCATAAAATGGATTCTAGCGAATAACTACAGGGGAAATTACCTATAACTCTCATGATTTACTGAACAAGAAGTTGGGCCTTTGACTGAAAACTGAACGCTCGAAATACTTTCAGCCCACAAACATTAAACCACCATATCTCCTAATGCGTGAAACGGCACCCTAGAAATCAAAACCACTTAGACTTACGGGTATTAACTTCTGGTATTAACTTATTTGAAAAAGAAATTCACTTTCAGTGGCGAGTTGAAAACTGCGTAAAAAGTCTATGATCTATACTATTTTTGCTCCTTATCCTTGAGTATTTTATCACGAGTAATTTTTTTTCAGACCAATTTAAGCGAATGGAATTTGGCTTTCCAATAATTGTACCCCAAGAAAGTTTTTCACTTCTTGAGTTCGAATCTAAAAATAGATTTCAACTGGTTTCTTTTGGTAGAGTTCTGGTAAGTTGACAGATTCCACGTAGCCATTTGATTCAAACTGCTACTTATTTCAACTCGCTCGGCAAAATTGACGGTGGTTTCTCATCGCGTAAACCTGAATATCTTAGGAGTGATGCAATATTCCGACTCGAAATGAAGCATAATAAATGTCTCCATTAAATTTTAAAAAATACTGAAACTAGCAACTAGCATATGGTATTGGCTATGAAAGATCTTCAAATAAGTCAAAGTCTACCGAGACAAGTTTAAAGTCAAAAATTTTGGGCTAGTTCTTGATTCCAGCTTTGTTCTTTCGCTTCTCGAGCTTTTTCAGATCACTATTGTCGGCATGGCATCAAGTTGTTATTGTTCCGACCATTAGAAATGGGGAGAAACTTTGTATTCGAGTCTGTTTTAGTTTTATGATTTTATTTCCCACGCGTGGAAGTGAGTGATATATCATATTAAAGCCCTTTTAGTCGTGATTCGAACCACATTCAAAAGTTCCAAAAATTTCCCAAAAGAACCATGCACATTTAATTCTTTTTGAAACCAATTTTTTTTTCAAAAATTCAAAAAACTGCAAAAAAACTTAAAAAAGTGTTCTGATATTTGTTTTTGTGTTCTGATATTTGTTTTTCAATTCTCTCACAAATTTTTGACAAAAATTGTTTTTGAATTTGCTCATTTTACGATGAGAAATTATATTTTGATTGAAACCAATTTTTTCTCAATTTTAATAAGACTGGAAGTTTTACTAAGACAATTATTAACGCTTGAAACTGGATGCGGACAGATGCTGTTCAGTGCTAAAAAAAATTTCTGTATGATTTTGAAGAGGCGATGAAGAATATGATGCACATTACTCTTCATTGGTAATTTTCCCATGACAAGCCAATTAAATTGTTGGGAGGACCAATTCACGAACTGAGTGGAACAAATTGTGGTTTCGCTCAATTTCAAGTACCTCATGGAAAACTTACTGGTGTTGAAGTAAAATATCATAATAAAGGCCTATTGATCGTGAATGGTAATAAAAAATATAAGAAAAACAGTCTCAGATTCGACGAAAATTGGTCAAAAGGTTTTCGATTTTCAGATTTAAACTGACTTAAAATGAAAAACTATTACAGTTTAAACGTCATTTGATCAATGATAAAGTTGATTTAGCGCTTGTTTGAAATAAATTTGGAAAAACGTGATATTTTTAAAACCTTTGAGTAAATTTTGGTTTTTTATTTTTTAAATTTTTGTGGAAGAAGGAATAATCTGGGCAATTGGTAGAGCAACCGGCTGTCCTTGAAAATCATTTGAAACAACTAATTTCCATGCTTTACTGCAATAAAAAGAAGCAATTCTTTTTCAATAAGCTAATCTGAATAGACACACCAAGCTTATCGTTTAATTGCAAGCAAAAATTTTCTTGACTAATGCTTAAAAAAAACCTAGTTTTTTTAGAGCAAGTGTAAAATTTTTTTCGGCTTTTTATGTCAATTCAGTTTAAAAATTAAATAAATATAAGTTAAAAAAATACGGAAAACGCTAGACATAATGCATCATGCTTACATATAAGACAAAGACCCATCTATCACTAAACTGTATTAGACAGCACAGTCTAAGTGCGCCTCAATTATCTATTATATTTAAAAAAACAAGGCAGTTCACCGGCACCGACCGCCCGTGGATAATAATCGGCCATATTGTTATTCAAGGGGCGGATCTAGGATTTTCTCGAGGATGGGCGGTACGGATTTTCAAAAAATTTTCGAAAATTTTGTCAACATTTTTTAATTACAGCAATAGCTCTACAAATCACAACAAAGACCCTTCAAACTTCACTTTCACGCTTTTCTTCTTACTCTTGATGGAATTGTCATTTGTAACTCAAGCTAGAATATCAAAAATTTAAAAGATCGGGGTAATTTATCAGTTTTGCACCTGCCTTATTGAATTAAAAATTAGAGTAATTTGTTAGAATCGTAAAAAGATTGGGGGCTTTGTCGCCGCGCTGTCTGCTTTTAAAGGCAAGATGGTAAACCAGTACGCCTAACTGGAAACATACTTGTTTTTAACATCCAGGCGCAAAGCAACAGAAAAAATTAGTCCGATCTTAAAAATTTAAAATAATTGGAGTAGTTTTCAATAGATTAGAATACTAACTTAAGCCATAAGTTAGTGTAGTAATTGCAATGCTACAAATCATCCCCTTTTTTAGATAGATAGATTGTTCGATACACACAATTACATTGTTATGAACTTAAGTATTTAAATGATCATTTTATTTGGGTTAAAAATTTTATGATGTAATGATACTTAAATTAAAATGATTTACTTGATTGTTTTCTGTGGAAAAACTCTTTTTTTGTGTGTTCTTGCACAAAGTCTTCACTCGTTTTTCTTTTTTTACTCCTTGAACGTCATTTGAACCTTATTCTGGACTGCAACCAGGTTGCTGGATTTTACTCCTGACAATCAGAAATGCAATGGAGATTTTGTTGTTCCTTCTTGTGCTGACTCCGTCTTTGTCTAGTTGATTTAAGAGCTGCCAGTTTATTACCAAACTGCACTGCGTTTTTAAAGGTCATTAAATTAATTAATTTTTCTTTGTCTAACAGAATCAAATAACAGAGGAACTTGGTGTCGTACACAAATGAAGTAATGGTATTTTTTAGAGGTAATTCATTCCGCAATTGATTATAATTGTGTCCTGTTTAATAAGTATTTAACTGTTATAGGTATTCTTGTGTCATGCACAAACCCAGCACAGTGAAAAATCAAAACAAATAAAAAGAAAAATTAATGCATTTGATCAGCCATTAGTTACAGAAATTATTTCTCTGTTCACTCGGGTAGGGTCATTGTAAGACATGTCTCCAAGAATCACAGTGTAAGTATTCAAAACAATTGAAAAATCTAAATTTAAAAAAGAATTTGGAAAACAAAAAGGGAAAATAAGGAAACTA
The DNA here is from genome assembly GCF_963678635.1 of Symsagittifera roscoffensis. Classification (NCBI taxonomy): domain Eukaryota; kingdom Metazoa; phylum Xenacoelomorpha; order Acoela; family Convolutidae; genus Symsagittifera; species Symsagittifera roscoffensis. The sequence goes on from NC_087064.1 coordinate 63,994,484, forward strand.
ACATACAAATTGTCACCCTTAAACAAGTATTATCTTTTTTATTGAGTGCTCAAACTGATATCTTTTGTTTTATGCTGACTTTAGAAAGCATTGATATTTTGAGAGTTTTAGGAGCTTGTTTTTTCAATTGTGAAGTAAGCTTTTCCACAGCAGATTTAAATACTTTTTATCAGATTTTTTTAAACAAAATTCTGTACCTTCATACCTATTTTCAATTACTTGTTTATGTGCCACACTGAATTAGTGTTTGGAAAACCTCTTCCATTGAGAAACAATGCAAAAACCAACAACAAAAAACTCTGTTACCTACAGCTAATCAAATGCTAAAAATCACTCTTTTTCATCATGGTCTTTTAGTCGTGATTCGAATAACTATCGAAAATTCCAAAAACAAATTTCCCAGTGTCAAGGGAAATTTTGGACTATGTTGATAGATATATCATATCAAAGCTCTTTTAGTCTTGATTAGAACCACATTCAAAAATTCCAAAAGTTTCCCAAAAGAACCAAAATATCGGTTCAAAACTTTTAATTTTTCGTCTTAATTTGAGTTTTTCTAGTGATTTTCCTCAAAAATTTTCGTCCAATTTGCCTATATTACGATGACTGTCTAATATGCCAAAGTTAAATATTTACGTCAGATGCTTCCATCACACCAAGCGAAAAAAATTACACTAAATTGGAAAAAAAATCTTTCTAAACCTTGTTTTCTAAAGACCATGATCGGAACATTCTGTGCTTCTTGCGCATTAATCGGCTATCCTCGTTTTTCTTAGTTTTTTTCTTTTCGTGTTTTAGTTTTGTTCCAATCATTTCAAAAATGGGAAGGAAATTTGTATTCGAGTGTGTTTATTGCTTTTTTTGCTTTTTGTTTTTTGCTTATAGTTCTGATTCAAACCAAATTAATAAATTGCAAATAATTTTCCCAGTGTCGAGAAAAACTGGTTAGAAATTTTTGATTGTTTTTTTCCCTTTTCGAGCGAAAAAACCGATCGAGCAGTCTTATTTTAATTGCTTTCAATAAAAAGCTTACAACACAATAATTTAAAACGTAAACACTTAGTTTTACTTGAGTACCGTTAGTTCACTTTGAGTGTTATTAATTTTTTTTGAAACCAATCTTTCCAAAAATTCAAAAAACTGCAAAAAAACTTAAAAAAGTGTTCTGATATTTGTTTTTTTTTTTTAAATTTTCCCACAAATTTTTGACAAAAATTGTTTTCGAATTTGCTCATTTTACGATGATAAATTATATTTTGATTGAAACCATTTTTTTCTCAATTTTAATAAGACTTCTACTCTCTGAAAGTAAATAAAGCAGTTCCCCCAGTTATACTAAATTTTGATTTTAATATAAAAAAAGCAAATACCTGTCTCTTGATCAAATGGAGGATAAGAGATTAACAAAGGACCGAAGTCTAATGGCAGGTGCAGGAAAAATCAAACTAAATTATTTCGGATGAGCCTGCCTGCATTTTTCAGTGACTTTAATTTTATACACTAAAACAGATGGCTGAAATATTCTCAATTTTCTCTTATTTATTCCTTTTTTTAAAAAATCTAAACTTCGTTAAAGTAATTTTCCCTTCTAATAGAGTCACTCGAAACTTGAACAATTTGAGTAAAACAGTTTCTTAAGTTAAATTAAACAATCCGAAACGGACACGAAGAGCAACCACCCGAGTGTCGGACAAGTTCTCAACGGACAGTGAGCATTGAACAGTGTACCCTTTTCTCGGCGAGCATCAGACAACAACTTCCCTCCACCTTGTCTCAACTACTTCCCAGCAAAATATCAAAAGATTGAAAACAAATAAGTTAATTAAACACAAATCTCCTCCGATTGTTAACAGTTAAATATAGCTGAACAGTTGTGCATAACATTTAATCTTTTATTTTTAGTCATTCCTTTTAAATTTATCTGTGCATATAAATATCGTTTTAACTCTAGGACCAGCTCAATTATGATCTATGATATAATTTAAGCGATATAATTTAGTGATATACCCTAATCGAGACTTATAATGTTAGTTTTTAATTGAAACAAAGTGACCTATCAATCGACCCCGCCGTTTCTTTTAGCAAAGGGGGACTCTTTGGGCCGGCAGGGGGTCGAAGGAAGAAAGGTGAGGCGTCCACCCCCCCCCCCCCCCTAATAAATCCGCTGGTGTTGTCATTGCCTTGACAGTATCTATGAATTACAAAAAACTGGATTTTATTCCATTAAAAATAGGTTGTAATTTTTAGTATTTTTATGTCAACACAGTGCTGATTTGAATTATCCGGACAAAACCAGTATGAGTTGTAAGGTGGGGGGAGGTGTTTAAATTTGGACGGGGGTAAAAAGTTTGGATGCGGGGTAAATTGATTGAACGTAATTGAACTTGCCTTTTTGCTTGCTATAATTGTAAAAGACATGACATAGAATTCCATGCAAATTTTGCCAAATTTCTGCAAATTTATCGAATTTACTTTTATAAGAAAATGGATTATAATCAATTATAATAGATTATAATGTGTTTGCCTTGTAAATGATCCTTTTAATGGATTAACTTGACAAAAAAATCAATTTTATTGCCAAAAATAATGGATTGAACATATTTGGCAAAATGCAATGCATTTTCCGTAATTTTTTTTTGTTTGCGCTTCGAATCTCCGATTTTAGCCTGTCAAATCGTCGTCAATTGTTTTTAGTAGAGCTTGTTTTTACGACAAATAACCACAGACTTTTGCTTCTGTGTCTTGTTTTTGCTTCTGAAGAACTATGGACCTCAAAATAGTGTTGATGTTCCATTTCTTGGGCTCCTGTTTTTTCTTCTGGTTACGTCAAATTGACAATCAACTTCGGTTTTCAGTTTTCGTCGGCCTTTGGCTCTTTCGGGGCATAGTCATACTGCTTTAGACCTTCAAAATGTTGCATATTTTTCTAAAAGCGTAAGATGAATTAGTTATTATTGACGAAATATACCTCACTTAAGTTCTTTCCAAACTAAGCCGAATCAAGGTTAAGTTTCGGAGCGATGGCGAAGTGATTAATAATCCACCTCACAATCGAAAGGTCGGATGGTAGAGGCTCATAATGATCCTTGCTCGTTGCTTGAGGGTGTTACTACGTTACTCAGCCCAGAAGAAATTGATTGATAGACCAAATTGATTTTCCGAGAGCTACCAGAACAATATGAAGACCCTATTTAAACAAAAAATTTAGACAATTTAGACAAAAAAAAATTTTTTTTTGGAAAAATTTGAAATTTTGACCAATAATTGCGTTACTATAAATCAGCGGCGCCAAATGCGCTTTCAGAAAAAAATAAGGTTAATTGGACGAAAATGGATGCCATAAAATAATACCAAAGGGGAACCCTTTGGTTAGTGAGAGGGTTGAATCCCTGAGGGGCGTGGGGTTCGCAAGACCCCACTCTAACTAAATACGCGCACGCCCTATATGACTCAAATTACAACACTAACTGTTTGAGATCGGCTGAGATGGAACAATCTTCACTTATAGTTTTTTGCGTAATTTTTTGGGGGCAAAAACTTTCTCTCACTACCTTATTCGAATGAAATGTTCCATCAAAATGATTGGAAGTTTTGAATTGGTGCCGGACATCCAGCTGACGGGATTTCTAGCCGAATTGTAAGCTTAGGGACTTCAAGTCAGTAACTTTCTCTTTAAGTCACGAAATATTATTAATTTGAAACTTTTTTACAGAGTTTCTTAATTTCACGGTCTTTTTTTGTCGTTATTGGCTTTTTCGTTAAATCTAGGCTTCCAAATGATGTTTAGGAAAGTTAAAAAACAAAACACGGTTGAAGGCCTTTTTCTTGTTTATAATTTATGCATTTCAAAAACCAGCCGATACTATTAACGCATGCCAATCTTAAGTAAGTAACTGTCATGAATAACGCTTCTTATGGACTAAACTTCCCTAAATTTTGAGAAGCAACGTTTCACATATGAAAAAAACAGTGATTTGAGGCGCTTGTTATGTTTAAATTTCGGTCTGAAGTCCCTTCGGTGTGAAGTCCTGTCAGCTTTTCATATATGGAAAAATGCTGATCATACACTTTTCATGCAATTCCACTAGTTAAAAAAATTGCATGAAAGGTCTATGATTATTAAGTTTTCATATTTGGAAATTGTATGACTAGCGTTTTTCCATAAACCATAAATATTGATTTTTTAAGTTTTATTTCTCAAAAATTATGGGTTGTGTTTGGCTTGAATTGTGTAAAAGTAGTTTTACACAAATCATATACTGAAAGCATCAAACTTTTAAATTTTGGCTGAATTTTTCAAAAATCATTTTTTTAATCAAAATTTGAATTTTCAAACGATCAGACAATGATCAAGGCATACATAAGCATGCCATACAAGAAAAGTAGGAATTTTCAGCATTTTTGAAATAAAGTTATCTAGAGAATTTGAAAAAAAAAAAAAACATTTTTGGAGTAACTCTGAAACTATTGGAGAAATATTTGTTGTTAGATGATGAAACTTATATGATGAGCGCCTTTTTTTGACAAAGTTTTTTTTCTTTTAGTACGATACACCGACTTTTATGCCTGAACAAGAAAAAAGTTCTTTGAAAAATCGGTGACACCATTTTAGCAAAACGTATGAAAATTGTACGATTAGTTTTTTTTTCATATATTTAGTTTCTGGAATTGTATGATTAGCGTTTTTGGTCTATGGAAATCAACCCGGGATGCTTGAATCTTTATTTATAAACTCGCTTGATCAAAATTAGAGTTCGCTTCTACAGAAGTTTCAGTTATTGAGTAAAGAAGATTAACAAGGAACTTTTTAATCCTGTTAAGACACTCTTTTAAACCAACGCTGTTTTGTTAAAAACCGCTCTAACGGAAGTTAAAATCAGAGTCATTTCCTAATTTTGCTTATTTCTGAATTGAAAAAACACTGTTTCAGAAGGACTGCTTTCTCAGAGTTGGGAATGTAAGAGTTTTAAAGCCATGCGAGTTTCTTTGTGGCCTAAAATAATCTGCGGTTGACTATTTCTGGGCCAACAGTTTCGCTGAGTGCAATTAGGTTATTGAATCATCTGCATCTTCAAATGTTTACTTTTCTATCCTTGTCCCATTGGGGCTTTTTTCTGTGAAAATTTTTTGTTTCATTAGGTTTACAGACTATTTCATCTTATTATCATATATAGTTTTCATTCCAGGTATTTGCAGTTCTTTGTCCTGCTGATATAATACAGCGTGCTCTAAGGCAGCTTAATGCACGAGACTCTAGTATGATTTTATCCACTCTCTCAACTTCGAATTAGTTCTATGACTTCTACAGTGCTGGTTTAATTTATCCAGACAAAACGAAAAAAAACTTGAATCATAAAACGCGTTTTTTTCTTATTGGGTCAATTATAGACAAAAATGATGAAGTGAATCTTGCTTAGATTTTTAGCAGACTTAATGTGTTACAATTTTTTTTGCGAAACTCGGGATCAAAATTTTATCTCGAAAACGACCTTTTTCTAACGTATTTTAGTCAATCAAAAGTTACGCCGAGACCGTTAGTTCAATTTCTGACAAAAGTATATCTCAAAATGAGCCCTTTATATAGACCAACAAAGTCTAAGAGAGCTCTAATCTTCAAAAATTGAAAGTCTTTTTTAAAATGTTTTTAAATTAAAAATTGGTATTTTTTTCAGTTAAACTGCATTTTTTTTTCAATCAAAAATAGACTGATCTAAACAAAATTGAGAAAACTATGTCCTCCTTAATCTTTGTTGGGCTATATATGAGGCTCACTGCGATATAGTTTGATGTCAGCGACTAACTAATGTTTTTGGCGAAATTTCGATTGACTAAAAATTATCGTTTTTGGTTTAAAACTTTGGGCCCAATTTCGCAAAATACCATAAGAATTCTGCTGAAACTCTAAGCCAGCTTAGTCTTCATATTATTGTGTTTAATATCAAATCAATTTGAAAAATTGCGTTCCAAATTCTTATCGTTTTGTCCGGATAATTTAAATCAGCGCTGCACTCAACTGCAACGATTATACAATTCCACAACTCAACCAAAGTTTAGGAGACATCGGAAGCAAAAGATAACAAAGTTATGACAACCAAGAAACTATAAAATTCTCATCTTTTTCATCATAGTAAAAGATTTTCAATAGTCACAACATTTTCTGTTAATCTTTAATTTTCATTAATGGATTAATGTGAAAAAAAGGACATGGAGAGGGCACATGAAAAATTAGAAAAAAGATATTCTGTTAAAAACTTTGGCGAAACAAACAAATGACATCAAATGTTATGCAACAATTTTACTCGCTTGAAGACAAAACTTGTAAAAATGCGACTGTACTAAAAAGCATCTGAGTTTTGTTTTTGATAGAAAGTTTGGTTTGCTCGAAAAAAAAACTAAACAAAAAATTTGATCTTAGAAAGGTGTTCTGGAGCGCGCGGCTGAAAAATGTGAAATAGTTTTTTCACCAAGACAGTCGATTTTAAAGTTTAAAAAATTCTCATGTTATCGCCACCCAAGACCGTTTTTTTCTAACTGCTGCTTTTAATAACACATTTTTGTATTAAAAAAGATGACCTTGATAGCAGTCAAAATTATTACAAGTATCCATCACTTCATCGTCACAAGTAACGAACTTTTCTACTCAAAAATTTAGCTTGGCAGTGGAAATATTAGGACCACGTGACATTCTGCTCTTACACCATGATTCTAAATTGAGCTGGTTGCCATGAACTGTTCACATCCTACAATGATGATCTGATGCGATCACGTGACCATCGTCATCTGCAGACACTAGTTTAATCCTTCCTCTAGTTCAACTAGTGCAATTTGACCATAAGTGGAGTGGAGTGGGGGATACTAACAATGGCGGACCACAAGACTGTAGTCATAGTTGGGTTGGTGTTTGAGTGTATCTTGTTCTTAGTTCTCATCGTCATGTTCTGTGAAATAGAATGGTACGTATGTTGAAACTTTAAGCCCAAAAAAGTAAGATGAAAGTGTAATCTTGCGCTTATCTGTTCATCAGTGGCTTCTTCTTTCATTACTCATCTGACGCTTCCAATTTGTAACGCGAATACGTTCAGTTTGACTACAATAGACAACTGAAATTAGAAAACAAAAAAAAATTAAAACGAGAACTTTAGTTTTTTGTCTTTGTTTTTTTTCCGAGATTAAATGTGCGTAGCAACACAAAAACTCACCAATTTTGTTGCAGTGCTTTGATACATATAAGGGGGGCGTATCAATCAGAATAAATCAGTTAATTTAATGTATTTAATACATCAATTTATGTATTTAGTTAGAGCATAGGGTATTCTATACTTCAGAGTATTGGGTAATCCGGCGAATTAGAGAATCTTACATAACCCCATATAACGAGTTTGAATAATCTTTCGTTTTATTTGCTGTTTTAGTCATAACAACATCAACTATCAAATATAATAACCACACATAAAATTTGCAGAAAATTTAAAGATTTAAAGCTAAAAGGATTGTTCTGTTTTTTTCTGCGGATACCAAAACTTTGACGATTTATTGAGACAATAGCGATACACATATTTCAACTTTTCTACAAAGTTTTGCATATTGTAAAGTTTTAGGCAGTTGATTCATTAAAATAGAACTGCTCGCTCGCTTTACTTGCTCGAAATAAGACAAAAAAGCAAAAATTTCAGACCGGGTTTTCTCGACACTGGGATAACTTTATTGAAATTTATTGCTTGCAGCAAGCAACGTAATCAAGTGAAAAACAAAATGAAAACTTTTAACCGCCAAAAAACTGATTTAAACCAACAAAGATTGTTTCAAATGTTTGATTTATTCTACGCGGGATTAATCCCCTTTTTATGTAATGTAATTTTATATCGAATTATCCAAATTTTCAAAACAGCTTGTAAAATTGATCCACATTAAGAAGCAGCAGTTGGGTGAGCCTTGTGACTCTGGTTTAGACAGATAGAGACTGGATCAAGGCTCATTGCACAAACTCAACGAGTAAAAAAATTGCGAATATTGCGATACAACGTTTTAGAGTTCTTGTATTGTAATGCTAGCATTGAATACTCGCTGCAGGCACACGCCAAAAACCCATTGAAGTTATATTGACATTTGCAAGACTTTTCTTCTTAAATAAAAGATGTTAAACTTCATTGTCTTGGTATGCACAATGAAGCAGGTATAAGCTGTTCCCCTCCCTCTGATAAGTCATATCTTCGTTGAATCAAAGTTAAAGTAAAATCTCAGCTACGTCAAGCTGAGTTGGTCCGCTATTGAAAAGTTTTAGGCTTCGGCGAGAAACCATTGATCCGCGTCGACCCGGACACAACGAACCAAGAACTACTAACCATTAACCACTAACCACGAACCACGAACTATGAGTGATACCAACGACCAGTACGATCTACGAAGCTTCGCGAACGAGCAAGGCGATGTACGATCAGTTGCGAACGAGCAACCAGGTCAGAGCAATGCGAACGAGCAGAGCGATCAACCAGCTGTTGTGAGCGCGCAACATGGACAAAACGATCAGTCAGGACGAACATACCTGAAGCTGGTTCACTCCAGAAGTGGTCACAAGACATGCATTTCTAAGCATAGGCATCGAATAAACTCAATCCGATCGGTCAATCCAGTGACTGATCTTGCTGGCTTGCGAATTTCTCTTGCTGTCATAAGAGAGACCCTCACATCGATCAGTGAAAAGGATCGATTGATAGAGGACGTTGTACCAGACGAACGTCTGCAAGCCGAGCTTGAAACGGCTTGTGAGTTCAGAGCGGAGGTACGAGAATTCATTCAGCAGACGAATGATTTCTTGGAAGATCAGCAAGCGTCTTCCAGAGGATCGACAGGAGAAGCGAACGGGCTTCATACAATGTTCTCACCAAGATCAAGTCAGATCAAATTGCCAAAGATAGATCTTCCTTCCTTCAGTGGGAAGTATACAGAGTGGACGAGCTTCATCGATCAGTTCGATTCTGCTGTACATGGAAATCCAAACCTCCAAAATGCTGAGAAGTTGAACTACCTCAAGTCTTCACTTCGAGGAGAAGCACACGATCTGATCAAGAATGTAGCAGTAACAGACGTGAACTACGAGCTCGCAAGGAGGACTCTAATGGACCGATTCGACAACAAGAGGTTCATTGTAAGCATGCATCTCAGTGCTGTGTTACACTACCCGACTTTGAAAACCGAAGATGGAACAAGCCTCAGGAAGCTTTTGGAGTGTTTGCGCGAAAATGTGGCTGCATTAGAAGTGCAAGGCTGTAATACTGAAGACTGGGATCCAATACTGGTTCATGTAATTGAGCAGAAACTGGATCCGGAAAGCCAAAAGCAATGGCAGCTTCACAACCCAGGAAGAGAGCTCCAGAAACTAAACGAGCTTGACGATTTCATTAGTGCGCGAGCGAGGGCACTAGAAGCAGTGAAGTCATCAATCACTTTACAGAAACCAACGACTCGAATTGAAGCACATTCTGATTTCCAAAGTAAAATCGACCGAAGGCAATCGTATGGAGCAACAACTGTGGACGAGCAATGTGTGTTTTGTGGAGCACTTCATAGTGTAACTGCATGTAACGAGTTCAAGAAGTTGATAGTACATACACGGAAAGACGAAGTGACTTCCAAACGACTATGCTTTAATTGTTTGCGCCCAGGGCATTTGGTAACGAAATGCCCAAGCACGCACAATTGTAAACTGTGTGGAAAAAGACACCATTCTCTTCTTCACGTGGACAATCAGCACAGGGAACAACAGAATACAACTGAGAGAAATACTGTAAACGATTGTCATACCAGTGGAAACAACCTGTGTACTGCCATTAGTGCTAAGGAACCTGACAAAACGGCCCTACTTGGAACTTGCAGGATACCGCTGTTCAACCATCACAGACAGGAAATCATTTGCCGTGCCTTGATAGACAATGGATCACAGTTGAACTTCGTCAGTGAAAGCTTCGTACGACGGAATGGATTGCCTCGTAAATCAGTCAACCAAACAGTGAAACCAGTTGGAACAGCACCCCCATTGGAGACGAGAGGTCTTGCTCCGATAACTTTGTCATTGCCTGGAGAAGACACACTACGAGCAGATTTCTTCATCATGCCCCAAGTCACATCAGATTTACCAGCAGACGATGTGGATGTACGCAAGCATAACCTTCCATCTCGATATGAACTGGCGGATCCAGATTTCGACAAAAGAGGACGGATTGATCTTCTATGTGGTGTTGAATTGGCAAACGAGCTCACCACTGGTAAACGGATACGAGAAGGATATCTCAGCTTGGATGAATCAATTTTTGGCTGGATTGTGAGTGGATCAGTACAGTTTTTAAGCAGGCGCAATGATGATAGAGTTTTGCAAGCAAACTTCGTCAGTCAGGTGTCTGATCTGGACATAAACCGATTGTGGACAGTTGATGACTTGCCTTCGAACCGAAGCCCTCGATCAAACGAAGAAGAGTTTGTTGAGGATCACTACGACAAAACAACTGTAACTGAGTCAGATGGTTGCTACTGTGTTATTTTGCCTTTCGAGACAAACGTTGGAACCTTCGACGAGTGCAGAGTCAATGCACCCAAACCATTCTTCAGTCTGGAACGCAAACTTAAGCAGGATGTGGTTTTATACACTCAGTATCAAGACTTCATCAAAGAGTTCCGAGACATGGGTCACCTAGAAGAACTCATTGAAGTTTTCTGGAAGCGATGGAGCAAGGAGTACTTGTCTTCTCCGCAGCCTCGGAAGGAGTGGAAATCAAAACAGCGACTTCAATACCGCAAGGGGTCGCTGCGTCCGGCCTTGCACAAAACTAAGCAAATTCACAGTCAGTGTTGAATGAACTTGGCTCATTCAAGGTGGGCGGCAATGTTGCTTGCAGCAAGCAACGTAATCAAGTGAAAAACAAAATGAAAACTTTTAACCGCCAAAAAACTGATTTAAACCAACAAAGATTGTTTCAAATGTTTGATTTATTCTACGCGGGATTAATCCCCTTTTTATGTAATGTAATTTTATATCGAATTATCCAAATTTTCAAAACAGCTTGTAAAATTGATCCACATTAAGAAGCAGCAGTTGGGTGAGCCTTGTGACTCTGGTTTAGACAGATAGAGACTGGATCAAGGCTCATTGCACAAACTCAACGAGTAAAAAAATTGCGAATATTGCGATACAACGTTTTAGAGTTCTTGTATTGTAATGCTAGCATTGAATACTCGCTGCAGGCACACGCCAAAAACCCATTGAAGTTATATTGACATTTGCAAGACTTTTCTTCTTAAATAAAAGATGTTAAACTTCATTGTCTTGGTATGCACAATGAAGCAGGTATAAGCTGTTCCCCTCCCTCTGATAAGTCATATCTTCGTTGAATCAAAGTTAAAGTAAAATCTCAGCTACGTCAAGCTGAGTTGGTCCGCTATTGAAAAGTTTTAGGCTTCGGCGAGAAACCAAAATTGTTTAATGTAGTTCGAATCACGACTGTAAGGATTTTGATATGATATATCAATCAACCCAGTCCGCTGATATATCACTCAACTCAGTCGGATTAATAATTGTATTACCTGATTTTGCGTGGAAAAAAAGAAAAAAAAACAAACAAAACACAGCCAAATACAAATTTCCTCCCTATTTTCAATGGTTGGAACGGATAGCCGGTTACTGTGCACAGAATGTTCCGACCATATTCTTTAAAAAACTACAAGATAAAGCTTTTTTTTCTATTAAGTTTTTCTGCGTGGATTGATAAAAAAATCTGATGTAAAACTATAAGATTTCTAATTTTTTTTTCATTTTTTGTAGAAAAACATCCAATGTTTGCAGAATGGAGCAACAAAACTCCAAAATCTAATTTTACTTGCCTAAAAATAAGTTTTTAGGGCTTAAATTTCTCCTATTTAAGCTGTTGTAAGCCTGCTCCCTTGCTTTATTCGCTCGAATTAGGACAAAAAATCAAAAATTTCATACATTTTTTTTTCTTGACACTAGGTGTGATTTTAATGTGATTCAAATTACGACTTTAAGGACTTTAATATGAAAAAAAACTCAATCGAGTCCTATGATTATTTGTGGTACCTGATTTTGTCTGGAAAACAAAATGAAAAAAAAAAACTAAAACAGACCCAGATACAAAGTTTCTCCCCATATTCAATGGTTGGAACAAAACAGATAAAACAAATGTTAATAGATGGCTTGACTCTCCAAGTTTTGCTTTTCAAAAAAAATATAGGCAAGATTCTGACTGCCCCCTAACGTCCAATAAAGCTGTTAACCAAGAAACTCTTTAAAAGTGTTGAAAGGAAATAAAGCTGCTCATATCAGGGCAAAGCCCTGATTGATCCGACTGCCATTTAGTGTCTATGGAGCAGTAATAACATGAAAAAATCAAATGTAATAAAACCCGAGATTGCTTGTGAAAATTATCACCCCACACACCATATAATGTACAAAGTGATAAATTTCGCTCCTAGCAACAAATCAATTTTGGCAAATAAGCTTATTTCAATCAAATCGGAACGATTTCTAAGAGGGATTAAATCTCGGCTTACACGTTAATAGCGCGAAATAATAACGCTTTACACCCCGATAACTTTACGAAAAATGATCACAGACATATTATCTTTTCAAATTTAAGCTCTGGACAATTATACTTTTTGAATGATATTAAAAAATTCCGTCAAAAATGACTAGTTAAAAAGTCGAAATTCGTTTGAAAAAACCACCCCGAGCACAATTTTTCCGTAGTTTTCGTTATAAAAGTCGGAACAATAAGAAAATAAATTTTTGTTTCATTTTGTGATTAATTTTATCTCGCACACGATTTTGACGTAAATGACAAACTTTTAATTTTCGTTTTATTAATGAGTCTCAATTAGACATATGACTGCTAGAAGAAGAGGTGATAATATTTAAAACATGATAATAAGGGAGCCGAATTAAAGAGGGAGTTCAGCCTCTCATCGATCTTTATGTACGCTTTGAATTTTTTAATTTGAAAAACGGCAAAACTGTCTGAAAACGGGTTTTTATCATTCGACACTTGATCTTTTTTATAGTAGTCATAAGTGAGAAAAAAGCATGCCTACTATATAGTTTTTGCCACTGTTGGAACAAAACATGGAATATCCATCCATTAATCGGATAGATTATTAATCAAACACATATCGCTCCAAAGGATTTTTCCTTAAACTCCAAAGCAATTTAACATAAGCAAGAAATAATTTTCAAAACATAAAATTATTGGAAATATTTTGATACTTTTTTGATGATTTTTTTGGCAAACTTGTGTTGCGTTTAATAACAGTCACTCGTGGAGAGTTCTTTTCCATTAATGACCGCGTTCGAACTCAGTAACAACGTTTTTCCTCGGTCGAACTATATCAAGCCAGCATCGAGACAGTCTAAAAATCAACTTTTGATTGAGTATGTCGAAACCTAAATAGCCAAATTTGACCCATCCGCACTAGAGTTTCAAGGGAATTGATCAATTTTACTGGATATTTTTGGACAAAAACTTAACCCATAGACTCAATTTTGTTGACCCATTTAAGCATGAGAATAAATTTGTTGGGGATTTTAACCAATAATTTTGAGAAGCTTTTGAATGGCCATAAATTTCGGGAAATCTTCGACGTTGGACTTCTTGATTTGCTCCATTGACATCTGTGTGCATTTTTTTTTCGTCAAATTCCGGCGCATATTATAGTATCTTCGATCAAAAAATTTTGTTACAAATTTGATTTGTAGTAAAGATTTTTTTATGCAAGCATGCAAGTTTATCAAACTTTTTGCATTACACTTTTCAAAGTAAGCTCGCACGCTTTTTATAATATTTTTTAACCTTGGAAGGCGCGCAATTATAAAAACACCGATCACTTACAGATGAATCTTATGCCACAGAGTGACCAAACGTGATGCAGCTGAAGTGGATAAACGGTCAATAGGTCACCATTTCATTTCCACAAATGTCAACATCGTTCCGGAAATTCCACCAGATCAACCAGCACAGTAGACCGCTCAGAATACTTTCGAGAAATCCAGCGCGCCTAGACCATCTAGCTGCATCCGCCATAGAGTGCTATAAAAAAAGACCGTGAAAAAACCAGTATATTCGATTATCAAGACTCATTCAAACATAGGTATCAAATTTTAGGGGTTTTTAACCGATAATTTTTAATTCAGAAGTCCATTATACTCCATTATAATTTTTTTATAATCCATTTTTTTGTTTTCAATATGATCGATTATTTTTTGCTAATGAATCCATCAAAATTAATTGTTTTTGTAGAAATGTTTTGTTTATTCTACTTTGTGGAGCGTTCAGCAAAACTAGATCCCGACGAACACGTTTACCCCCGTGCACAAGGCAAACGTTCGCCATCCGTTGCCAACCATCGTGAACTATCATCCAGCAAAACTTACAATAAATCTGGATCCACGAAAAGCTAAACAAAAAAAAACAGTTGAACTCTCTGGCCTTCAGTTTGCCCTGAATTGATTGTTTAGTTTATACCTAATTAATACAGCCTTGTCATACCGCTACTGCAGTAGCAGTATTTATATACGTATGTACAGCTAACCTTTGGTGCTCAATCATTATTTTATGGTATGCTCAAGGTCATACGTAAGTGATGACACTGAGATTAAGCGAGAGATCAGAGTTCTTAACAATGATCTATCTCTCAGTACAACATCAAAACAAAAGAAACAGAAAACCTAAATTCAATATCCAAAATACAGTATTGAATTACAACTTGTTTTCAATCGATATCGCAAGGCATATCACATGGCGCAGCCAGCAGGATTCGCAGCTCAAGACAACAGAACGGATATGGGAATTCCGGTATTTTGGGCATCAGCGAATCTAGACCCTCCGTGGCAATTTAAAATTTGGTTCGAACAATTTCTCATGGCGGTTACGGTCAAAGAAAATGTGAACCCAGAGATTATTTTGGAAGAACCAAAAGACATATTAGAAGAACCACCACCACGCCCGGAAACGCCCAGGGATGGGGAGAACGAAGATGCGAGGAACGCTAGGATTCTTAGAGATAAGCTAGCAAGGGATAGAGTAGTATTGGAGAACGAAGACAGAAAGACAAGAGGCTCACGAGTCGGACACAATGTCTTCTACAACGAAGTACAAAAGAAACTGGTGTCAAGATTATTTTTATCTTTGGGTACAGAGGGAAAGAAGAGATTCCTACAAAAGAACCCGCACGTTGAAATATCGAAAATGACGTTCAGGGAAATAACAGATTTGACAGAAGTCTCGTTTCAAAAGGTAAAATGTGTAACATACGAAAGATACAAGTTATTTACGAGAATGCAAGAATCTGGAGAATCTCTAGAATCATTCCACGCAGCGTTAACTGCTCAAGCAGCCCGATCAGAACTGGGAGCATTGGAAAATGAAATAGTGCGAGACCTGTTCATCTCGAAAATGAAAAACATGACATTGCAGGACACGTTGACATTCGAAACTCTAGATCCGGTGGAAGTTTTTAAAAGGGCTATAAAATTCGAACATAGCAAGTTAACCATAATGGCGTTTCAGAAGACTAATGCTGCGGTTAAAGGGGGATCAAATAGAAGATTAGATTAGGTTTTTACCTATAAATAGAATGATTTTAAAGAATCTGCGATAGATGTGGTACGCTGAAACGCATTATGATTTTCTACAAGGGATGACCAAAACCCAGGTACTCCAAAAGCAGTGAGAAGTTAATATTAAATATAAAAAGTGGAAAAAAAAGAAGTGGTCCAGATTTTACATGTGAATTAAACTTGATTGAAGTATCAATCAACAAACTTTCTCTGTTATAGGATGTCTAATTGAACGGGCTCTTATAAAGTCTTTGGAAATGTAGATAATTATTGCGAAGGTCTAGGTTAAACAGTTGCTTTTTCAAGCCTTGTGATAGTTTGGTGCCCGGACTATTTGCCCATGAACAAATAGCTTATGCTAACTTGCCCTATAAAAGGGTGCCTCACATGAAAACTTGTCCTATACCAACTTGCCCCACATGACAATTTGTACACATGACAATATGACCGTTTCGTCCCACAAGTAACACGGGACGTTTTGTCCCACAAGTTTATTATTTATCGTTCAAATCGAATAGTTATTAGGACCAGCATGAGTTAATGGTAAACTCAGCTGTAATGTTTTTTTTTAATTGCGTTATTGGTTGTATCTTTTCTTTGCAAACATACACAATACTAACTATGAGTCAATATACATGGTGGAAAACTCAACAAAACCAGCAATGACAAACTAGGCTTCGCCAAAAAACAAAAACAGCTGAACACTTAGATGCACGACATACAGTTCACATAAATGCCGATAGCTCAAATTAGCAGCTGGAGTTGAACTGGTATCTACCAAAATTGAACCTAGCACCGATGTTACGCCTGGAATAATTGAAGCAAACAAGATCATGCATCAAATGAATAAAGAGGCCAAGCACAACTCCAATCAATAGCAGTTTAATTGCCACTACTCGTTTCCAGTACGCATGGGACGAAAAAGCAGAGCAGTTATCGTTGCCCAGTTGAGCAGCAATGAAGGAAGTGCCAATCGCCACGATTAGAACTTCGCTCATGCCCTCCAAGTTCACAACTCTCTCTGGCTTTGCGATGGTACCTCCGAAATTTGTACAGTGCATTTTTACCAGTTTTGTACTGTACATACTCAAATTGGCGTTGTTTTTCCACCTTGTTTTTATGCTCTACTTTCTGAAAAATACGTATGCCAAATTTGTATGCAAAACTCTTGAAAGCTTTATATGTTGTCTTGGATAATGCGCAGCCATCAAATATTCTTTTTGACCTCAAACAATCTGCCGTCACTGCTTTCACAAAAGCATATTCAGAGTCTTCGATCAAAGACTGTTTGCTTATCTCTGAAAAAAACGTACGCAAAAATTTTTGCGCAAATTAATCAAGCTCGGTCTGAAAAAAGCCTTATGAAAACAATTGCGAACTAAAGTTGCCTCTCCGTCTCTTACCCGCCTTAAGTTTTTTCCAACAACCTGATTCTGACTTTCAGAGAAATCAAAAAATCATGTTAAAATACAGAGGTTACAAAATATCAAATTTTGGTCCGACTTTTGAAAAAAGTGAGGAACGTACATGCTACTGGTGTTGTTTAATTCAAAACAAATCACAAAAAAATGCAGCTTGAAGATCTCTCCTGGAGTCTTCGGATGCCAAAGCGGGTGTGCGTGCACTAGCCTAACCCCGCAAATTAATTTGTGATTTATTTGCGGAGAATTGTTTCGGACTCATAATGGATCCAAATTTTTGTGCGGTAAACTAGATTGGCCATGCTAATTTCATTTATGACTGAAATTTTGGCACTTAAAAGTTGTTAGTGGTTAAAGATTGATTACCATGGATTTTCGATGACTAAAACTTTGCCCACATAAATGATTTTATACAAAATTAGACCACGTTACGGTTTTTGAGTCCATAACAGTCTAATAGTTTTCTAAAGTAAAACAATATTTCATCCACTATAATCGATTGTAAATCAGTTTAGTTTTCAAAACATCGATAATTTTTTGAACATGAAATCCTTGAAAACCGATTATCTTTCGTAGAATTCCAAATTATCACTCGAAACTCGAATCCTGAAACCCCTCTGGGCTTCCCTCCAACTGAACAACCATGTCTCTTCATGCCACCCCTCAGTCTTCATCCCAATTCCTCTTCGTGTCCTTATCAGTTTACCGACCCGTTCCCCATGTTCGTTTTGGACAGAGGTAAGAGAGCAAGTGCCCGGGAGGGGAACAGATAACTCTGAGAGGTGAGGGGTGAACGTGGTGTAATAAATTTTTTGTGGGGGTGGTACTGAGATTGAAGATTATGGGATTGACGAGTAAAACTGAAAACAAAGAAAAACAGAAAACGTAACTCATCATAAAAACGCGGTTGAACTTAAGAAAATATGAAAATTTTGATGAGACAGCAAACTAACTAGCTTCGGTTTAAGATGAGCATTAAGAAACGAAATTATCTTTCAAAAAGAGAGGAAAAAATGTTTTTTAATCCATTAAAAACATTGAAAGTTGATTATATTTTGCTCGAAAATCAAATTAAAGAACGTTGAAAATAATCGATTGAAAGCGAACTTTTTGCTTTGGAGAATAGTAACAAAGTATTCCATTTTTAATTAATCAAAATTGATTATTTTGGAAAAATATTATGATTATTATTAGTGTTTAAGCCCCTTTTACACAGAGTGCACAACAATGCAGGCAGTATAATTTAAATTGGAGGAAACGACTCATTGAATAAACAAGTTTTCAATTTATTCCTGAAAATGGAATGCAAAGAAATGATTTTCAGATTTTTTTCCAGAGTTTCGGCCCAGCTATTCCCAGCGATCTTTCACCATACTTCGACAGTGGTCTGGGGATAAATAAGTCTGAGCAATGGTAATTACGCAAAGTTAACAGGGTTGCAGGATCAAACAGATGAAGTATGTAAGAGGGAAAGAAGCCCTGATGATGGACAAATTTGAACATTAGAATCAAGATTTTGAAAACTTTTTTTCTGGACAAAACAGGCAACCAGTGGAGCTTTTCTATAACATAAGTAAAATGTGATTGACGTGATAAACCGCACAGAACGCGGGCGGCGCGGTTTTGGAGCCGCCGTAGTTTCTGAAGAAAAAAACCAGGAATGAAAAATTGAGTGAGTTGCAATAATTGAGTGCTGAAAGTACCAGTGCACGCACAAGTCATGACAGCAGTTAATTGATAAGTATTTATGAACTGAGTAGATGTGCATAAGCTGGTAATTGCAAGAAGAGCAAACAATGGTAACTTGCTTTTCATATGTCAAGTTGTCATCATGTATAAAACCAAGACTTTTGATATGAGTTGATAGAGAAAGCTCATTGCCTTGAATTAAAACATTTTCCCGTATACTGTGGAATTACGACGAGAAAAAAAAAATAAGTTCAGTCTTGTCATCATTCTGTTTCAAATTAATAAAAGAGAACCACGTTGAGACCTTAGAAATAATGTCATCAACTTTGTTAATCCATAAAACTGTAGATCTGTCGATAACCAAATAAATCTGGCAATCATCAGCATAATTATAATAATTCACACTGAAAATGTTGAGAATGTCAGATAGAGGCAACAAGAGCCCTGTGAACAACAATGTTCCAAGTATAGAACTCTGTGGAACTCCGAAACGTAAAGTACGGTGTGAGGAGGTCACTTCATTGGTGCAAACACACTGTCCTGTTTTTCAAATATGAATAAAGCAAGCTTTAGCATCGCAAGCAATGTCAACTTTTCTCTTTATAACTTCCAAGAGAATATCATGATCAATGGTGTCGAAAGTTGATGAGAGGTCAAGAGTAAATTATTTCAAGATTTTTTCTCTATCTAGAAAATTGAGTAAAAACGACGAAACTTTCTTAAAGCCGTTTCAGGGGAGTGGAAAGCGCGGTAGGCAGATTGATTGTTTAGTTTATACCTAATTAATACAGCCTGTAGGGGCAGACGTTTAGTAAATCTGATGCTCTGATTGTTTTTTAAATTTGAGAAGGAAAATATTGTTCGTCGTTTCCTTCTTTCGTTCTTTTTGTTCCTGTCTTTCTTTCTTTTTTGTCTACCTTACTTTTTCCCTTCTTTGTTTCTTTCTTTCTTTCTTGCTCTTTTTCTTTTGAAGATTAGGTTTTTACCTATAATCAGAATGAATTTAAAGTTTTTGCAACAAATTTTTGAACATGAGATCCTTGAAAACCAATTATCTTTCGTAGAACTCCAAATTATCATTCCAAATTCGAAACCTGAACCCCCTATGTACTTCCCTCCAACTGAACAACCATGTCTCTTCATTCAAATCCTCAGTCTCCATCCGAATTCCTCTTTGCGTCATTATCAGAGTACCGCCCCCTTCCCCCACGTTCATTTTGGAGAGAGGTAAGGGGGTAGGCGCCCGGGAGGGGAACAGATAACTCTGAGAGGTGAGGGGTGAACGTGGTGTAATTTTTTTGTGGGGGTGGTACTGAGATTGAAGATTCTGGGATTGACGAGTAAAACTGAAAACAAAGAAAAATAGAAAACATAACTTATCATAAAATCCGGTTGCACTCTAAAAATATATAAAAAAATCAGTACGACAGCAAAGTAACTAGCTTCGGTTTAAGATGAGTTTTCTAAAAGATAAGAAAAAATTAAGCCATTAAAATAATAAATCCTTTAAAGTTAATTATTATTAAAGGTAAATCCTGTAGGGGCAGATGTTTAGTAAATCTGATGCTCTGATTGTTTTTTCATTTAAGTAGGATAAAAATGTTCGTTCTTTCCTTCTTTCGTTCTTTTTGTTTCTGTCTTTCTTTCTTTTTTGTCTCTCTTATTTTTTTTCTTTCTTTATTTCTTTCTTTCTGTCTTGCTTTTTTTATTTTGAAGATTATGTTTTTACCTATAATCAGAATGAATTTAAAGAATCTGCGATAGATGTGGTACGCTGAAACGCATTATTATTTTCTACAAGGGATGACCAAAAACCAGGTACCCCAAAAGCAGTGGAAGTTAATATTAAAAATGAAAAGTGGAAAAAAAACAAAGAGAAGTGGTCCAGATTTGACATGTGAATCAAACCTAATTGAAGTATCAATCAACAAACTTTCTCAGTTATAGGATGTCTAACTGAACGGGCTCTGATAAATTCTTTTAGGAAATTTAGATAATTCTTGCGAAGGATCTAGGTTAAACAGTTGCTTGTTCAAGCCATGTGATAGTTTGGTGTCCGGAATATTTGTCCAAGAACAAATAGCTCCAAGCCAACTTGCCCTATAAAAGAGTGCCTCACATGAAAACTTGTCCTATATCAACTTGCCCCACATGACAATTTGTACACATGACAATATGACCGTTTCGTCCCACAAGTAACACGGGACGTTTTGTCCAACAAGTTTAATATTTGTCGTTCAAATCGAGTAGTTATTAGGACCAGCACGAAATAATGGTAATATCAGCTGTAGTGTTTTTTTTGTTGAAGTTGCGTTATTGCTTGTATCTTTTCTTTGAAAACATACACAATAGTAACTATGAGTCAACAAAACCAGCGAACGCTCATCAATGACAAACTAGGCTTCCCCAAAAAGCAAAAACAACTGAGCACTTAGATGCACGACATACAGTTCATATAAATGCCGAATGCTCAAAGTAACAGCTGGAGTTGAACTGGTATCTACCAAAAATGAACCCAGCACCGATGTTATGCCTGGAATAAATGAAGCAAACAAGATTATGAATCAAAGGAAAAAAGAGGCCAAGCACAACTGGTACCAGTCACTAGCAGTTTAATTGCCACTCGTTTCCAGTACACATGAGACGAGAAGCAGGGCAGTTATCCTTGCCCAGTTGAGCAGCAATGAAGGAAGTGCCAATCGCCACAATTAGAACTTCGCTCATGCCCTCCAAGTTCACAACTCTCTCTGGCTTTGCGATAGTACCTCCGAAATTTGTGCGGTGCAATTTTACCAGTTTTGTACTGTACATACTCAAATTGGCGTGTTTTTTTACCTTGTTTTTATGCTCTACTTTCTGAAAAAGACATATGCCAAATTTAAATGCAAATTTCCTGAAAGCTATATATGTTGTCTTGGATAATGCGCAGACATCAAATATTTCTTTTTGATCTCAAACAATCTGCCGTCACTGCTTTCACAAAAGCATATTCAGAGTCTTCGATCAAAGACTGTTACGCTTATCTCCACCAAGTAAACGAGCTTGGTCTGAAAAAACGTACGCAAAAATTTTTGAGCAAAACAATCAAGCTCGGTCTGAAAAAAGCCTTATGAAAACAATTGCGAACTAAACTTGCCTCTCCGATTCTTACCCGCCTTAAGTTTTTTTCCAACTGCCTGATTCTGACTTTCAGAGAATTCACAATATCAAGTTATTATACAGAGATTTCAAAATATAAAATTTTGGTCCGATATTTGAAAAAAGTGAGGAACGTACATGCTACTGGTGTTGTTTAATTCAAATCAATTCACAAAAAAATGGCAACTTGAAAATCTCTCCTGGAGTCTTTGGATACCAAAATGGGTGTGCGTGCACTAGCCTAACCCCGCATATTAATTAATTGATTTATTTGCGGAGAATTGTTTCGGACTCATAATGGATCCAAACTTTCGTGCGGTAAACTAATATGGCCATGTTAATTTCATTTATGACTCAAGTTTTGGCACTTAAAAGTTGTTAGTAGGTAAAGATTGATTACCATGGATTCCGATTACTAAAATTTTGTGCACATAACTGATTTTCTAGCAAAGTTAGGCCCCGTTACGGATTTGGAGTCCATAATAGTCGATTAATTTTCTTAAGAAAAATAAATTTTTTATCCCCTATAATCGATTGTGAATCAGTTTAGTTTTCAAACCATCGATAAATTTGTGAACATGATATCCTTGAAAACCGATTATCATTCGTATAATTTCAAATTATCACTCCAAATTCGAATCCTGAACCTCCTCTGTGCTTCCCTCCAACTGAACAACCATGTCTCTTCATCCCACCCCTCAGTCTCCATCCCAATTCCTCTTCCTGTCCTTATCAGTTTACCACCCCCTTCCCGCACGTTCATTTTGGAGAGAGAAAAGAGAGTAAGTGCCCGGGAGGGGAACAGATAACTCTGAGAGGTGAGGGGTGAACGTGGCGAGATAACTTTTTTGAGAGGGTGGTACTGAGAATGAAGATTATGGGGTTGACGAGTACAACTGAATACAAATAAAAACTGAAAACGTAACTCATCATAAAAACGCGGTTGAACTTAAAAAAATATGAAAATTTTGATGAGACAGCAAACTAACTAGCTTCTGTTTAAGATGAGCTTTAAGAAACGAAATTGTCTTTCAGAAAGATTTTAAAAAATGTTTTATAATCCATTAAAAACATTGAAAGTTGATTATATTTTGCTCGAAAATCAGTGTAAAGAACGTTGAAAATAATCAAATTTTTTGCTTTGGAGAATAGTAACAAAGTATTCTATTTTTAATTAATCAAAATTGATTATTTTGGAAAATCATTATGATTTTTATTAGTGTTTAAGCCCCTTTTACACGGAGTGTCTAAAAATGCAGGCAGTATAATTTAAATTGGAGGAAACGACTCATTGATAAACAAGTTTTCAATTTATTCCTGAAATTGGAATGCAAAGAAATGATTTTCAGAACAGCAGGAAGCTTTCTCCAGAGTTTCGGCCCAGCTATTCTCAGCGATCTTTCACCATACTTCGACAAATGTCTGGGGATAAATAATCCTGTACAATGGTAACTACGCAAAGTTGACAGGGTTGCAGGAGCAAACAGGTCAAGTATGTAAGAGGGAACGAAGCCCTGATGACAGGCAATTTTGCGCATTAGATTCAAGATTTCGAACTTTTTTCTGGACGAAACAGGCAACCAGTGGAGCTTTTTTTAAACACGAGTAATATGTATTTGACGTGATAAACCGCACAGAACTCAGGCGGCGCGGTTTTGGAGCCGCCGTAGTTTCGGAAGAAGAAAACCAGGAATGAAAAATAAAGTAAGTTGCAATAATTAAGTCCTGAAAGTACCAGTGCACGCACAAGTCATGACAGCAGTTAAATGATAAGTGTTTTTGAACTGAGTAGATGCGCATCAGCTGGTAATTGCAAGAAGAGCAAACAATGTTAACTTGCTTCTCATATGTCAAGTTGTCATCATGTATAAAACCAAGACTTTTGATATGAGTTGATAGAGAAAGCTCATTGCCTTGAATTAAAACATTTTCCGGTATACTGTGAAATTACGACGAGAAACAAATTTAAGTTCAGTCTTGTCATCATTCTGTTTCAAACTAAAAAAAGAGAACCACGTTGAGACCTTAGAAACAATGTCATCAACTTTGTTAATCCATAAAACTGTAGATCTGTCGATAACCAAATAAATCTGGCAATCATCAGCATAATTAAAATAATTCACATTGAAAATGTTGAGAATATCAGATAGAGGCAACAAGAGCCCTGTGAACAACAATGTTCCAAGTATAGAACTCTGTGGAACTCCGAAACGTAAAGTACGGTGTGAGGAGGTCACTTTATTGGTGCAAACACACTGTCCTGTTTTTCAAATATGAATAAAGCAAGCTTTAGCATCGCAAGCAATGTCAACTTTTCTCTTTAAAACTTCCAAGAGAATATCATGATCAATGGTGTCGAAATTTGATGAGAGGTCAAGAGTAAATTATTTCAAGATTTTTTCTCTTTCTAGAAAATTGAGTAAAAACGACGAAACTTTCATAAAGCCGTTTCAGGGGAGTGGAAAGCGCGGTAGGCAGGTTGATTGTTTAGTTTATACCTAATTAATACAGCCTGTAGGGGCAGACGTTTAGTAAATCTGATGCTCTGATTGTTTTTTAAATTTGAGTAGGAAAATAATGTTCGTCGTTTCCTTCTTTCGTTCTTTTTGTTCCTGTCTTTCTTTCTTTTTTGTCTACCTTACTTTTTCCCGTCTTTGTTTCTTTCTTTCTTTCTTGCTCTTTTTCTTTTGAAGATTAGGTTTTTACCTATAATCAGAATGAATTTAAAGTTTTTGCAATAAATTTTTGAACATGAGATCCTTGAAAACCAATTATCTTTCGTAGAACTCCAAATTATCATTCCAAATTCGAAACCTGAACCCCCTATGTACTTCCCTCCAACTGAACAACCATGTCTCTTCATCCGAATCCTCAGTCTCCATCCGAATTCCTCTTCGCGTCATTATCAGAGTACCGCCCCCTTCCCCCACGTTCATTTTGGAGAGAGGTAAGGGGGTAGGCGCCCGGGAGGGGAACAGATAACTCTGAGAGGTGAGGGGTGAACGTGGTGTAATTTTTTTTGTGGGGGTGGTACTGAGATTGAAGATTCTGGGATTGATGAGTAAAACTGAAAACAAAGAAAAACAGAAAACGTAACTTATCATAAAATCCGGTTGCACTCTAAAAATGAATAAAAAAATCAGTACGACAGCAAAGTAACAAGCTTCGGTTTAAGATGAGCTTTAAAAAACAAAAATATCTTTCTAAAAGATAAGAAAAAATTAATCCATTAAAATAATAAATCCTTTAAAGTTATTGAAAATAGATTTTACTTTGTGCAAAATTAAATTGAAAAACGTTGAAAGTAATCGATTGTAATTGGATTTTTGCTCTGGAGAATAATAACAAATTAATCCATTTTCAGTTAATCGAAATCAATTATTTTGGAGATATAGAGTCAGAGTATAAAAACCCAATCAGATATATTTGATTATCATCCAGGAAGTTCTATTGCGGGAAGCTTATTATTGTTCTGAATTTCGAAGAAAACGGAATATTTATGCTCGGTGGGGTTTTTTTATTCAGTCAATCTTCACCGATCGAGTTAATAGTTTTCAACAAAATTTTTTAGACCCGATTGAAGATATCAATTTTCCTGAGTTCAAATGTAAAAGGATATTTCACCTCCGATCATTTTTTTAAAGTTCTGGAGCTTTGAAAATTGCCAAATTTGCCATCTTCTGGACTAAATTATGCGCGCTTTGAAGAGTTTACTCATAATGCTGAGAGCGTAGTGCGAATTATTTATGCATGGCAAATTTTGCCGCACAACAAAATTGTTCCAGATTGAATTGAGGCTAGCTAATTGGTCGTGTTAATTTCGTAGGACTCAAAACTTTACACTTTGATGTTGTTCAAAATGTATAGTTAGTCATTATTTTTTCCCAAAAACTTTTCTACATGAAGTAAGGGACAGTCGGAACATTCAAGGCTTTGCCCTGTTATACGAGCAGTCTTGTTTGATCAAATTTTTATTTGCCAAAAACTAATTGGAACCATTTAGGAGCAGTCAGATCATTCAAGTTTTTGCAAAGATAGACCAGCAGTCTTTTTTGTTGCATTTAAGAAACTCGATCACATTTTGGAAAAACTATCAGGTTTGCTAGCCAACGTGCTAACCCGCGTATTCAATTTTTCTTTAGATTTGTAAAAGAATTTCCGAAACTGTGAAATGACATCTCTAAGATCTGGTTTTTAATTTGGAAAACTGATTCCTCATCTGCAGAAAAATTCAAAATTAATTACTTTTTAATTATCAACAAAAAAAAGAAAAAACTAAATACTACTTTGTCCACAAAGTGTTTCAAAAGGAAATATCGCGCGAGATTCTAGTTTAACTTTATTTAGTTCATAGTTCCGACTTTCGAGGAAACAAAATATTTATGCTTGTGGTGGTTTTCTTTATTTTGTCACTTTTCGGTGATCAAAACTCTTGTTTTTGACGAAGCGCATTGAAGATATTGCCTTGCTGAAATCAAATATAAAAAAAGGTTGTACCTGCGATCAATTTTGCAAAGTTCTGGGAGCTTGAAACCGGTCAATTTATCCATGCTCTGGACTAATCTATGCGCGCTTTGAGATTTTATTCATGGTGCCGAAAGCGTAAGCGAATTATTTATGCGTGGCGAATAATCACGCCTAACAAAATCGCTGAGTTGAATCTAGCTAATCGGTCGTATTAATTTGGTAGACTCAAATTTTTACTCTTATTGTCCGAAGCTTATAGTTTTGCAAAGTTTTCTTTTTGCAAAATCTATTGAATTTGGATTGAGGGGCAGGCATAACATTCAGTGTTTTGCCCTGATATACGAGCAGCACGCATCCAAGTTTAGGCGTAAGTTATCGATTATTATGGATTAATATGTTGCTTTTTTGGCAATTATAATTGATTACAATAACAAAACGAGATGTTTAAAAAAATTTTAATGGGTTATGATCGTGATATTTTGCAAGAGGAAATAATCTACTATAATCGATTATAATTGATTATAGTTGATAAAAAAACTCTTCAAAATAATTACAATGAATTATAGTGAATTATAATCTCCTATTTTACCAAAACTTTATCACACCAAAACTATAATTCTGTTATATCCAGGTTTGTTTTTCTGTTAAAAACAAAATATCTAAAATTGAGGTTTTTGTCACACTTTGGTTCATCTGAACACAAGGTTTTTTCACGAAACTTGATTTTAATAGAGATTATCTCATGTTCGTTGAAATGTTCCCGCGGTAGATGAAAAATAAATTTTCCAAATAAATCATGAAAGTAAAGCAAAGTGCTGCTATTTTGATGGTTCAAAATCTTAAAATCTGCATCATGAAACAACTTCATTGAAGAAATGAAAACATAAAAAAAGTTATAAAATTGGATTGATTTGAAAACTTTTAAAGCAATTTTCTCTTTTTTTTATGAAAACTAAAGACTGCGAAAAGCATAAAACAGAAACAACTCAAGAATAAGGTCGAATACAAAATGAGCAACAAAAGGGAAAATAATCGATTATAATCGATTATAATGGATTTTTTGTGAGCAACATATGAATTACATATTGGGATAAAAATATTCTAATATAATCAATTATAATCGACTATAACTGTATAGAAAAATATTTCGCCTAAAAATTGATTATAATTGGTTAAAACTTATTAAAACTTATTATAGTTTGATTTCAAAAAGAGAGTTTGCAATCGATTAGTATTTGATTAAAAAAGTTTTTTTTCTCAATTTTGGTAAGACTGTTACTAAAACGATATTATAGTTGTTTTTACGACAACTGTTATTTTCACGACAACAACTGATTGTAAAAGAAAATTTTTTTTCAAAGCACCAATTTTTTTTGCAATATCTAAAGTTGAGCAAGAAGTTGAAAAAAATAATATTTATGATCCGGAAAAAAAATTGGATAATGGATTTAAGTTCAAATGTTTCAGAAAACATTTTTTAATTTTTGTGATGATCTGAGAAGTGCTTCAACACAAAAATTACAAATGAGTCTTGTTGTTTTTACGGCAACAACTGAATGTAAAAGAAAAAAATATTTTCAAAGCACCAAATTTTTTTTGCAATATCTAAAGTTGAGCAAGAAGTTGAAAAAAAATTAATTTATTGTCCGGAAAAAAATTTGATAATGGATTTAAGTTCAAATGTTTCAGAAAACATTTTTTAATTTTTCGTGATGATCTGAGAATTGCATTAAACATGCGTTTCATTAAATAGAAACATGAACCTTAATTGATTGCTCGACAACTCAGTGTTTTGGTCAAATGATCGAAAAAGTAGTCAGACTGCCCGTTTCGAAAAAAACCTATACGTATCTTCTAGTAGGTTTATCAATGTTTAGTTGTGATGGATCCCAACTTTTGATCAAAACAAAAAAATAACGAAGTACAGAGCTATCTTGAATGAAACATGTTTTAAGACTAACCTTGCTAAACCATGATTTTTTAGCAGAAAGATAGAAATGGAAGTACACACAATTAAAGTCAAAGTTCTGGAATCATGTCTGAATTTTTTCTTCTGCTTCCAACTTGTGTTTCAGTTACACATACGACTTCTTATCAGAGAGCTACAGCTATCATCACAACAATGCTATGAAAGACCCGTATAACTTAAAAGGGTTATTAAGCACTCAATAAGATTTATAAATGCTAAGTTCTCGATTTTCATGGGTTTTGTGTCGTAAAAATAATTTGTTTTTCGCTTGATAATAAGTCATTTTGTTACAAAAGATTCTTAGTTCATTTCAAATCATTGTAATCCATAATACACACAGGGATACAGGTGGCCAATCTATAATTTTCTCGAGAGGGGGCGGATTTTCAAAAAAAAAGATTTTCTTAACTCTCACTGATCATTAAGACCCCAATTTGACCAAATTTTCTGCACCGCATGAGAGTTTTTATGCACTTTTTGGAAACTTTTCTCCAAAAAATTGTGTTTTTTTGGCGCGCGCTCCCCGCTAAAAATAAGTATATTTTGGCGCCGAAGGCATTCTTAGAAAAGTTTTAGGGTCATTCAGTCAACCAAAATTGGATATCTCAAATAGTACAACGGGGGGACCCTTCATTAGACAGGAGTTCGCGTTCTCTCTCCCCCCCCCCTAATTCCACTGGTGCTTCTTAACTTTGTTTTTTTTTAGTAATGAATGTAGTGAATACTCTTATATGGGTCTTATTGATTTTTTTCGTTTTTTTTTTCAGGAAAAAATAGTAAAATTTGTTCACGCTTAATTTTGATTTTTTGCGGCTTAACTTTTAGTTTTTTTTAAAATTTCAGTTCGTTTTCTTTGTTAAAAATGAAGGCAAACAATCAAACAGCAAAGTGTAAAGGTCACGGAAAACGTGAACGACTTCTAATTGTGAAAATAGAAATTAAATATCAGATTTGCCAGTGAAATAAAAGTTTTACCTATTGATCCAGTTTTCTCAAAATTCAAAAAACTTTAGAGCCATCAATTTTTTTCATCGAAATTCAAAAATTGAAGATTTTTGAAAAAACAAGTCAGTTTTTTTTTTTCAGTTTCCAATACTCGTTTCCAACTATCCTTTGGCTATGTTTCGTTTTTACTACAAAAAGACGGCTTTCAACTTTTTTCCCATATAAAGTTCATAAATCATACATTTTAAAATTTATTTTACCTAATTTTTCAGCGAATTTCCCCATTTCTAATAAAAAACATCATTTTGCAAAGTCTATCCTTTAAAATTATGATCGCTCGGAAAGTCAGTTCGGCTGACTGAAAAACTATGAATAAAAGGACCGCTTTGCAAAAGTACTTGGTTTGACCTGCTTTTTGTCTAGAAGACGGAGATTACCAGAATGCCAGATGAAATGCAAAACGGTTCATATGGAATGATGTTTCAACTTTCCGATTGTACTTTTTACGTATACTTAGTTGGTAGACAATATTGATTTAAACAAAAACAAAATGAAAATTAAAAAATCAAAAACTCAAGCTCCACTTGCAAACTTTTAAATAGTATTGCAAAAAGTATCTGAAAGAAATTCATTGACAATTGAAGTAGCATGGAAATCGTTTTTGTTCCGACTTTCGATACGAAAGTAACGGAATATTTGTGCTCGAGGTGGGTTTTTTTTTCTTCAGACAAATTTCGACTTTTTAACTAGCCATTTTTGACGGAATTTTTTTACATCATTCGAAAGGTATTGTTTTCTTGAGCTCAAATTTGAAAAGATATTTCACCTGTGATTATTTTTCGTAAAGTTACGGGGGTTTAAAGATTGCCATTTTGGCCAATTTGGGACAATTAACGCGCGATATATTTCGCGCTATTAACGCGTAAGCGGAGAGTTAATCCGCCTTAGAAATCGTTCCAAATTGATTAAAAGAAGCTTATGTGCCATACTTAATTTGTTACAAGGAGCGAAATCTATCCTTTTGTATTTTGTATGGCGTGTGGGGGGGGGGGGGGGTGATTTTCATAAAAAATTTCAAATTTCAGAAAATTTTTTTTTGATTTTGTTTGATTTCATTGAATTTTTAAATGTTATTACTGCTCCATAAACCTTAAAAGGCAGTCGGAACATTCAGGGCTCTGCCCTGATACGAGTAGTCTTGTTTGTTTCAGACTTGATCGAAAGATGTTTTGGTTTTGAGAAGAACATAGCTTTTTACATAACGACGAGAGCGATATAAATTTCAAGCAGCAAAAACGCTAAAGGAAACAAGGATAGCGGGTTATTTTGCAAGTAGCACAAACTGTTACAACCATAGTCTTTAAAAATCCAACATTTTTTTTCAAATTAGTGTTGTTTTATTCTGCGTGGTGTAATAAAAATAACAATACCTGAACGAAACAGTAACGCTTAGGAATATTCGACCGTCACAGTAAAATAGGAAATTTGGAAAACAACTTTTCAAGAAAAATTACTAAAAAAACAATGAAAAATTTTCATATTGCAGTTTTTTTAGAAGTCTTGATTCCAAAAAGTTTTGATGCCTTTTATACGGCTTAAATAAAGCAATTGTAAGCTCTAAAGCTATTAAAACAAATCATTTTAAGCCTGCTCGCTTGCTTTACTTGCTCAAACTTAGACAAAAAAATTGAAAATTTTCTATTGAAACAACAAAAATTGAGTTTAATTTCAAAAATCAAATCAATTCAGTTTTCCATTCGCTAGTTTTTTGTTTTTTTTTTCCGGATTTTTTTTGTAAAATCCAGACGTTTGAGTCAGCGTCTTGGTGAGAAGGAACGCCTGTGGCTGATCCTAGGCTTAGTTTGCTAGCTTCATTTGTGATTAACTTTAGTCTGTAACAATTTCAATGCCAAATTAGTTACAAGGCTTGTGATTCTCGTGGAATTCAATCTAAAGAATGTTTTTTTTTAAAAAAAAAAAACAAGAAATATATGATCTCGTATGAAAACAAAAAGCAATTAGGCATTCAACTAGAATATAATTTTTTAAGTTCTGTTCTTCATTGATTATGCCTAAAATAAATGTTATTTTTCCGTTTATTATCTTTCTGTTGAACTTCGAAATAAAAAGAGTTGTAGTAAATTCCTGGCTGGGCTGCCATCGTTGCTGATTCTGTTGATAGCTGTCTCGAACTTTCTTTTTTCGATATGAAACATCAAAGTCGAAAATTCGCTGAGATTTGTGGGCAAACAAAAACTTGGATTTTGTGACGTTTTGTAGAGGAGTTAGAAAAAGATTCACCTAATTGCGCAATGGAACGGATTGAGAATGAAACATAGAGTTAACAATTTGTGAGAAAGCGAACTTAAAACAGAGTCAAGTCCATTGCCATCAAGTGTGTTCACGTTCACAAACCAATAGACGTATGATCTTAATACATAAGGTGTCATAAGGTAGAGTGCGTAAGTGTTTTATCATTCCAAGTCGATTCACAGCTTCTTTTTCCCCTTCAATTAATGCGTATCTTGCGACCAGATTTCCCAACGACTTCGCGAGTGCGGATAGTCTAGTTCTTGTTGGCCTTTAAGTTGCCTCCTCAATCATGTTGTCTATTTTTGTTGTCTATTCGTTTTGGCGAGGACGCGTTGCTTTCTGTGTTCTCAGACGACGAATCATTGGATGAAGATAGTTAGTATTCCGAGCTTACAATTTCTTTAGCTAGTTGTGGAGACCACTTTTTCACGCAATTTAGAACCTCTACTGAGTTGCATACTTGTTACTGGTGGTTCCCCGTTGCGTGTAGATCGGGCTTTTATTTTAGGTCTGCTGCTTTTTCGTCTTCTTGCTTTTTGTGAACTTTTTTTTCCAATTTTGTGGGCTGATCTGTTCCTCTCTTTTCTCTCCTTGCGTAATTTTTGCCTCCCTTGTTTGCTTGTCTTCTTTGAATATAGGGTGGCTAGATGAGTCGGGTTGTTTGATATCTAAGAACTTGATCATTGATCTGTACACCTGGCTGTTTTTATAAGCAAGATAATCTTTTAGTCTTGAATATCGGCATAATTCAGAGTTTGCTGGGTGGGAGGCTAGGCGAATCCGCTGTTTCTTAGTAATCTTGGTTGTTTGGCTAACCTTGTACCTATATGGTGTGTGGAGTTTATGTGAGGTTTTTGCCTTTTGTTGTTTTGTATATTTGTTCAAAAAATTTTTGATTTTTTCTTTGGCAGCCTTGAGTACCACTGGAACCTGATCTAAACTACATTTTATGATTGGATAAATTAGATATTTTACCAATGTAAAGTATTTAATATTAACCAATCATGATCCATCTGACTAACAATCCACTTATTTGTAAGTGCTGAAATTACTTGTAATTTCAGCACCAGAGAGATTTGAATTTAACTTAGAAATTAGTTGACTCTCCAAGAAGACTTCAGCAGCCGCAATAAACCAGTATACCCTAGATCTATTGAGCCTAGCAGAGACTAGTTAAACAACCTGAGACTAGATAGTATAAGAGTAAGATTAGGATTGGTATTAGACTAAGAAGTTGCACGAATCTATCCGGCCGAAAATAAGATAGCGTGACGAGCAGACGGTGTACCCTATCCGAAATTACTCTATGAGTTATAAACATCGGTCCTAACTCATCTGGTGCGACCATAAGTCTCGAACAAGACCTTAATAGCTTAGAATTAACCAAAAATAGATTAGAATTTAGACAAAACATTTTTAAAATGTTACACGACGATAATTTAATCGAAATGTCTCTACGACTCAATAGATTAAAGCCAATATTCCGAACGATAAGAGAACTACCCGGAATTGCAAGAAGACCTCGAACCAGAGACGACATACGACAAAGTAGAAACTTACCATATAGTTATATGATAGTTCGGAAAAAGCCAACACAAACTTTTGTATTTAGAATACTACTAGCAATGAATTTAGATTTTCATTTGCAAACATAAAATCTTGAAGTCAATCTTCAAAATCATTTCAGGCGCTAAACAAAATTATTAATATACAATAACGATTGATAAAAAGACCTCAGATCGTTTTCCTAAATTCTGCAGTAATATAAAAAAACATGTTTGAAAAATATTTATTGAAAAATCAAAATAAAAATTAGTAGCATGACAATAAATGGTTAGCAATCATAAATCATCCTGTTGTTCCAGCTTCATCACCTAAACATAACAGCATTCATAAGCTCACTAATATCATAAAAACACTAAATCTTTTCTCTACACAAATTTAAATCATTTTAAACTTAAATTCACTTAAATTTAAAATCAGATCATCAAGGCTCACCCTTGGATCTGAAATCATTTTCTATTTAATTAAATTTAAAACTTGATCATCAAGGCCTATCCTTGGATCAAAAAGAACAATTTTGTTCTCCCCCACCCACTTAGCTAGTGTCTAACGACCTCAAACGTCGATTCACTATCCAACCCTTTCTAAAAACCCAGGACTAACAGAAATTTTTGAACAAAACTAATCATTCAAATTAGGATAAACAGTGAAGAACTTCGGTTATTCATCCTTCACTTGATCCCCCCTCTTACCAGACCCAGGATAAATCTTAGACTTAGTAAGTTTAAAATAGTATCTAACGAACTACTCGCGTTCTAATTATACCTGAACCTTGTGGATCGATTTACTATTCTCCAACCCTGAACACAATCACTACCCTTAAGTAAGATTAAGTAAGTTAACACCTTAGCTTATACTAGCCACGAGAAAGTATAAAATCATTCTTCGGAATCGATATACTTTTCTCCCCAACCCTGAATAAATAGACCCAGGCTAACCAAAAAATCGTAAGGACTAACAGTCTAAGAAAATAGAAATCATTTAACAACCTTTTGCATCCGTCATCCTAAACCTTATGTCATTTAAAAACCTAGGAAATAAACAAACAATCGTTTTACACAATTGTGAAATAGATAACAAAAAATACGATCTTGTAATCACACCTCATACACAAACAGTTGGATATATCAGAACAAAACGACAAACATTAAAAAGAAAAATAATAACCAAACAAAGACAAATAACACGAAAAAGATTTTCCAAAAACCGAAACGCATTTTCAGAATCAGAAACCAGCAGTTTAGACGAACTTTATAAAATAAAAGAATCTATAGATAAAAATTGCCCCATTCACGATCAATTATATTTTTCCGACTCAGAAACAACTTCAAATTCATCAAAAAGAGGAAAAAGAAGAATAAAAAAGCAATATAAACACAAACCAGTACACTTATACAATTGGAATCAACCAATTAGACACATCGATAACTACATATTAACAGTCATCAAACGAAAAAATGAGCTCAACACACACCCCAGGTGAAGAAAATCCAGATGATGATGATATCTTCCCCTTTATCGTAGATGCAACCACTGATAGAGGACAGCATATATTTTGCAAAAATTTACTCTTAAATTTGTTTGAACCCGGAATCAGTCCATGTAAAACAGAGTTCCCAGATGTAAAAATCAAAAGACAAATTATCGATCACTATTTGAAAGATATATGCAACTTAACACAACAATACGGAATCTACTCCAGAGAATTCAGCTCACCAAACCAGAATCACAGCAAATATGTAATTCAAACAGACGACCTTGATTTAGAATTTTCAAAAGTATTCTCAGAATATATAAAAAGCATACAATATCATAACTCACAAAGAGCAAACTCCATATTCACCAATGAAGTTTTTGCAATAATATATAGTTATATCTCGATATTAGAAAACGAAATCCCAATCCCAAATGTCTCACCGACAGAAACATCTAAACACATAAGAGTACGACATGAAATCACACTCCTCTCTAGTTTTCTAAATATAATTAAAGAAAATTTCACGAAAGATGAAGTTTCACAACATACAAAACACGACTTACAAAAAATTTTGGCATGGTTCATAATAGATTATTTCACACATAATATTGATTTAATTTCACAAGCAAGTAAAAATTTTAGACCCCAAAACTCAAACGATGATACTGCCATCACAGAACAATCAGACTATGTTTGGGACCCCGAATGGTCTCATCCCGCTTTCATAAACTTCCCACAATCAATCTCAAGTCAAGCAATAACTACGATATCTTATGTAAGAGATTATGTAAGAGTAATACCATTAACTATTGATGCAACACCATTAAACTATAATACATTTTTACCTGATATGCAAAATAATAGTTTAAACTCCACAGTCATACACAATGAAAACCTCAATGGAACTAGAAATCTCACTCAACACCAGACACCATCACACTTCATAAATGAAGAAATAGTACACACAACAACTACACAACAAAGCATTTCACCCATACGTCCAAATTTAACAACACCAAGAAATACAAACCCTTCACAAACACAGGTAACCTTACAATCAACCGTTGAACCTTCGGTTGCCCCAAAATATTCACACATGGATTATCAAACATACAGATCCATGACAATACCGTCAAAAACACCACTCCCATATTATCTTCAACAACACGAAATAACAAGAAATCAACTTTCAAATTTTTCTCAAATGCCAAATGCAGCAGAATCATTACAAATGACAATGAATCCATACCTTATGGGTGGATCATCAATAACATCAAATAAACCTTTAATGGTATTCACAGGAACAGACCCTGAATATTCTGTAGAAGACTATTTAAATGCAGTAACAGCAAATTTGATTTTAAATATAGGACCTGAACCAATTAATACGCCACTACATCAAAACTGGATACATCGACGCACAGCGTTGATACAAACAACTTTAGACGGCGCAGCCCAAAAACGGTTTTCAGTATTGCCTATAGAAATAAAATCAAATTGGAAAAGGTTTACACAAGAATTTTCAAAAATGTTTGACTCCGAAAGAAACAAACAACAACAAAGAGTTTTATGTAATGAAATTCGCAGATTACCAAATGAAACCATCAAGCAATTAGCAATACGCATCGAAACACTAGTTCGAAAAGCATATTCATTAAATACACATGACTATAAAAACACAAAGATGACAGAAATCCTAATGATGACCTTAACACCGCAATTAAGAAAAATAGCAATAAAAAAGAGAGCATCCCATCCTTCTTCAATTCGAGAACCCGATTTAGATTTTCGAAAACTAGTAGACAAACTAGAACAAGCAGAAATCACAATGAAACTCGAAGAAACAGAAAATCTGAAATTACAATATGTTAACCGAATCGAAACAAATAACACAAGTATCAACAATATACAGGAATCAGATACAGACCTCGTTGAAAAAATCACTGAAATACTCAATATTTACGAAAAACACCCAAACTTTAAAGGCAAACCATCTTTCAAAAAATGGTCTAATTATTGCCGACGATACGGACATAGTATTTCCGAATGTAGACAAAAACAACAGGACAATCAAAACAAACCTCAAAAATATAAAGAACCGAATAAATCATTCTATCAATACATGAAGAAAGATCAAAATCTACCGAACAAAAATGTATACAGCAACAACAGTTCAGGAAAACCACTTCCGAACAATACCAATTACACGAGAAATCAATCACCATATAACTCAAGTTATAGAGGAAGATCACCAGAACGAAGAAATACACAAAATTCGTCACAAAATCATTACAATAGACCAAATAGTCGAAATAACTACTCCAGATCTAATTCAAACACAACACAATTTGTTTCTAGATCTAATTCCCAATCAAGAAATAGATACTATCCAAACAATCAGTCACGAAACTCATCATATAATAGAAATAGAAACTATTCCAATAATCGAAATAGAAGCTATTCCAACAACCGAAACCAGAATTACCCGAACAATCAATCAAGGAATAACTCATATAATAGATCAAGATATAACAGACCAAACAATAATTATCAAAACAGATCACAAAATAATTCACAAAATCGACATTCAAGCTATAATAATCGTTATAGAAATTATTCCCAATCACCACACAGGAATAATAACCATTATAATAATTCTAATAATCGCCATAGAAGTAGTACACCTAAACATCAAAGAAATATAAATCAAGTACAATCAATTCCAGAAACAACATCAGACCCTCCAGGTATTGATGACACAGTAAATGATACGTTACAACTCAATCAAATAAACTGTGGATCATCAGACTCAGAAAGTGAAACAGAAAACACTATCTCCATCAATATGATAGCAGTCGAAAATGACTATGAACCTATTATATATGAACAACCATTTTCATCACACATATATGAAAATCAATCAGAACTCCTTCACAATTATTATATTGAACCCATCCATTCCACACCGACGACGCAAAAAACTAATGAAATTAACACTACAAATCAACCCAATGAGAATGACAAAACAAAATGCTTGAATACAAATCACATCTATCAAAATATACAAAAAGAATAACCCAAAGAAAAAATTTGGACAAACAATTTCTCTTAGAAAGTCCAAGAAACAAAGAATTTCAACCACCAGATCTTGAAATCGATTTTTTAATTGATTCAGGAGCAGAATCAAACATAATAAACATTCCCACAAGGAATGAGATAAAAACATTACACCCAAAATTAACGCCCCTTGAAACATCCAGTAAACTAGCAACAGCACAAGGATCAACATTGGTAAACTCTGGAAAAATTCAATTATTTCTTCTCCCCACAAGAACAATGGAGCAAAATAAAATTTTAACTAAACCATTTAAACAAATATTCCATATCACTGATATTAAACACAATATCATTGGAATACCATTTATCTCTAAATATATACCAACAATCAACATATTAAACAGTAAAATACTAATCAAAGATAAATACACAAAAACAAAAGACACATCCCTAACATTTTTTCAAAGATTAAACAAACAACCACCATTCTTTTCAAAATTTTATCCAATATATAACCAACAAAGAAAACACCTGAAACCACTATCAGGAAACATATATAATTTTTCAATAAAACAAGTTCACCAATATGATAAAAAACAAAATAAACAACAACTCTATATGTCAGACTTTGAATTCAAACCTATCCATAAGTTTTTCAAAATCACAATCTCATCCATAAAATATTTGAAAAACTCGAATTCAGATATTATATCTCTACATGTATACAACAATACACCCTATCAAGTAACATTACCTTTAGGACTTTTAGGCTATTGCGAAACCAACGCTATAATATCACCAATACACGAAAAAGCATATCGCGTAAATAATGTACTCCAATTATTAGATATTTGTCAATCCACAATTCTTAATGAAGAATTATCCATAAATAATATGATAAGTAACGAAAAAAGAAATACGGATTATTTCACAAAAACCCCATATTTCAAACTGACATTCAACATAAATAACTACACAGAGAATCAACAGAAATTTTTAACAATGTTTAATTTCCAACATTCACAAATAACACAAGACGAATTTGAAAAATTAGCCAAACAGCTAACTAAGTATTCATCAGTCTATGCAACATCCAAATTTGATGTTGGCAAAATCAGCTCATCACTACATCTCCCATTAAAACCAGACGCAGTTTTCAAAAAACAAAGAGCAAGTAAAGTACCAATTCACTTACACGATAAAGTAAACAGATTACTCGACATTATAGAACAATACAACATTATATCACCAGTAAATAAAGAAGAACAACCAAAAGGCAACACATTTATCAACCCTGTTATCATTCTAGCCAAAGGAGAATCATTAAAAATCGTTCTCGACGCTAGATACCTCAACTCACTCATAGATGAATCAAAGTGTAATTGGCCTATTGAACCAATACAAGTTATTTTAACAAAAATAAACGGAAAATACTTTACAACCGCAGATATGAATAGTGCATACAATCAAATGCCATTAGATGAACAATCGCGACGTTTAACACAATTTGTTATTGGAAACCAACAGTATGAATTCAACCGCTTATTCTATGGAATATCCATAGGACCAGCAGCATTTTCAGCTTTTATGAGCAAAATTTTTCGACCACTAATACTCAAGAAAAACGCAATCACCTATTTAGACGATGTTTTTATGCAATCACAGACTAAAGAAGAAATGTTCAATGTTTTAGAACAATATCACCAAATACTTCAGAACGAAAATCTGAAGGCCGCCCCCGATAAATCACACTTCTTTTTGACAACAGTTAAATTCTTAGGACATAATATAGAAAGAAAAACAATCACTCCATTAAAATCACGCATTGACGCTATTCAGAAACTCCAACCACCAACAAATAAAAAGAAAATCCAAGAATTCCTTGGAATGTTAAACTTTTTAAGCAAATATGTCTATAAAATGCAATTATATCTAAGACCATTCTATAATATACTTAGACAACAAAATAAATTTGAATGGAATACAGAACATCAAGCACGATTTGAAGAAATAAAGAAACTCTTAACTGAACAAATTTCAAACACAATTCCAGATTCAAATCAACCATTTTATGCAATGTGCGATGCTTCGAACTTTGGCATCGGCGCAGCGTTATTACAATCACATAATGGTACAAACAAAATGAACCTTATATCAGCAAATTCTCGATTATTCACTCAAGCAGAGCTAAGACTCTCAACCCTAATGAGAGAATGTACAGCCATAATCTATACACTTACAGAATATGAATTTCTGATACTTGGATCAAAACATCCAACAGTTCTATTCACAGATCACAAACCAATCATTTTTCTCTTTACTCAAAAATCCAACCCAAATCACCGAGTTTACAGATTTCAATTAATTTTAATGAAATTTCCAAACTTACATATAGTTTGGACAGCAGGAAAGAATCTTGCATTACCAGACACATTAAGTCGAAATACGCCACCGGAATTACTTACACGTAAAACCACAGTTGAAACACCCAAAAATATAAAATTCTACTTTGCAAAAAACGAAACATCACCCCGACTAGAATGCAAATATGCAGTAAAAACTGACGTTGAACAATCACAGATAAACAATCTACAACACTTCCCACTTTATTTAGATTGTCAAAATAATCCCTATGAAGTTGACCTACTTGGAACATCAACTTTTAAACCAATCCCATATTCACAATGGATAAAAAATAACACCCAACAAAAAAGAGTAAAACAACACTCGCATAAAAAAGACCTTTTTCCACTAATTGAAAAAGAAAACCTAACTGATAAAATAAATTTATCAGGACCACAAACAAACGATTCAAAATACACAATAAATCAAGTATTTGACCTCCATGACCCACTTGATACAATTCCTTTATCTAAATTAGAAATAGAAAACATTTTTCTCCCCCCAACAGAAACAATTACAATTTCAACATTGAAACAATACCAAAATCTTGACCCAGTAATTAGACAACTAAAATCATGGCACAAATATAAAACTAAACCCGTCAAGGCAGATACAAATATTTTAGGAAATAAAACACTCCTCCGATATTTTCGAAAATTCAATAATACAACAATTAACGAAAACACAGACCTTCTAGAATACAAATTAAATGAATCTACAGTTCCCTGTCTCCCTCTAAGTATGATTCTCATAGCTTTTAATATTTCACATAAACAAAATATTAAAGGACACTCTGGATCAGAGAAAACATATTCAAATTTCATACAAAACTTTTATTTCCCAAATGCACCAATTTGGATAAAAGTACTATGCAATGATTGTATAGTATGTCAACTAAATAAACCTTATCCAAATCGAAGACAAATAGCACAAAAACAAGATTTTAAAGGACAAAGTTTGTACTTTAACCACCGTATCTCCTTTGATACAAAAGGACCAATTTCACCTTCATCCGAAGGAAACTCCTACATTATGGTAACTGTTGACGCGTTTACACATTATGTAGCACTTAACCCAGTACCACATTGTAACGCTTATTACGCTTACACAACACTCTATGAACACTGGATAGCTAAATTCGGACTACCAGAAATTTTAGTTACAGACAACGGTACAGAATTCATCAACAATGAAATCATCACACTATGTCATCTATATAACATCAAACACAAACCACGTACATCTCACGCACCTTGGACAAACGGCTTAGTCGAAGGTATGAACCGTTCACTACAAGAATATCTTAGATGTATCATCAATGGAAATGATACAAGATATACTGAATGGTCAGCAGATGTAAAACTATTTCCCCTAGCATATAATTCACAAATCACGACAACTCTAGGAATGTCACCATATGAAATGGTTTTTAACCAAAAGCCACGCAAACCAATAATGTTTACAGCAAACTCTCATAAAAACGCACAAGGTTATTGTCAACCAAATAAAGACTCAATTTGTTATAACCTACCTTTACATACACACGATGAAGATCATTTTCATCACCCACAAATTCTTAAATTAGCCTCCGGTACACACACCGAATGGATTTTAAACAGAGATAAAAAACACAATGAAATTTACCAAAAAGTAACAAAAAAGTTGTTATAAAAGCAAAACATTAATGAACAAATAAATTCACGCTTTACACCAGCCTCCGATTTAAAAATTGGAACATTTGTTTTAATACCTAATTTTAACACTCAAAAAGGAATCTCTAAAAAACTACAACCCCTTCGTAAGGGACCATACCAAATAATTGCAAAACCCACTGATGTCACATATAAAATCACCGACTCAGACAAAAAAGAAATCGTTCAATACCGAAATAACCTATTACCTTATTATCCAAAAGAATACGCACTCCACGAACTAACTCAATTATATTCTTTTACAGGTTTAAAAGTTATTCAAAATGACCCACATACGGAAAATACAACAAAGGAACAAAAAGATTTTCACCTCAAAAACCAAATAACAAAATCAACCACGTAAAAATTATAAATTATTCATCCCACAATCTAAAATATTAAAGAAAGTCGAATTTCAAAAACAACCTTAATTTTGTATTTCACAGTCATAGACCTTTGAAACATTTTGAATTTTCATTTTTCAAAATAACATGCTGACAAACACGCAGCGATTCTAGTTCATAATTAGCCAATAGGATTCATCCAATCCGTCACTTTCTCTAACTCTAACACAGATCAACTAGACGAACGATATTAAACTCCAGGCATATCTATAACTATAACTTTCCGACCTCCAGGTCAAAAACAAGCAAACCATTAAAACTTGACAACTAAAATAAATATCACCATAATATCATAACCCTCCCTTATCTAATAAACCAAAGATCAACAATATTTCCCCAACTCAGACCTCAAATATCCCCCAAACAAATATGTTAAATTAGCCTAAAGTAAAAGAACGACCATTTTAATTAGCCTAAAGTATAAAAATTTCAAAAATACCCCTGATCATTTGACAAATGAAAATAAAGACAAAGAAGACCTCCCGATCACCATAAAAATTGCCCCCAACAATTTTTCACAAAACTCAACCCACTTGTCAAAAAACCAATAAATAATCCGACCACACTTGAAAATTGCCCCAGACAACAAAAAATATTCGATCAAGAAGTCATTTCGTAAATGCTCTTCTCTCAATCAGTCACTATAATTATCACAAACCTCAAACAATTTTTTACGATACTTAAAACTTTTATAATATTTCTTTTTGATATCTTTGAATCTTTTGTAATAATCTTAATCATTTTTTGCAATATTTTTTTAAATTTTCTATTCCCTATTTGAACTATACCTCCAGCTTTCAAAAGCTATTGACTATATCCACAGGTACGATTCACAAAACTTATCTAAATGATACGAACGATTTTTAGTAGAACAGATATTTTTTTACTATTTGTAATTTTTATAACATTTCTATCATCCCTCATCTTGACAATATGCAAATGTATAAAAAAAGCAATCATCACATTCGCCCTAGCAACAATTCTCCTAATTCTTTTTTTAGAAGAATACTATAATAAACATAAACTTTTTCACTAAAAGAATAGACCAAAAAAGCTATCAAAAATTGCTACCCAACAGTCACAAAGTCAGTCTTCACCGACATCATCCCAAGATAACCCAACAACACCTTCAACTACCCAAAATCCTCAAACATCTACACGAATTTCCTTTCAAGATAACCCATATACTTTTGAAGAACGACACGCACGCTTATCTGAACCACTAGAACCAGTTCAACGACAAGCACCTCTAAGCGAACCAACATATAACTTATACCCAACACTACCACAAGAATTAAGTAGAATAAGAAATCCTAGTCAAAACCAAAATACAGTCGAAATAAATAGACAAATTATACATCCTCGACGGAACAGGAATTTTCTAACTCCCCGAGTTCATTTTGAAATACCTCAATCCCCATCACAAAACACTCCAGAAAACCCTACTGGTATCTTACCAGAAACCCCTACACTTCTTTCACAACGTAGCACCTCAAGCTTACCCTCAGATTACTTAGGTTCAACACCAACATCTGAACAAATACGTGAAAATCCCTTCAATCCCCCAAACCAAACATCACGACTACCATATTGGACAACACATTCATTCACACAAGGTGAACCAAATATAACCAATGACCCAATAGATATTTCTTCAGATACAACATCCTCATCACTACCGGAAACACTATCACTACCATCAACACCATCAATTAGCCAAATTTCACCGACACCTTTTAACTTAAATTTTCCAAATAATCTCGACGCAAGATATCGAGAACAATCATCAACAACTATTCCTTTAAGACTAGATTGGAATACATTTACAGTACCTCCACCACTATTTGGACAACACTTAGAAAGTAATCGCCTTCACAACTGGGCACTCAATAGACTACAATATCGACAAGACATCCACGACGATATTCGTGAACACAATATACAAATACTCCAACAAAATAGTTTACAATTAAAGTTTGAAATCACAGTTAAATTAAACAACATTACTCAACATCCCTATCCATTAAACCCACCAAATATAACAGCTCAATCACTACCACCACCATTTATAACAACTGAAGTAATATATAAATACGACAGATACACCAAAAAGACAATTGGTTACATCACATTTTATAACCCATACTCAGGATTATCATACACATGTATATTCTAAACTTATTAATTTTTCTCCAACTCCTTTTTCTAGTATTCTCAAATCAAAACATAAACCCTTCCCCCGGCACAGGACCACAAGATTTATTAGTAACACATTACGATTGTGAAGAAAACGAACAAAAAACACTACACAAATATGCAATAAATCAAGTATCACAATGCGAAACAGAACCACAAGCCATAGAAACTACA
This sequence comes from Symsagittifera roscoffensis, assembly GCF_963678635.1. NCBI lineage: Eukaryota > Metazoa > Xenacoelomorpha > Acoela > Convolutidae > Symsagittifera > Symsagittifera roscoffensis. Next base: position 64,039,007 of record NC_087064.1, read on the forward strand.
AATGTAATCGCAACACTTTACTCAAAAGCCCGAGCAACAACAGTTATCGGATATAAATTCACAGCAACATTTTCCGAAAAGAAAGTACATTGTTCACAAGTCTCAAACGGAAATAAAAACCGACTTGACCATGAATCATTCTACCAGAGTAATATCGAACGACTTTTACATCTAAATCCCGAAGATTGTAAAAACGAGTTACTCCGACTAAATATCACAAAAAATAAAAACACAGATAGAAAGTTAGTATATTTCCAAGTTTTTTCAGATTCTGTACATCAAGCAGAATTTGAAAGATATCAAGGACATATAAAATTAGATGAAAAGTACCCATATAACGGCGCACACGGACGATTAACCTATGACATGCACGATAAACACTGGATACCACACATTGGTATAAATAACCCATCAAACTGCAAAGCAGACACAAAAAATAAAGGATACCAAGAAATAATGTTTTTCGATTGGAAAATACAACTCGAAAAAATTCAACTCACACGAGATTTATCAGACAACACAATGATCTATCAAGGAATTAGATTACCTTGTAAAAATGATCAAGGTTATTGCGACCCGACAACACGAACACAAGCAACAATTGTTTGGTTCCCCGAAGACACATGTACAACATTTCAAGTAGCAAAAATACACGCTCGTATGATAAAATTTCACAAAAAATATTTTATACAATCAATACCATATGAACAAGTAAATCCATTACGAAAAATAAGTTCTAATTTTAGAAACATTTACAATATAGAAAATAAATTAACACGTTTTCAAATATATTAAGAAACAGAACTTGCATGTAAATACAGAAACCCACTTCACAAAACACAATACTCCGAAATACTAGTTGAATACGAAAAAGGATTCGACATGACCACTGGAAAAACAAAAGTCGACCCATACGCCACAAGTCATCCTCCAAATGAAGGAACATCATACATACCAGTTCATTTTCAAAAAAATACAGGTCAACCTGGTGGACATCTAAAGCCCCAAGACGATCAAAGCACACGTTTACAAGAACTATCACTAATGAATAGTACATATTTTGGTAATATCCACTATGATATCCACTTAGATATGAAACTAGACTACACGATTAGCCGAATTTTTCAAGAAATGTCACTCTCCGAATTAGAAACACTACACCAACTATGCGAATTAGAAAGAACACAAATATTACAATCACTTGCACTAGCAGTATTAAAAATACCCTACGCAGGATATTTACTATCAGGAAATAGATCAAATTTTTTAGACTACGAAGGAAACATTTTATGGTTTTATACTTGTACCAAAAAAGTATCACCACTATACGTTTTTGAAGACAAACGATGCTATAAAAGAATCCCTATCTTTTATAAGAATAAAGTACATTTCGTTGACACACTTTCAAGAAGAACCTATTTCTGGGATACCGCAGTCCCATGTGGATCAGAAAATAGCCACAATGTAGTACAACTAAACCCTGATGAAGATAAATATTACCTTCTCACCCCATATCCCACATTAATGCAATCACTCAAAAATTTTTCACCAGAAAGCATTCGCGCTATCGCTCGAAACCCAAATATAGACTTACAATCAATAGGAATATACTCAAAATCAGATATTCAACATCACATTAGAACACAACAATTCCAAGAATTATTAACACAAATGGACACAATACAAAGACAATCAATTGACCAAAACTTACGCAAACTTGCCGAAACCGCAGGATTTGCAGACATCTATACGCAAGACTATAGCGGATATTTTAAAGACATTAAAGATTATATATATCTAAACGGTGACAAATACCGTCCCCAAGATATATCACCTATCAATATTTTTAGCTTTGTTACACTCAAGAATGAAATTCTTGATTTTCTAGGATGGCCCTACTACATCTTAGAAAAACTGACTATTTTATACGCAATGTTTAACTTTATTGGATTTCTTTTTTCACTCTTAAAAGGAATCTATAACACATGTGCTATACACACACAAGTCAATAGACAAGCAAGTGTAGCACGCATACTATTTGCAGGATTTTTTGGAATTTTTTCTACATCAATAAACAAAATTCTTTTAGATGCACAAATAAAAGAATACAACACAAAAATAGCAACAAGACAGAACACATACGACGAAGAACATAACAATGTAGACACAATGCCAACAGCACCACAGTTACCACCCCTACCACATAACCATCCATTATCCCTAGTCCCACGTAATTTTCGAAACTTAGCAATAATTTTTTTAGCCCACGATGAGCCGACAACTTGGATCCCTACACCGTTCAAATTCCCATCCAACCAACCTCACTACTCCAATTACAATAATACAACTTTTTGCTTTCCAGCCACCCGATTTCCCAACCAGTAATGTAACATCAGGCATGAATTCCGATACTAATTCACACATCTCAGTTTTATACTCCACATCACAACTCAATAACCCGAATATTGAAACCCCCGATGAATTTGCCGACTCTGAACCATCTCCATCCAATAATTTTCACACCAACCCCTCAATTTTTTCCCAACCCCCTTTTCAACCAATACTACCAAATAACCCTGTCCCCACCAATTCTACACCCTCTTATGCTTCCCAAGTCACTCCAACCTATTCTTCACTTCATTCAGACCGATCATCCAATTCTCCAGATACCCCCCAAATCTCCCCAGAACTAGATAATTTTATTTCATTACAACAACAACCCTACCACCTTGACACCCCCACCATAAACCAAATTTCATCCACAATAGATTCATCCAACCCTCCTACCCCTACACCCTCTTCAATTTATACCGAATCATTAGCACCATCATCCACATCTACTGAATCTTCACTCAGCACTAATAGAGCTTACCGCACTTTTAAAAGAAAGTTCCCCAACCATCCTTTCCCAGCAAAACCAGGAACAGCCCGTGAATATATAAATCACCCAAATCACACTAATACAAAAGAATTTTTAGCTATCACCTTACCCTCATTTCCACAATACACCTTAAACACCCCTCACGACACTAACGAAACACGTAACTTTGTAGACGAACACGTTTTAATAGAACGAAAAAAGGACATGCTATATCGACTCACTACACCACTAACACCTAGACAATTTACTTACATCGGATACAAAAAATCACTAAAAACATACACTGTACCCCGAGCTAACGAATATACGCTAGAATATTACGCTCATAACATTATCAGAACTAACCAAGATCAATTCTTAGACGATGACCGCTTCGCTAACCCACAAATCACAGAAAAATTTTTCATTAAAACACCATATGTATTTACACTCAATATCTTTGATCGCAAATTTGACCACATCATCTCAGAAGCACTAACAGACACGCAAGCCTACGAAAGTTTTAAAGAACGCTTCCAAATATTTTCACTAACCTTTCATTTCCTTGCACCACATGAAAGAGATTTGCACTGCTCACACGATATTATGTTGCGCACTAAACAAACTCACACATATACATACTATCATTTTATCCAAAAGCACTTCGACCTACACACTCCCTCCAGACAACCACACCACCGTTTTCAATTCATCAATCCCAAATACACCTCACCATTCTTTCTTAACTTCACATATTGCATTAAAGATACTAACCTTCATGGTATTCTTCGAAATTATGATCCCATAACCCAAATGTATATTTTTTGTCCCATCACCAAGACCTTCAACGCAGAAGAATCCCGACCCTTCCTTATCCCACACGAATTTGTTCAACCTATAGAAATCCACATTTTAGAATTCATCCACAACACTAAATTCAATCACAAATTATATAATCTAATCCAAAACACACCTTATGAGTTTGCAGTTGGCACTGAAGAACTAACCACCATTAAAGCATTTCAATTGCTTTGGCCACTGCTTCAAACTAAAAATATTATCCGCATCTCAGCTAAATTACTAACAACTTCAGATCTCATCCACGACATCTTCCCCCACGGTTTCTTCCCCGACGACTAACAGGTAAGTATGAATTATACATATTATTAACTAATTAAATTAAAATTAGAAACTAACCATTCTTTATCCATGTCTTCTTTAGAATTTTAGCCTTCATCCAAAATTCACAAAAGAAAAATAAAAAATAGAAAACTTCTTCAAAACTGTTTAAGACTCTATTAATTTTTTGCACCAACAATTAAATAAATATAATACCAATGCAGTAATTTAATTTATAAATTTTTTTCCCCACAAGCAGTAAATCTAATTATGATGAAAATTTGTAACTTAATTTTTCCCAACAAATAGCAGTAAAATTTGAATTGCTATGTAGTAAATTAATAAAACGCAAATGCAGTACTAACCTTTTGATATTTTCATTCACTCGCACAAGAATTCTATCCAAACTCGCACAGCTCGCCCACGAAGAATTGTTTAAATAATGAATTTCAGTTTCAAGCTTTCACACTCAACAACTCTAACACACGATAACAAGTTTCAAACTTTCCTTTAACCCGTTTGGAAAGGAATTATATACTAAACAAAACTAACCAATGCAGCTTACTAAACACCACAAATCATAAAATAACAGCATGACTAAGAAAAGGAAACCAACGGTACCCAAACCGGATTAACCCAGTTTAAAACTGGATAATTTATTCTTTTGAAGACTATTATAAAGTCTAAGAAAGAAATAATAAAACACAAAAAAGTCGAAAGACAAACCCATACCACAAACAATTTGATTTTTGAAAAAAGGACACAACCAACAAAACATAAGAAAAACCACAACAAACCCAACATAAAACGTTGTCACATAACAGGACCTCTCACAAAAACCGCATGCAATCATACTCCCACTCCTGGCCTAACCCACCAGAAGAGGACGTCCTGAGCATGCTCTATAGCCGGCCTAACCCACCGCGCTACATCCACGCTTTGTGACACACACTCCTATTTTTAATAAGAGCTACTCAAGGGTGAGTAACTCTTCAAAATAACCGAACTAAAACAAAAAGCTTTTAGGAAAACAACTAACCAAAATCATAATTAAAACACCAAACTAATAAAAATTTTATAAAATGTAAATTATATCTTGCAGTATATAGATCAGCATACAGCACCAAAGACGAACATCCAAAGACAAAATGACCCCACTACACTCGAAAAAGAATGGCCAACCACAATCAATATGCCGCCCACAATCACAACTCAAAGGATTTAGAGTACGACTTGACTTCGCAGAAAAGGACTTCATTGAACTAGAACAATGACCACCTCGATGTTCAAGTATACGTACAGATCCGAGTAACCAGGCATCCACTCCACGCACAATCTCCACGCCATTCCCAGACAAGGTCAAACACAAAGAAGTTCTCTACATGAAACGAAAAAACCTGTCATAGCCAACCATTCTGAAATCAGATTTGAGTTTGTTGCGAAAACCCAGTCGTTGTCATGAGAAGACACAACGATTGAACCTGAAACTTCTCTAACAAGAGAACCCAGAAGAAATATGATGTTCGCCAAATGCCAACGACCATCATCCATCCTTTGAATTACAGAAAGACTATTCTAAAAAACGCTGTAAAACCCGGATGGGTGGAACCTGATCTAAACTACATTTTATGATTAGATAAATTAGATAGTATTTAATATTAACCAATCATGATCCATCTGACTAACAATCCACTTATTTGTAAGTGCTGAAATTACTTGTAATTTCAGCACCAGAGAGATTTGAATTTAACTTAGAAATTAGTTGACTCTCCAAGAAGACTTCAGCAGCCGCAATAAACCAGTATACCCTAGATCTATTGAGCCTAGCAGAGACTAGTTAAACAACCTGAGACTAGATAGTATAAGAGTAAGATTAGGATTGGTATTAGACTAAGAAGTTGCACGAATCTATCCGGCCGAAAATAAGATAGCGTGACGAGCAGACGGTGTACCCTATCCGAAATTACTCTATGAGTTATAAACATCGGTCCTAACTCACCACTCTTGTTGCTACCTCCTCTCCTTTTTAATGTTTTTTTTTGCTTATTGATTTTTGCACCCTTCGTAAAAAAAATTCTTTTTTTAGTTAACGAGAGTACTGTGGCTTTCCTTTATCAAGTTTTTGCATATTCGATTGTCTTTTTCAAAAGCTATTATTTTTTTCGGTATGAGTTTTTCCTCCAATTCCTTTGGGGGTAACTGATGGCAGCTCCAGTTCTGGTAGTTTTTGTTAAAATTGTCTTTGAAATGATTATTTCTACCAAAACCTTCCTGGTAACTGATTTGAGGTCAATTTCTGGTAGTTTTTGCCCCGAGAAGGAAAATAGGAAACTTCTAACTTTCTAACTTTTGTTTCGGCACATCATCCCAGTTGAAAGAGTTGCAGAGCACACCTTTCTATTTTGCTATTTGGACCTTGTTATCCAAAGCCAGTCACCTTTCTTCATTTTTCATATCTCGGTTCTTCTTCTGCGCTTCTGTTTTTCAGCTAGTCCCAACTTTCTTTAATGGTCCTGTTTGTTCTAGGAATGATGGTTTAATTTTAGCATTATTCTGGCTTCTATCCCATCTACGCCCTGAATTAAAACAAAACTGCTTGTATAAAGACAAAACCTTGAATGTTTCGAGTGTTGTTTTAACTCGATGGAGTAGTTTTTGATTTTCAAAAAGTTGAAACAAAAATTCCGAATTTTTTCCGAAAACCAACCACACACGCTCTATGTAAAGAAAAACGGATTGATAATTTTTGCATAAAGCAAAGCTTTAATTTGGTCGCCTGAATTTAATTTTGAACGACTTCTAAGACAATTTAAATCTCCTCTTACGCGTTACTAGCACGAAACACATCGCGCGTTATCTATCCAAATTGGCCATACTCGCATCTTTAAACCCCCACAATATAACGAAAAGTGTTCATACGTAAAATTTCAGTCTAGTTTTTAGCTCACAAGAACAAAATTTTTCGAATGAGATCTAAAATCTAGAACTTTTGTATAACATGGCTACTTAAAATGTTGAAATTTTCTTGGAAAAAAACCAACCCGAGCACAAAACATCTGTCATTTTTTTTCGAAACTCAAAACAAAAAGCCAAAAAAAAAACATTTTTTTTTAAAAATCAAATATGACTGACATATCGCAATTTGGACTCAAATATTGAGAATGGTAAATCAAGTTAGGCACCTTCTTAATGAAATAAAACGGCTAAAAACGGACATAATTGAGAAAAAATAAAATTTAGTCTAAATGAAGTAAAATACTAGTTTTTACTACTCCCATGATGTTATATCTGATTTGCTAGTAGTTTTATTCCAATTTCACCATAAAATTTTTCCAATTAGTTTTTTATTGTTTATGGGGGTGTATAATCAAAATGAATCCAAAAGACTGACGAAACCAAAATCGCAAATTTCTGTAGGTCGTTAGTTTGCTAAACATTGACAAACGTTGGTTGAAGTGGTAGATTTGAAATTTACAAACTGAGGCCTAAAGACTGTCGAAGAAAGAGGCGGAATATTTATACTCGGGTGTTATCCAGTCAAATTTTGACTTTTCATTTAGCAAGTTTGAAGTAATTTTTTTTCATGCCATTCAAAAATGTTGTTGTTTTGTGCTCAACAACTACAGAAATGCATCATACATATTCATGTTTTTATGAAAGCTCTTTGGTGTTCTGTGATTTTAGTTCAATTTCATCTGATGAAAGTTAGGCAAACTGCGCTCTTCAATTCGAAATGAGAAATTAGTGCGAAAGAACTTGATCGATTTCTGGTTTAGAAAGAGGATTTCATTCAAGGTTTCCCCCAATTTGAGTTAAAATTTTTTCAGTCAACATTTTAATTGCATGAAAAAAGAATTTGCCCTGTGTTTTCCCGAAAATTGAAAACGTTGGATAAGCTTCTGATTCAGTTTTCCCGAAAATTTTTTTGAGTTTGCGATTTAATTATCTTTTTAAATCAAATTTATCAAATTTTTGGTAATGTTTTTTTTTCACTTCACTTCATTGTTTTATTTTGTCTCGGTACTTCTTTCAAAATTTGAAAAATAGTTAGATACATCGTAAACTAATTGAGTGCTCAATATATGCTTATGAATACAGATCTATCTGGTGGAACAGCGGTTGGTACCACAATCATAGGCCAGAGGTGGGTGTTGCCGGCCAAAAATGTATCTGTGAACAATGCCAGTAATAAAATTTCAATAGTCTTGAATCTTGGAAAAAAATGAAACTATAGAACAGTGTGTTGTTATTAGGATTAAAAAGAAGTCAGTTGAATGAAAAACAATAAAAAACAGTTCGCTTTTTACAAATAGAAATACGTTGACTACTATTTTCAAAACACGTGATCAAATAACAGTGGAATAAGAGATCAAACATTGTGTTAAAAGGAGCACAGGTACAATTAATTACCAAAAAAATGTGGGGTACAAAGGTTTAGGCTGCAGAAATTGTTTTCCTAATAAGTCAGCGTATAGGACGAAAAAACGGCTCACAATGTCCGATTGTTATAAAAATGGCATGGAGACGAGTAGTAACGGATTTAAGGATTCGAAGCGTCCCTCCAAAAAGGTCAAGTCTTTGGCCTTCAGATTGAAGTTGAAGCGATAAACTGGATTGATAATAAGAGAGTTTGAAATCTTGCAACTCTATTCAGAGACTGTGCAAAATTTAATGCGTTGCACTGTGCGAAATTTATATTAAACAAAAATTTTACAACACCTGTAAAATCTATTTATTTTAATTATTAGTGATTATGTCGAATCGTACTCATTGCGAAAGCAGGGAAATTATTTCACGATTGTTTCGGAATAACCTGATTAGTTCTTATGCCATTTTTTTTGTAATCGGACCCTGTGAGCTCAGATATCTTGCTAACTTTTTCTTTCCCCTTATTGTGAGGGGAGGGGGGGGGGGGGGTGAGTTTTTACCAGGAACAAAGTTCACATCTGCTTAACCGTTGAATTAGTTCTCTAAAGGGGTGGCACTTCATTGCCTAGTACCAAGGGGGGCGATAGTTGGCAAGATAAATAATCAGTGGAAAAGGTCAAGTTTTCAGCTGGGGAAACAAAGAAGCATCTACCCCCCCCCCCCCCCCATACCCATTAAGTTGCAAATTTTTGACGAATAAGGCGAAGCTTGGAAAAATGGGCTTTGGCCAGCCGCACCCACTTCGTGTGTATCAGCACTACAACAGCCACGACTCGTTCTGCTTCGGACTATACCAGTGCGCCAGACTAAGTGAGTCACCTGATGCTACCTGGTGGAATCAGAAATGATTTCCATCCTCTCTTTCATTCTATTCATTCACTCACGTCATCCTAATGGATAGTTGCATGTGCAAATAATAGGCTACTTTAAGACCTTATACAATTGTTGGGACCATAAAAACAGCAATGGCGTAAATATGAAATGCTGTTCAACAGTCCTCCTTATTTCTCTAATTCCAAACGAATTTCCAAACAAAAAAAAATCTTACATGCTTAGCACTGCTGACTATTTTTTTCATCCTCAATAGTCCGAAGTTCTCAACATTAAGTACTATTGAACTTTTTGTTCATTGTCGGTGATTTTATTTATAATCCGACCCAGCTGAACGCAACCGGCTTTTTTCGCGCCCCTCGCAAGCATTCGTCTGTCAGACACAAACACTGTTCTGAAAAAGCTGTATTTTAAAGAATAAGTTCACACACACATGGCAACCAAATCAGAGCTCTTCATTTTGAATCCTTTGCTCTGAGTTTTTTTTAGATTTCGGACTCTTTTATAAACCGTGTTAATTTTTTTCTTCAAAAAAGTCTGATGTTTATTCAGGCTCAAATTTGATTGTTTGGTGGGTTTTAGAATTTCGATATCTTCTTACTTTCAATTAATTTCTTTTGTTGAAAAGAAGATAAACTCCACAAAAGTGATCGAATTCTAGTTTAGAAAGTTTATATTATTTTTCACTTTGCTCAACGGAATATCAGTTTTCGTATTGATCCAGTTTTCGCAAATTTTGTTAATTTTACGAAAAAGTGTCAATTAAAAAGTGCTCTAGGGATTCAAAGAGCTTTAAGGCCATCTACTTTTTCTTCAAACTTGGAAAACTGTAATTTTACAAAAACAACCTGGTACTTTTTTTCTTCTTTCTTGCGTTTAATGACTTTTTCCGACTGTCTGTTGGCTATGTTTATGTTCTATACAATAATACATTACACGGTAAAGTACAAAAAACCTATTATAAGTTTTCGTTTTGAAATCAAAATTTAAAACTTGCAGTAATTTAAAGCAGACACACTTGCCCTCCGGTTTGAAAAAATGTAACGATATAACATTAAAAAGCCCTGATGATTTCGACTGCCCTTTAACTGCTTTTGAAAAAATTTTGGTAATTACATATCGACAAACTATAAACTTTAGTCTAGTAAAATCTCATTTTGAGTGTCGACGTTTGGTCGTGCATGCAATTTATAAGAATATTTATGCCGCAATTGAAACTGGAACGACCTCGTAGTGCCTGGCGCGAAAAATTTGCTTTACATTTTCTTCGGCAACAAAATATATAACGAGCAGTTGGGGGCGTTCAACAGTGCCGAAGTACAACAGTGCCGAAAAAAGCGGGACATTTTCAGAATAATTTGCACGCATCTTCTAAAGAGCGGGAAAATACTGACGCTTTCTTATCAAAGAAAATCACTCCAATTTCGGCGCCAAAATGTCTGCAACTGCAAAGTAAACAATTATTTTGGCGCCAAAACGTCTAAATTGCAAATTTTCTCTTTCAAAATTTTTAAGTGTCACTTAAGATTGTAAATGTTTGCCGTTAATTTTCTGATTGCCGCAGTTAATACGTTGAAATTATTCATAATTTCCGCAATGTTGATCAACATTTTCATTTTCGGCACTGTTGAACTAAGCTTTTTTTCGACACTGTTGTACTGCCCATGAGCAGTTTAATAGAGTGCGCAACTACTAGTTTAAAACTTTGTAGATCTAATGAGACTAGAGAAACTTGAGTAAGACAGCACTGCATGTATCGGGGTTGACAACTGTTTGTTCAGACTGCCATTGAATATCGATAAAAAAGTTTTTGTATAACAAAATGTGACCAAAAAAGAAACTACTTTTCTTTTTTAATCATGTTTCAAGCCCTCCCAGCTTGCTATGTAAAGCACAATATTTGCCTCTGGTAAAGTATTGACAGGAGCAAACTGCTTGCTTTTGATGCTTCGACTTTTGAAGAAAGTGACGGAATATTTGTGACCATGTTGTTTTTTTGTACAAGCAAATTTCGACCTTCAACTAGCAGTTTTTGAAGGTCGAATTGCTGCTCTAAGCTGTTGCCCTTTTTGAAGATAGAAACTTTGCCCAATGCGTATTGTTGTCTTAAGCGAAAAATTAAAAAGATGTTTCAGATGTGATTTTGTTTCGTAAAACTATGGGGATCTTAAGATGGCTAATTTGTACACTTGGGACAAATAAAGCGCAATATGCACATGAAATTTAATTCGTCCTTAAAATCGTTTCAAATTGAATTGAGGAATGCTATTTGGTCTTTTTTTTAAGTAAGCAAAATATATCAGTTCGAATTTCACTAAGCGTGTGGGGGGATTTTTTCCAATGATAAATTGAGAGCAAATAACCGCAGGTGATTTTTTGTACCGACTTTCGATACAAAAGTAACGGAATATTTGTGCTCGGGGTGGGTTATTTTTTCTTCAGACAAATTTCGACTTTACTAGCCATTTTTGACGGAATTTTATATCATTCACAAGGTATTGTTGTCCTGAGCCTAAATTTGAAAAGATATTTTACCTGTAATCGTTTTTCGTAAAGTTATTGGGGTTTAAAGATTGCCCATTTGGCCAATTTGGGACAATTAACGAGCGATATATTTCGAGCTATGAAAACGTTAGCGGATATTAAATTCGTCTTAGAAGTCGTTCCAAATTGCTTGAAAGATGCTTTTTTGTCATATTTGATTTGTTACAAGGAGCGAAATCTATTCTTTTTTTACTTTATATGGCGTGGATGATTTTCATAGAAAAAATTTCAAAATTTGGAATTTTTTTTTTCATTTTGTTTTTTAACATTTAATATGTTAATGATATTTATGTTATTACTGCTCCATAAACCTTAAAAGGCAGTCAGAACATTGAGGGCTTAGCCCTGATACGAGTAGTCTTGTTTTGCTTTTAAATCAATATCCTTCAAATAGTATAAGAAATAGGAACAGTTACGATATTGGACTGAGAAGTAGCACAAATTTTGCCTGGTTAAAAATAGTTATGGTGACCTACAGACAATTCTGAGTGCATTGAAACAGAAAATACTCATGGGGACCAAAAACCAAAATACTTTTAGAGTCTCCCTGTCTCAGTTTTATATAAAAAACAATCAAATATGCAATCTAAAGTTTTCAATGAGCAGATGAATTTGGGAAATAGCTCAAATACTGTTCTTTGTACCCTTTGGACTATTTCGAGATATCCAATTTTGGCTGACGTCTCCTGAAATGTTCAAATTACATGCTGCTTGCACTGAAAAATTTTGCAATTTCCATAAGTTTTTATGAACAAAAAGAAATGGTCGTTTAAATTTTTTTTTGTGGGTTTCTTTAACTTCACTTCAAATCCTATATTAAAGAGAAAGCAAATTAAGCTTATAAAAATATTAAGGCAAATGGCCCTAAAACGTGAAGGATTTTTTGTTTCATATCTCGATTATAGTTTCCAGTGGAATTTTCTACCTGTTGATCAGACTTTCGCCAAGTGGGCGAGCTTCATCAAAAAAGCGTTTATCAATGAGTGCAGTGACACTTGTCCAGCTGTTCTTTGACTATGTTTTGAGATATCTCAAAACTTTTAACAAGATTAAACGTGTTATGATTTGACTTCTAATTTGACGTGTTAAGGGATAATCGTTTCTCAAATTTAGGTACGATCACAGCTACTCAAGCCTTCCACATAATTGGCTTCCTAGCCTGCATAGGGGGCATAGTCACGTGGGCTCTCATCTTGGCAGGCATATTTGACGACTTCCACGGCGCCATTTGCATCACCACACTCACGTCCCTAGGCTGTATGGATTTTAACTAACCCCTTCCTTTTCCCCAAAAAAGAAGAGAATAGAAAATAGTTCATCAAGTTCCAAATTTGATTTTAAGAAGCAAAAACAAAAATTATGACAAATCCATAAAATTTTAAAACCTCTCTCAACGTTGCAGATATAAATTAATCGGAAAAAAATGAAAACCACTTAGTTTTTTCTTGTACAGTCACGAAACAGAAGTAGTAATGTTTAGTTTTCAAGCTATGAAAAAAAAAACATTTTTACTGCTTTTTTTTCCACAACTACAAAAAATTGGATGCTTGAAATTTTGAGATACAATGAATGAAACTGTTTATTAGAAGATAGTCAGATAAAAAACCGAGAAAAAATGATTTCGAGGCGTTCACACATTTAATTAGAAATCATCACAGATATAATTTACAGCCAAAAAACCTCCGCAAACCCACTCAAGCAAGTTGAAACTTTGGGTTTAGAAAAATTCCTTAGAAAAAAAAGCTGGGGATCTAAGTCAGGCCCTCATACAGGTCTCCCTTCACATGAACAGGAATTTAACATTCAGTTTACCTCTTAGACAGAAATTGACTGAAAGATCAACAAACAATTTACCAAATAAATACCCAAAACATTTGCGTATTCCTTTTCCACCGGCCTAGCGTAGATCCTCAGCTTTTCTTATCTGCTATATTCTAGTAAGCTGTTTCAATCAACATGTCTCAAAATTTCAACAGTGAATCTTAAAAAAATTAGAGAAAATTGGTTAAACATCTTCTGTCCCGTGACTGTAGTTTTCAAAAAGGTTTTCTTCTAAACTTTTTGTAGGAAAAGCATTCAAATTATTGTGCTTTAATTCAAATTTACAAAAATTACCAGTTTTGTGTGGTATCATCTTTCTCAGTTACCATGTTTTTCTCAGTTTTGTGTGGTATCATCTTTCTCAGTTACCATGTTTTTCTCAGTTTTGTGTGGTATCATCTGTGCATGTTGCTACACCAGTTTTGACAGGGGCAATGGCACTGGCGCCCTCCTGGCCGTGGTGTGGATCGCCTTCCTTTGTGCATTAGCCTGCTGGGTGTGTGCGCTCCTTATCATTCTAGGCTGTACAGGGTTAGTGGTGTACCTTCATGTGTTCACTAACCTGTTGGTTTTGTACCCTCTTTATCAGTCTAGATTAAATAGTGTTAATGGTATAACCTCCTGTGCGCAATAAATTGCTCGTTCTGGGGCCTCCTTATCATTCTAGGTTGTACTAATTCAGTTGTAAACCTTCCTTTGTGCAAAAACCTGCTAGTTATGTTCCCTCCTTATCAGTCCAGGCTTTTTAAGCTTATTGATAAACCTTTCTGTGTCCACTAGCCTGTTGGTTTTGTGCCATCCTCATCATCCTACGTTGTACAGGGTAAGTATTATACCTTCCGTTGTGCAGGATACGGCTGGTTCTGTACTCTCCTTATCATCCTATTTATACATCGTCAGTGTTAGACCTTCCTTTTTGCACTAACCTGCTGGTTATGTGCCCTCCTTATCATTCCAGATATACTTGAGTAGTGGTATATATTTCTGTGCGCATTAACCTAATGGTTCTGTGCCCTCCTCATACTTCTAGTTGTACATTGTTAGTGCTGTACCTTCCTGAGTTCACTAAATTGCTGATTCTGTGACCTCCTCATCAGTCTAGGTGCAAATGTCAGTTGAATATCTACCTGTGTGCACTAACCTGTTAGTTCTGTGCCCTCCTCATCGTTCTCGTTGTACATGGTTATTGGTATACCTTCCTGGATTCATTAACTTGCTGGTTCTGTGCCCTCCATAACATTCTAGCTGTATATCGATAATGGTGTACCTTCCTGAGATAACTAGCCTGCTGGTTCAGTCTAGCTGATAAGGGTATACGTTCAGAAAAGTATACCCTGCTCGTTCTGTTCCCTCGTTATTATGCAGGTTGTAAATGATTTGTGATAAATTTTCCAGTGTACACTAATCTGCTATTTCTGTTTCATTTTTTTTTCAACCAAGAAAAATTATCACAAACCATTAACAACTAGCTCAATAAAGGGGGAACCAATCTGCTATTTTTCTGCCCTCTTTTTCCAATCTGGCTGTCCAGGGTTAGTCGCATAACTTCCTGTGTGCACTAACCTGTTGGTTCTGCCATATCATCATTCCAGTAGTACATGGTTCGTGTTATACGTTACTGTGTGCACCTATCCGCTGGCTTTATGCTCTCCTTATCATTCTACATTTTTATTGTAAGTGGTATACCCTCTTCTGTTCAGTAATCTGCTGTTTCTGTACCCTCATTTTCATTCTTTTTGTACATGGGTAGTTGGCATACCTTCCTGCATGTACTAAGCTATTAGTTTTGAGCTTTTTTAATATTCAACATGTACATGGTTAGTGGTATACCTTCCTGTGTGTACTAACCTGATATTTCTGTGCCCTCTTTATCATTCTAGATGTACAGGATTAGCGATATCTTTTTTTTGCACTAATCTGCAGGTTCTGTGCCCTCTTTACTTTTGTACATGATTAGTGGTATAACTTGCGCGCGTTAACCTGCTGTTTCTGAGCCTTTTTTTTTCAATTCACTTTGTAAAGGGTTGGTGATAATTTTTCTTATGCTCACTAGCCTGCTGGGTCTGGGTTCTTCTTGTTTAGACTGTGCCATCTTTGTTTGTGCCCATGTTTTCAGCTTGTAATCTTTTAGTCCTATAAGTTCACCTAGCTCCAGGATCTCTGCTAAACCTAACAATTAAGGCCTCATAAGTTTATTGGTATAGATATTCAGGTCTGCAAAAATAACCAATACCGACAAAATTAACATTTAAGGAGCGCCGGTGAGTTTCTAATTTCTCTGCGTCCTAATAAAAAACTCCGATTGTCGATGATCATTGTGATCCGTGCCCGCTGCATGAGGAGGAGAAAATAACGTTAATCAGTCTTGAACAACAACAAAAAACCTTAATAAATCCGGTAATTCTTAACGAAGTTACAATAGCAAGCTGTACATAATTGCACAGCTCTTATGATCCGCACTGACCAACTTGCTATTGAAATTGACATAAATCGTTTGTTATAAAGATATTATGCTGTAAAGAAATCAACTAAAGATAGCCCATTTAGATAAGTAAATCAATTTAGAACAGATCGAATTGATATAAATTGATTTAAGTGAACTTTTGCATAGTAGTAAAATTTGTCAAAATTCTAACAAAATTGGTTTAACATATTTATTTTTTGCTTCGAAGCTTCGACAGTGTTTTCTACCCAAGAAAATCTCAAAGAGAGCTAAAGAGAGCAAGATTCACTCGAGGAGAGTTTTGTATTGCAAACTTTTGCGTTTAAGGGACTCTCTTTGAAATTGTGCAAGACCAAGGATTCCCGCGGTAATGAGAAGTAAGACTACGCAAAATTTTTCAATTGTAGTTTTTATTATCAACGTTTTAGGCTCATTAAAAATAGGCAATTACCAAATAACTAAAAATATCGAAAAAGAAAAAATTGTTTTTGGTGTAGATATTTTAGATAATAGTTATCTACTTAGCTTATTTTTAATCCAAACAACAAAACGAAAACTCAATTGAAAAGCATATGTTAAAGTGTTATTTCCACTACTTCTCTATTGTTTGTCTAGTAGATCTGAATATAGTCTGTATAAAATTGCTATACAAAAAAAAGTTTAAAATTATTCTAAATGGCTTAAATCAATTTTAATCTGTTTTATTTTTGTTGCTAAAGTCCGTTGAAAAATGATGCCAATCGATTTTAAAATGATTCAAATCGATTTTTCTAAGGTTTCTTCTACAGTATCTGTATTCTTGCAATCAACTTCTTGTCAGTACGGGAATGCTCGTTCCCTTTTTTGAAGAAACATTTCTTAACAAACGCTGAATTTTGAGGCAGTTTCCATGTCTGAATAACAGCAGAAAGCTCACAACTGCATGCAAACTTGGATCGAAGATTGCAGACTTCTCTTTTTTATTGAACTCTGTCTGTGAGAACATTTTGCTTGGTATTATTAAATTATTGAGTTTGCTGTGCCAACAATATTATAGTATTTTTGACTTTTTTTTTTACCCAATACTTTTTTTGAACTTTAAAAATTTTGAGAATAATCCTCGATTATGATTGGTTTTAAATTTTGCCTCAAAAAAGTAGTTGGGCTAGCATTCATTTACCCACACTTGACTGATCCTATCACAAGGAAAGTTGTCTCAATTAGCTTTTTTTGATATAACTTTGCGGCAAATATTTTAGTAGGATGGTAAAATTTCATTCCGGCCAAAAACGTCACCTAATTTGTCTAAAAAGTGCGTTTGAGCATAGCTGGCAGGATAATTAACTGTTTGTAATGGAAATTATCAAATTTTCCCTAATTTGATTAGTTTTTTTTACATAAGAGTGATGCTTTATAATCGATCAATAAAATGACTAAAATGAGTTTAGGTAGAGACACTCTATAGGAGTTTTGTAGTTTAGTAAAAGAGCGCCGAACAAAAGTTTTGAGTGCCTAAACTTTTTAATAACAAGAATCTACAAGAACTATAGCAAAAAGAAAGCTGCAAAAATAAATATTTATCCGGCTCGACCTCGCCACAAAAAAACTGCTGAAAATACAATTTCATAAATTGCGTGTATGAAAAAGGCTTATGATACAATTTTCATACAATTTGTAAAAACTGTTAAATAGACTTTTACACAGTTTTGTCCAATCTTCGTTTCGAAGAGATACTAATGAAGATACCTGATCATCAAAAATATGGAAATTAAGGTGGTAAATTCTCCCTCCCTCTCAACGTAAAGTCATTTTTGTGCTCAAACAAGCATTTGAATCTACTTAGCAATAACTTCTCTTTTGGTATCTACTAAAGAATTGCCACCACTATAAATAAAAGCAGTAAATAGCACTAGAGTCTTGTGTTGAAAATTTAAATTTGGCTACAATCTGATTGACAAAACACAATCTACTTCGCAATTGCCCTTCCTTTCTCGAAAAGGTGACAATTGATAAGTAGACCCAAACATTTTAAGGAAAATTTTTTTTTGCCCAGATGTTTGTTGTTACTTAGTCTATTCAGAATTTTTCACAAAAATTATCCAAATTTTAGCATGTATTGAATTTTCTATTGACAGAAATAGTTTTTTCTTATGTGTTAAGACAATCCTAAAGCTTAAGAACACCGATTTTAACACTGAGATTTTCCAAGTCGAAGCGTTCTAGCTTTACATAAAATGCTACGTTTTTTGTTTGCGTTTATGTGTGAAAGTGATAAAATTAAATTACATGGCACATCACCAATTACAGTTTACCTGTAAGATTATTGCCACTTAATACGTGGGATTTTGTGCGCGAGAAAACTTTTGGTTATCGATGGGTTCAAAACGGAACTGAAATTGTTTTGGTAATTTCATTCACGGAAGCAGCATACAATTCCATGTAAGAAAAATTGCTGAGACATTTCAGTTATCTTGAATGAAAAATTTATGAATGACAAGGAGACAGGTCTGATCCAGACAGTGATTTTAATAGGCAATAATGATAGGCAGCAAAGCAATCAAAGCAGAGGCAAAGCAGCATATTAGAAGAAAACTATCAGCTGACTTTTGATTAACTATTTATTATAGCAGTATGAGCAGTTAGTTTTGATTCCGGTAGATTTAAGGAATCAGTACAACAGTGCCAAAATCGAACATTGCCGAAAAAAATTGTCCAATAGATCCAAAGTTTATTTTGAATATTTTTTTACTGATCCAAAATTACTGAGAATAAATTATTTCAAGTCCACGGAAGCTGAAAAGTCAAAAGTGGCTATTTTGACGATGCCGCTTGTTCAACAAACAAAAGTTGCCCAGCACAGCGTCATAACTTTCCTAACAAACAAGTTAACTCGGCGAATTGTAAACTTTTCTTGTCGGTTACGTTCCAGAATAAAATATTATTCTAATAAGTTGTTAACAATTCGCAAACAGAATTCAGAATTTTGAAATAATTTCAGCTTTTGGCACTGTTGAACAAAATTTCAGGTTTGACACTGTTTCGGCACTGCTGAATGCCTCCGATTTGAGAGCAAGCAAGGTGTGAAACATTTTTTTTGCTTTAAGCCTAATTCGTTCATTTATCCGGAAAAACGCCTTAATTTTGTTTGTTTTGCTCGCTTTTAAGTTCACCGTCTAGATCAGAGCCGTCTCTTTGTCATTCATTGAAAAATTACTTATCACAGAGATTTAATACAATTTTTTGTTCGTATGAGCTTGAAGATGCGAAAAATTGAAGATGAGAAGTTCTTCACAAAGAAAAAAATGTTTCATTAGAAGTTTTGGTCAAGCGAGGCAGCATGGCAGATGGACAAAATTGCTCTAAATGCTACTAGCATCGATCAAAACAAACAAACAGGTCTCATAAATATAGGCCCTTCAGTTTTGCAATTAAGCAATTACTACGGCAGTTAACATTTTTTTGTTCCGATTTTGACCAATTTGGGACAATTAACGCGCAATATAATTCGCGCTGTTAACGCGTAAGCGGAGATTTAATCCGTCTTATAAATCGTTCCAAATTGGTTGAACGAAGCTTATTAGCCATAATTGATTTGTTGCAAGGAACGAAATCTATCTTTTTGTACTTTATATGGCGTGTGGGGGGATGATTTTCATAAAAAATTTCAAATTTTAGAAGAAAAAAAATTTCATTTTATTTTATTTCATTTAATTTTTTTGATGTATTTATGCTGCTCAATAAACGTTAAAAGGCAGTCGGAACATTTTTTCTGTTTTCGGCACTCTCGTACTTGTGCACTTTTGAACGCCCCTTTCTGAATGCATAAAAAGAAACAAACAAAAAACAAACAAAAAAAACATACTGGCGTTGAATTGAACCAGACCTTTCCTTTGCTAGCTGTATAAATAATACAGCTCTATCACTGACCTCTGCGGCGGTCCTTATTTCACAAGGGAGGGATCAACTCCCCTTTCAACGTGATCAGTGTCGATGCCCGTAATATCACTGCAAAATGCGAATTAATTGGAACAACCTCCGAGTTCAGATGGCAAATTAGCCTCTGCTCTCATCTCTCTAATAAAAGATAAAGGACTAAGGATTGCACTAATTTTTTTTCCTGCTTAAGTTCGCTCACTCGCAATTCGATCTTGTTTAAATGCGTAGCTGAGACTCCCTCTGTCTAACTAGACCTTGGAAGATCTTACTGTTCTCATCTGTTTAATATCCAGACTAATTATCCAGACCATTTGTTTGTATCCAGACCATTTGTTTGAAAGCAGAGTCGAATAAGGAAGTTGGCTGCTGGGTTGGTTACTTTCAGCATTAATTAGGGATCACTAACAAAAAAATGAACTAATTTCCTTTTTTTTCCCGGAAATGATACATAATGACAAATCTGAAGCGGGCGATTAAGTGTAAAGAATCGTGTGAATTTCACTAATGTAGGTCTTGTTTCAGAGAAAGCTCTCAAAATTTGTTCACGATTTGGTTTATTTTTTATCGCGGGTCGACTTTTCTTGTTTCGAAGTGACGGAATATTTATTCTCGGCGTGGTTTTTTCTTAAACAAATTTGGCATTTTAACTAGCAAATTTTGACAGAGCTTTCTTAATCACGAACGGTTTTGTTGTGAACATTTTTCACCTGGTGTGTTTCTCATAAAACCATTTTTCGTGTTACGAGGATTTTAAAGAGGCCAACATGGCCAATTCGTCCAATTTGTTATAATTCACTCCCGGTATATTTTGTGTAATTAAAGCTTAAGCGCGAATTTAATCCGTCTTAGAAATCAAATAAACTGAACTAACGCAGCAACTTGGTCTATTTAACACTCTGATATATGCGAAACATATCATTTGCTTTTTACACAGCGTGTCGGAGAATACTTTCTAAAAACAAATCAAAAATAATGTAACTTTTTTCTTCGTTTTTGAAAAACTTCTTCGTTTTTTTCGAAGCAAATAGTTTGTCATAGAGCTTAAAAAGCACTCAGAACATTCAGGAATTTGCCCTGATACTCGAGATCTTGTTTTATTTTTTTGATCGGGAGTGAATTTCATTGGGATAAAATTAGCTGTCTATGTTTGAATAAAAGTTTTTTAAGACTACTCGTATCAGGGCGACGCCCTGAATGTTCCGACTGCTTTTTAAAGTCTATGGAGCAGTAATGACGTAAATTTTTTTTGTGAAAATCACCCACCACAAGCCATATAAATTACAAAGTGATAGATTTTGCTCCTAGCAACAAATCAATTATGGCAAACGAGCTTCCTTCAACTAATTTGGAACGATTTCTAAGACGGATTAAATCTTATGCGCAAATAGCGCAAAATATATCGCGCAACAATTGTCCCAAATTGGCCGGAATGGTAATATTTAATTCCCTATAAGTTTATAAAAAATGAACACAGGTGAAATATGTTTTCAAATTTAAGCTCAGGACAACAATACCTTGTGAAATATTTAAAAAATTCCGTCAAAAAAGGCTAGTAAAAGCTCGAAATTTGAGTGAAAAAAAACACCCCGAGCACAAATCTTCCGTACTTTCGTTACGAAATCGGACCAACAAGCAATTTTAAGGCTGGTCTGCTCGACCATCTATACTGCTCTACATTTATTTGATAGAAAAGAAAAATGCATAACAAAAAGGCTGATTTGATGCCCTCTAAGTTTGCTGTTTCCATTTCAAGATTTCAAAAGACCAGTAAAAGCAATTCAACTCTGCTTTCCAATTAGATTGAAACAAATCAATCCATCAGAAACGTGGAATATATGGAATATATATGGTTGGGTGGTTCTTTTCAAGTTTTGGTGATTGAAATACTAGATTTTAGAATAAAAAAATTAAACTCCATTGATAATGTTGACACCCTGAGCTCAAATATACAAAGAAAAGGCTATTTAACCTTATTTGCAAATTTTTTTATGTAAAATTAGGGTGCTTGAAAACTGCTAATTTGGATATTTAGGAGAAAAGTCACCCAATATAATGCGTTCTGTTAGTACGCGTAAGCGGCAGATTATATATTCCAAGTTAAATTGAGGTGATTCATTTTGCTATGTTTTAGTTTAAAAGCCGCTAAATACACCCCGTTGTACTTTAAACAGCTGTTGATGAATAAAAGAAAAAATGAAAAAAAAAGTTTTTTGTTCGATTTTTTAATCTTTTAATCAACCAAATTTTTTTATTTTGCCTTAGAGTGCAGTCGGAACATTCACAGTTTTGCTCGGATTAACGAGCGCTTTTTTTCTAAATTTAGTTTATTTAGCTTGTTAAAAGGAAAGACAAACTCCACTATCCAAATGCAATAGTAACAAGACTGCTGGTATATCAGGGCAAAGCCCTGAATTGTTCGACTGTCCATCATTCATATCAAATAGTTTATGGGAAAATAAAATATTGAAAACCAAAATTTGGACAATATCAAAGACAATATCAAATGAAAACCTATATTTGGACAATTTAAACTTTGGACAATCTCAAAATTTCAAATCTTGAGTCGTACGAAATCAAGACGACCGATTAGCCAGCCTCAATCCAAAATGGAACAATTTTGTTGTGCGGGATCATTCGCCACGCACAAATAACTGGCGTTATGCTCTCAGCAGTATGAATAAACTATTCAAAGCGCATAATTTAGTCCAGAACGTGGCCAATTTGACAGATTTCAAACCCGCAGAACTGAACAAAAAGTTAGTGGAGGCAAAATATATTTTTAAAATTGAACTCAGGAAGTCGATATCTTCAATGGGGTAAAAAGCTTTGCTGGAAAGTTTTGCATCGATCGGCGAAAATTGAACGAAAAAAAAAATCACATGTCTGATCGCAAGTCGGAACAAAATGGAATCTTTTTCCTCCTCCTCTCAGGCGCAGAATTTTACAAATAAAAATTTGTTTCATATTGTTCGATTGCTATTAAAACTGAAATACGGACTAATGAGGCCATGATAAACATATTTGGTATCCATACTTAGCTTTGTAAGACTACTCGTTACATCAAGAAACTGATGGTCGTGTGAGGTGGGGTGTAAGGAAAAAGAGCCGTAAAAAAGTGACGAAAAACGTGATTGATTTCTAGTTTCAAAAAATTAGTTAATTTTTCTGAATTCCCAATAGAATAAAATGATAGTCTTGATACTCTTGATTCAGTTCTTTTTTTGAAAAAATTGCCAGTCAAAAACATCGTTTGATTTTTTTTCGAATTTCGAAAGTCGAAGAATGCTCAAAAGCTTTCAATAATTCTTTTTCTTACTTCCCCAATCTTTTTTAGTTTTCCAAACGTCTGTTGGCTATATTTTAATAATTGTAGTTGGATGGGAAAATCATTCGCGGTTTGTGGTAACAACAGTTTTTACATTTTTGCCGTAAGCATTTTTCTGAGGCAACTTTGATTGCATACATACAGGCAAACTTTTCACGGAATTGACTGTGACTTTTTTGGTAAGACTGCGTCCAAATTTATTTATAGTTTTAAAAATTAGTTTGCTCAATAATTTAACTAAGTTGGATATTACAAGATTGCCATCCGCATTCTGCAGAGTTATGAATGGTTGTAATCATCAAAGACATTACTTTATAAATATGAGACCACATATATTTTTAAACTTAAAGTGTATATTGACTGATTAATATTTAGTTTAAATGGGGTAACTTTAAAAATTCAGCTATTTCATATTTCAGAGCAGTGGGAGACTGGTAATTTTCAACGCTAAAGCATAGGGCGCACTCCGCTAGACTGGTCTCGTGGTTAAAATGTAGGTTTCCTTGATCATTCCTTAAACTTTATTTAAATTTTCGGCCGTTTTTCAAGGTTTAAAGAACTGAAAGAACAAAAAATCCGTTTAAAATTTGAAAATTTAGACATTTGGATTAAACTTTTAAAAATTTAAGTTGAGTCGTTCAATTAAAATTGATTTCAATTTTTAAGCTAAAAAGGCTTTTTTATCGTAGGGTGTGAACACGTATTGAATAAAAAAGAGTCCACTCGAATTTTTTGAAATCTATTGAAACAATACCCTTTTATATAAGTGTGTCCTTGCAAATAATACGTTATCTTCTTTTATTTCGAACGCAATACAGAAAAACTTTAAACATAAGGCGCAGTGGTTAAGAGCGATCTTTGACCTCATTGTTCATGACATTTTTTGATATTAGAATATTCTAAATTTTTTCAATCAAAACCAAATTTAGGCTATTTAATCAACAATTGAGCTGGACTTTTGTACAATGCTTTGTAAAAGCGGTTCAAAACTTTTTGAAAAAGATGAACCAGACTAGACCTCGAGATTATAAAATTTCTGCCATAAGTTCAAAATTTTGTCCTAACAGATTCGTTTTTGTCTGACACAAATTAACCAAAAAAACACACTTTTGGCAAACAGATTCGTCTTTGAATAAATTTGGTTTATTTAGTTTCAATGGCTTGAACAGCCTGATTGGAAAAAATATAAGTTCAGAGATCAATTCAGTTCATGAAAAAATTTGAAACTTTTCATCTTCTCATTATTTTTATTTGCTTCAGGCCAAACAAATTGCCTCAAATATTTACGTGAAAAACAAAAATTTTAAAGCTTAAATAGCTGATTTAGAAAAACCACAAATGTTTTGCGAAGCGAATTGATGTATAAGATAACTTGAAATTTTCCAAAACTTGAATGACTTGAGTAAGAAAAATTAACTTTAACATGAACCAATCTGCTTCATAAAACAGTATGAAATAATTCAAAAAATCATCTTTGATTGTTTTTGAAAAAATAAATGAAGTTTTTGCCATCCAATTCAGTTCGTGGAGTAACTGACTAAATTTTTGGCAAACCCATTTAGTTCAAAAAATAACTGTAATAATTTCAAAATTTCCTAGCTCAAAGAGCTTACTCAAAACTATTTTTTTTTCGAACCGAAGTGTTTTATAGCGTGAATGGTCTGAGAAAATAACTTGTAAAAGTTCATGAATTTTTTGGCTTGCCTAAAAAAATTGTTTAAAACTTTTTGTCAACTGAAACGGTTCATGGTGTAACCTAAAAAATAAATAATTCAATGTTTGATTAGGTTGCTTTGAAAAACCAAAAACTTTCGAGAACAATTTCGGTCTATTTTCCTTAAACTAATATCTCTATGAAATAATCTGATACTTCTCAAAGTTTCATATACTAAACAGCTCGAATAGGAGATCTATATTCTGTCTGTAACAAAGTTTATCATTTTGAAGCATGTCGCTCAAAAAGTAATTTGCTTAAAAAAACGTTAATTTTTGGCGAACAGATGCGGCCTAGGAAACAACTTGGAAAATTTTGTTTATTGATTGGCTTCAATAGAAAAATATAAATTTTTCACGATGTGATTTGATAAACGAAGCAACTTAAATGGCTTTATAGATTGAGTCATTTGCTGAAGATAAATTTGATTTTTCGCGGAACGACTGGTTCTCAGGGATAACGTAAGTTATTGCTAAGTTTTATAGCTTGAATAGCTTTGCATAAAAAAAAATTATTTTTTCGCAAAATGTTTTGATTTAACAAACAGTTTGAAACATTTCAATGTTTCCTTGGTTGAGTAGCTAGTTAATAATTTTAAAATTGTTTTACGGGTTGAATTGTATCTTGAATTAACTAAAAATTATTAGATTTTAATAATTTGCTTGGAAAATTTAAACCGTTCGCCATCCGATTCGCTTCACAAAAATAACATAAAAATTCAAGATTTCTTAGTTTTCATAGCTAAATTAGAGTAAAATTTGTTCAATCTCATATACTGCCAACAGTTTGAACTCACCAGCTAAACCCCAAATAATGAAAAACGAACAAATTTCCAATCTCAATTACTAAAAGAATGAACAATTTTTTGATCTCAATTACTGAAAGGAAAAACATTTTTCCAATGTCAAATACTGAAAGGTTGAAAACAAACTGAGGTAAAATAATTCATGGGTAAAAACACTGAATTGTCAACAAAAATTTTATTTATTTCTAACACTAAAGGTGCACATCCAAGATTTAGTTGAAAATTGATCTAAGATTTGTTATTGGGTTCGATTAAAAATGGTTAAGTCCTTGCTTTTAAGTTCCACAATTGCTGGATAATTTTTCCAACTATAGTTCTTAACTGTTCACGCGCGGACTAGTTCATTTCAGTATAACAAACAAAACTACGATCCTATATTTCTGGAATCTACTTACTTTTGCGGAATCTGCTTACTTTTTTCGAATCCACTCACATTTGCGGAATGCGGAACAACTAGCTATATTCGGTCATTGCGGAATGCGGGACGAAACTAATGAGCCGACAGGTTTTACGTTTGAGGTATTTGTTCGCGGAATCAGCGGAAATTTTGAAACTATATTCCACTTAATTTTGGAACATGTTTAAAGAGTTGTCTTTGAAAACCATTAACATACAGACACCAAATTGTGCGCCTATCCAGTGCACAATTTGGCCGCGTAATGACCTCATTTAATTAGTTTGACGGATGACCCTGAAAGAGCATTGACTCAGCCTTCAAAATTCAAAAACCATTGCGTGAACTAATTGTTTTAACCCGACAGTGGAAAAAATGTCATAGAAGCAGGAAGTAAACTAAACAACTCAAACAGACTACTTTGACAGTTAAGTTTGTCTACCTTCAAATCAGGTATTATTGAAAATCGTTATAAGCGGCTGAAGATAGGAGCAGGAAATGTCAGAGGAAGAAGATGTAAGGGAACTGGAGAATAGGATAATTGAAACTTCAGATCTGCATCGATTGGTACTAGAACAATTTGGCGAATAGACTCCACAAATTGACGCAGGAAAAGAAGAAAGGAAAAGACAAACGTCAAAATAGAAAGATAAAATTACTTTATTGATGGGACTAGTAATGAGTGACAGAGAAATAGAGACAGAATTGACGCAATGCAACCTGAAAACATACACATATTCTCCACTCAATGGCATCTTATTGCCAATCGCCATTTTATGATCTCTAGACTTTTCTCTTTTAAGTCATATAAATTACGATGAACTAGAAAAAATCTTTATATGGCAAATACTACGAAGAGTGAAATTGAAAAATTGATGAAGAGTGAAATTGCAAAATATTTCCCATTGCGAAGAGTGAAATTGCAAAATGTTTCCCATTGTTAGAAAACAAATTAAAACAACCAGCCCATTCTATTTGTCTCAGTGTGGCTGATTATTCCATACTGAATTTTTTCGCGAATTGAGTTATTGGATTGCAATAGGCTGCAAAATTTTGTTACTCTCAGAATCTAACGTTTCCCAAGCAGCAATTTGGAAGTGAAGAGATTCCAATACTAGATATCATAATTGTTAAGCTTCATTTTTCAGAAAGCAATAGAAAACAAGACTGCTCGTATCAGGGCGAAACCCTGAATGTTCCGACTGCCTTTTAGGGTGTTTATGCAGCAGTAATAACATAAATATCATTAACAAATTAAATGTAATAAAATAAAATGAAGTTTGAAATTTTTTCTATGAAAATCATCCACCCACACGCCATATTAAATACAAAGTGATAGCTCCTAGTAACAAAACAATTATGGCAAACAAGACTGATCGTATCAGGGCAAAACTCTGGATGTTCCGACTGCCTTTTAAGGTCTATGGAGCAGTAATAACATGAAAAATTTAAATGATATTTTAATTTGAGATTTTTTGTAAAAACATCCCCCACACGCCATTTTGAAAAGAAAGTGATAGATTTTGCTCGTATTAACGAACCAATTGTGGCAAATAAGCTTCCTTCAACCAAATTGGAACGATTTCTAACACGGTTTAAATCTCCACTTACGCGTTAATTGCGCGAAATATATCTCATGTTACTGGTCCCAAATTGGCCAAAATGGCAATCTTTAAATCCCATAACTGTACAAAAATAACAGGTAAAATATCTTTTCAAATTTAAGCTCAGGACAACAATACCTTTTGAATGATATTAAAAACTTCAGCCAAAAATGGTTGGTAAAAAAGTCGAAATTTGTCTGAAGAAAAAAAACCCACCCCGAGCACAAATATTCCGTTACTTTCGTATCGAAATTCGGAACAATAAGCAAAGACTGTCATATTAGAAAAGCATAAATTAGATGGCAGGAACTTTAACAGTTGATCTAATGCGTCATAAAACCACAGCCTCCCTCCGTGAGTGAGAAGATTGAGACATCAGGGATTTTCACAAAAAGAGCAGATGTCTTGGTTTATGTGCAGAGAAAGGTTTCGCGGTACATAAAAAGATAAACTCAGGGTTCAATCCACTCTTTTTTGTGGTAGAGGCGGAGGCGGAGGCGGAGGGGGACGGGGAGGGGGAAGAGGTGGCAGTCGTGGTGTGGGTGGGGGTAGGGGTCGGAGATCAAGCAACTGGAACAGGGGCCAACCAAATCAACAACAACGACCTCAAAGTCAACAAGTGCCGAGCAGGTTTAATCATTTCAGATTCTAAATCACGCCTTTTAAATTGTGAGTTTTTAATCCCGGACAATGTATTCATAACCTACTTTAACCCGGGTTGACAGAAAATGCTTATCTTATAACTCCATGCTATGGAAAAGTGCTTATATCATACAAGTCAATAGTATGGAAAAAATGCTTATCATACAATTTCATACAATACCGTAGAATAAAACACATTTTTTTATGAAAATCACATGACAAGCGCTTCTTCCATACAATGGAAACCGTAGGGTAAATATTGTTTCCATTGAAGCCATGCATGTAATTGTATGATAAGCATTTTTGTCATATGGGGTTCAACCCAGTAAAATATAAAAGATGCCATTCTATTTAATTTTGCATTATTGAACATATAAGTTTGTTCGTAATAGTATCACTTGAAGCTTGCTAATTATATAGAAAATTGATTTAATTCAAGTAACCACCGTAATCATCTAATATTGTCAACTTCCCAAGCAAGCTCGTGTTTCCAAAATACCAAACTAAGTAAAGTTAGTTGTATAAAAAGGCACGAAAGGTTGAAGTCAAACAGGACCCTCCAAAAAAGAGTGCATGAATTTATACCCTCACTCCTGGCCTAACCCACCAGAGAGGTCGTCCTGAGCATGCTCTATAGCCGGCCTCACCCACCGTGCTACATCCACTCTTTATGACCCACAACTCTATTTTTGACAAGAGTGACTCAAGTATGAGTAGCTCTGAAAAAAAATCGAACTCAACAATAATGCTTTTGCGATGAAAACTAATACAAGATCATAACTAAAAAACCAAATTAAAAAAGATTTGTATATGTAAATAATACAATGCAGTATATAGATAACATACAGCCCAAAGACGAGCAGCAAGGAACTTGACAACCCAATCACACTCCAACTACGGAATGGCAAAACTCACCCGACATGCTGCCTACAGTCACTACACTCAACGGATTTAAAGTACGACTTGGCATCGCAGCAAAGGAAACCTATTGCAACCGAACAATGGCCATCTCGATGTTCAAGTATACGTACAGATCCAAGTCACCGGGCACTGCATCCAAAATCAAACTACATGCCACTCCCGAACGAACATTGCTATTCTCTAAGATCAACCAAATCTACACTCATCACAACCAATCAGAAATCTTGATACGATCTCCCAAACGATCGTGATAACAACTCTTCTTCCAAACCAGAAAATAGAATATGCTCCCAACCTCTAAAAAAAGACACCATCATCCATCATCCACTACAATAGAACACTGAAAAACTAAAACTCTGTAAACCCCGGATGGTTGGAACCAGATCTAAACTAGAATTTATTATTGGATTTTATTCTGATATTTTATCTCTACAAAACATTGAATACTAACCAATCATACTCCATCAAACTAGCAACCCACTTATTTGTAAGTGATGAAATTAATTGTAGTTTCAACACCAGAACAATTTGAATTAAGCTTAGTATACAGTTGTTCTCATTCTGGAACTAAATCGCATAAACCGGTGTACACTAGATCTATTGAGACTAGGAGATATAAGAGGAAGATTAAGATTGCTATTATCTAAGAAGTTGCACGAATCTGTCCGGTCGAAAATAAGATAGCGTGACAAGCAGACGGTGTACCTTATCTGAAATTACTCTTTCTAATAAAAAAGGATATAACTCATCTATCTAGTGCGACCAAAAGTCTCGAACAGACCTTAACTAACCTAGATTTAGAAAAAATTGGATTAGAATTAGACAAATACAACATTTTGAAAACGTTATATGACAAAAACTTAGTAGATATGTCTCTACGACTCAATAGATCAGAACCAATGTTCCGAACAAAACGAGAACTACCCGGTATTGGAAAAAGACCTCGAACAAGAGACGACAACATACGACTAGGAAAAAATCGACAAATCGATTTCATGATTCTACGACAAAAACGAGATCAAATTTCTATATTTAGAATACTTCCAGCACTAAATTTAAGTTTTCATTTACTGTCATAATATTTGAAGATTTATCTGCAATAACTTTTCATGCGCTAAACCTATTAATTGTACAATAACGACTGATGAAAACAACACTTGTCGTTCTCCTTAAATCAGCTGTAAACTAAATAACATCTTGAAAAAGTATTGATTGAACATAAAAATACAAAAATTAGTTAATATGAAAAATAAATCGTTTATAAATATAAATCATCTCTTCATCCCAGCTTCATCTTCTAAAACATAACAGCAAATCTCAAAAACTAACAACCATCAAAACTAAATCTTAACCTTTTTAACTTAACCTTTCATCGATGAACTATCAAGGCTTATCCTTGTTGTCACTTAATTAATTTCGTTTCAAATAACAGATCAACAAGGCTACCCTTGGGTCTTTAAATTAAATTGAACAAGATCTAAATTTCTGATCATCAAGGCTTATCCTTGGATCAAATGGAACAATTTTGTTTTCCCCCTCCCACATTAATTTTTGTCTAGCGACCTCAAACATCGATTCATTACCCAACCTTTATCAAAGACCCACAATTACCAGAAAATTTTTAAATAGCTAACCATTCTAATTAGGATAAACAGTGAAGAACTTCAGTTACTCATCCTTCCCTTGACCCGTTCCTCTTAGATGACCCAGGCTAAAACACTTAAACTTAGTAAGTCATAAAATAGTGTCTAACGAACTACTTGCGTTCTAATTATACCTGAACCTTGTAGATCGATTTACTATTCTCCAACCCTTGATCACAAATCACAACCCCTAAGTAAGATTAGGTAAGTCTGTGTTAACGTAGAATTATTCACGAGAAAGCAATATTCATTCTCACTCACGATTCGATGTACGCTTTTCTCTCCAACCCAACAAATACAACCCAAGTTAAGCTAATCACAAAAAATTTTAAGAACTAACAGTTTAAGACATAAGAAATCACTAGCCCCAATATTGCATCCATCATCCTAAGCCTTATGTCAAGAGACAGTTTAGGAAACA
The DNA here is from genome assembly GCF_963678635.1 of Symsagittifera roscoffensis. NCBI lineage: Eukaryota > Metazoa > Xenacoelomorpha > Acoela > Convolutidae > Symsagittifera > Symsagittifera roscoffensis. The sequence continues at coordinate 64,070,437 of NC_087064.1, forward strand.
AACAAACAATTATAATACACAATTGTTTAAATAACGACGAAAGATACGACCTCGTAATCACACCACTCAGACAAACAATTGGATACATAAGATCAAAAAGACAAACACTAAGAAAGAAAATTATTAACGAACAAAAACAAATTTTTAGGAAACGATTTTCAAAATGAAGAAACGCAGTCTCAGAATCAGAAACAAGCGCAATACAAGAACTTCACAATTTAAAAGACTCAATAAATAAAAACCACCAAATTGACGATCAAATATATTTTACTGACTCAGAAACCACAGCACCAGCATCAATAAAAAAAAATATAGAATAAAAAATTGTTGCACAAACAAACCAATTCGTTTGTACAATTGGAATCAACTAATAAGGCATATTGAAAATTACACTCTAACAGTGATACAACACAAAAATGATTCGAAATGAAGATAACCTAGAAGATTCAGTTTTCCCATTTTTGATACATCCATTAACTGAAGCTCGAGGACAAGTACAATTTTGCTAAAATTTAATCGCAATTTTATTCGAAAAAGAGAAAGTCCATGCACAAAAGAACTTCCCGATGTGAAAGTCAAAAGACAACTTATTGACCGCTATCTCAAAGGTATATGTAGTCTCACGTCACAATATCGAATCTACACAATGGAAATCAAATCACCAAATGCATTTCATGACAAATATCTCATTCAAACACTGATGACGTAGATATTGAATTTTCAAAAGTTTTTACACAATACATCAAAAGTATAGAACATCAAAACTCACAAAGAGCAAACTCAGTATTCACAAACGATGTATTCTCACTTATCTATAGCTATTTATCTATATTAGAATTGAAAGAACCTCAAAGCGATTCAACAACTCAAACATTTGGACATACAACTGTACGACAAGAAATACATATATTTTCAAAAATTTTGAATGCAATCTGTGAAGATCTAACTAGTAAAGACATAACACAACATGTTAAACACGAATTACAAAAAATCTTAGCATGTTTCATAATCAATTATGTTGGTCATAATATTGGTCATAATATTGATACAGATGATAAAACCATATTAGCAGAACAAACAGATTATGTTTGGGACCCTGAATGGTCTCATAAATCATTTATTAATATACCAACAGATATATCAAGTCAAGCAGTTAGCTCAATCTCTATTCACAAAGATTATGTTAGAGTAAACCCACTTACAATTGACGCAACATCTTTAAACTATAATTCATTTTTTCCTGAAAGAGCAGGAAATAACAGCTTAAATTCTATTTTTATAAATCAAGACAACTTAATTGGAAAAAGAAATCTTACACAACAAGATTTATAAACTCTATCACTTTTCGTAAATGAAGAAATAGTTGAAACAACAACAACAACAGAAGCACAACGAAGCATTTCACCTATTTAACAAAATTTTACAACTCCAAAACTGAAAAACCCAACGTTACAACAAATAATTGTACAATCCACAGTAAAACCCTATGTTGCTCAAAAACTTCACAAATGGATTACCCAACGTTTCGACGAGTTAACAAAACCATCATATAAACAACAAACATCATCTAGCAATAATTTCGCAGAACATGATTATAACTATGAAAATTGGTTGAAAACAACAAAACCTTCTAATATAAATACTCAGATCTACTCATATTCACAAAGTCAAAATATACCACAACCGACTTCAAATTCAGTAAGTTTTAATGATCAACCACGATCCTCACAAGAACAAAGTGAAAATTACCCATTCTTTCAACGAAATAAAAATCATACAAATAGATACCATACTAAAAATCAACCTCCATATTATACAACTAATTATTTTCCATCAGATGATGAAAATTATTATAATGAAAATCATCAACAATTTTATTCAAACTAAAGACCTCGATCTTACATTATTGACCAACCAGATATTTTCGAACAATACACATGAAATGAACAAACATGACAACCTAGAAATAACCCAACATCTTACAACAATAATTTTCAACAACAAAACACAGTTAATACACAATCTTGCCACCCAACTCAATTGCATAATGAAATCCCTATGCGATAATATTTACAACAACATGAAATAACAAAATATCAACTTACAAACTTCTCTCAAATGCCAAATGCCGCAGAATCACTGCAAATGACTATGAATCCATACCTAATGGGTGGATCATCAATTTCAACGAAAAAGCCTTTAATGGTATTTACAGGCACAGATCCTGAATACTCTGTAGAAGATTACCTAAATGCAGTCACAGCAAGTTTAATTTGGATACAAAGACGCACAGCTTTAATCCAAACTACACTTGACGGCGCAGCCCAAAAATGGTTTTCAGTTTTACCTATAGTAATAAAATCAGATTGGAAAAGATTCACAAAAGAATTCTCAAAAACGTTTGATTCTGAAAGAAACAAACAACATCAAAGAGTTTTATGCAATCAAATTCGTAGACTACCAAATTAAACAATTAAACAACTTGCAGTAAGAAATAAAACACTAGTCCGAAAAGCATACTCACTCAATACCCATGATTATAAAAATACAAAAATGACAGAAATCTTAATGATGACTCTAACCCCTCAATTGCGCAAAATAGCAATAAAAAAGCAGGCATCACATCCTTCCTCAATCCGTGAACCAGATTTAGATTTAGGAAACTAGTAGATAAACTAAAACAAGCAGAAATCACCATGAAATTAGAAGAAACAGAAAAACTGAAGCTACAATATGTCAACAACATCCAAACAACTACTTCACAAATAAACAATGTTCACGATTCCGATACAGAATTATCTGAAAAAATCACTGAAATCTTAAACATTTACGAGAAAAACCCAAATTTTAAAGGTAGATCATCATTCAGAAAATGGTGTAATTATTGCCGAAGATAGGGAATCAGCATTGCCGAATGCAGACAAAAACAACAAGACAATCAAAATAAACCACAAAAATATAGAGAACCAAATAAATCATTTCATCAGTACATGAAAAAAGATCAAAATTTAACCAACCAAAAACATTCATAGTAATATTAATTCAGGAAAACTACTTCCAAATAACTCAAATTACTCTAGACAACAATCACTTTATAATCCGAATTATCGAGGAAGATCACCAAACCGAAGAAATTTCTCATAAATTAGATATAGCCGATCAAACAGTCGAAATAGTCAGTATCGAAATAACTATTCAAGATCAAATTCAAACCGACCTGAATTTTCGTTTGATGCCAGTTCCCATTCAAATTCTAGAAATAGATTTTATTCAAATGATCGATCTAGAAACTCTTCATACAATAGAAATAGAAATTATTCCAACGATAGGAATAGAAACTATTCAAATGATCGAAATCATAGATATCAAAATAATAGATCACACGATTATTCTAACAACAGATCAAACTAACACAGCTCAAAATATAATAATGATCAAAATAGATAACGCGATAATTCACAGAACAGAAATTCAAGTTATTACTATAGACAAAGAAACTACTCTCAATCACCACATAGGAATAACACACGTTATCAAAATTCACAGCAAAATTATAGAAGTAGTACACCTGAACATCAAAGGCAAATAAATCAGGTAGAAACAACTGAAGAAACTCAACCAGACCCCCCTGGTATTGATGAAAACGAAAGCACAGAATTGCAATTAAATCACATAAGTTGCGAATCCACAGACAGTGAAAATGACACAGACAATGCAATTTCAATTAACATGATACATGTTGAAAATGACTACGAACCTATAATATACGAACAAGCAAAACATTCCCATATCTATCAAAATCATGATCATTTCTCTTAAATTATTATACAAGACCTATCAACAGTAACAAAACAATAGAAAAAATAGTAGAAGAAATAACAGAAGAAAAACCCACAGAATGCTCAAGCACAAAAAACATTTATCAAAAAATACGTAAAGGAGCGCATTTATCCAAAGAACAAATCTGGACAGTCACACTTTTTTAGAAAATCCAAAGTGCTAAGAACTTCAAAAACTAGATCTTGAAAGTGATTGCTTAATGGATTCAGGAGCGCAATCAAACATCATCAACATCCCCACTTGGAATGAAAAGAAAAACTTTACATCCAAAATTAATAACCTTCAAAACAACAAGCAGCCTAGCAACATCACAAGGATCAACCTTAACGGATAATGGAAAAATACAACTTTTCCTTGTTCCCACTCGAACAATGGAACAGAACAAACTTATGAGCAAACTATTTAAACAAACTTCCATATCACAGATATAAAACATATTATCATTGGAATCCCATTTATTACAAAATATTTACCAACTATAAATATCTTAAACAGCAGAATTCATCTAAAAGATAAACACACAAAAATGAAAAACACAGCCTTAATATTTTTTCAAAGAATAAACAAACAACCACTATTTGTCTCTAAATTTTACCCTATAGACAATCAGGAACGGAAACACCTGAAACCACTAGCACGTTATATTTATAACTTTTCAATCAAACAAGTTCACCAATACGATGAAGAACAAAACAAACAACATCTCTATATATCTGACCTTGAATTCAGACCAATTCATAAATTTTTCCGTGTAACAATTTCATTTATCAAATACATGAAAAACTCAAACTCAGACATGATTTGCTTACATGTATATAACAATTTTCCATATAAAATAGAATAGCCCTACATCTAGGACTTTTAGGTTATTGTGAAAATAACGCAACAATTTCTCCCACAAAAGAAGTAGCGTATATAGTGAATAATATTTTACAAATATTAGATATATGTCAATCAACAATTCTTATTGAAGAATTATCGATTAATAATATTATTAGTAATGAAAAATTAAACACAGACTATTGCACGAAAACACTGTATTTTAAACCAACATTTCAAATTACAAAATACACGGAAGAACAAAAAAAAGTCTTAACGATGTTCAATTTTCAACACTCTCAGACAACACAAAAAAATTTGAACAATTAGATGAACTACATTTGAAATACCCAAAAGTTTACGCAAAAATCTAAATTTAACGTTGGAAAAAAGAAATTCACCACTAAATTTACCTCTAAAACCTGATGCAGTTTTCAAAAAACATCGAGCAAATAAAGTCCCGATTCACTTACAAGACAAAGTTAACCGATTACTTGACATACAGGAACAATATGAATTTACTTCTCCAGTAAATTAAGAAAAACAGCCAAAAGGTAACACATTTATAAACCCCGTTATCAGTTTAGCACAAGGAGAATCATTAGAAATAGATCTAGATGCAAGATACCTCAATTCACTCATTGATGAATCTAAATATAATTGGCCTATTGAACCAACTCAAGTAATTCTCACAACAATAAACGGTAAATAATTCACAACAGCAGAAATTAATAGTGCATATAATCAAATGCCGTTAGACGAACAATTCAGACGATTAACACAATTCGTTATTGGAAACCAGCAATATGAATTCAACAGTATATTCTATGGAATTTCCCAGCATTCTCAGCAATCATAAGTAAAATTTTCCGACCATTCATACTCAATAAAAATGCAATCACATATTTAGACATTGTTTTTATGCATTCACAAACAAAAGACGAAATTTATTTTGTTTTAGAAAAAAATCATCAGATATTACTACACGAAAACATAAAAGCAGCCCCGGATAAATCACAATTTTTTTCTGTCACGAGTAAAATTCCTTGGATATTTTAAAAAACGAAAAACTATAACTCCATTCAAATCTCGCATAGATGCAATCGAAAAACTCCTACCACCTTCAAATAAAAAGAAAAGACAAGAATTTTATTAATAGAAAAAGGTAGACTAGCTGATAATATAAATTTATCAGGCCCACCAAATAATGACTCAAAATATGCAATAAACCATGTATTTAACCTCCACAACCCTCTAGATACAATACCTCTATCAAAAAATAAGAAATTGAAAACATTTTTCTCCCAATAACAGAAAAAATAATACTCGAAATTTTACAGAAACAGCAAAATCTTGACCCAGTCATTAAACAATTAAAATCTTGGCACAAATATAAAACCAAACCAATTAAAGCGCATATCACCATTCTAGAAAATAAAACCATTCTTAGATATTTCAGAAATGTTTATAATACCTCTATCAACGAGAATACAGATTTTTTAGAATACCAAACATCTGATCTCAAAGTACCCTGTCTACCTTTAACTATGATGCTTATAGCTTTTCATACTTCCCACTCATAGTACACTAAAGGACACTCAGGATCAGAGGAAACATACTCAAATTTCATACAAAATTTTTAATTTCCAAATGCATCAATTTGGATAAAAGTATTATGCAATGATTGCATAACATGTCAATTAAATGAACCATATCCAAACTAAACACAAATTGCAGAAAAACAAGACTTTAAAGGACAAAGTCTATACTTCAATCACAGAATTTCATTCGATACAAAAGGACCAATATCACCATCCTCCGAAGGAAACTCATATATAATGGTCATAGTCGATGCATTCACACACTACGTAGCACTTAACCCAGTACATCATTGTAATGCTTACTATACATATACAACACTTTACGAACATTGGATAGCAAAACTCGGTCAACCCGAAATTCTTGTTACAGACAATGGCACTCATTTTTATTAACAACGAAATCATTACACTATGCCACTTATATAACATTAAACAAAAACCAGGTACATCTCCTGCGCCCTGGACTAATGGTTTAGTCGAAGGCATGAACCGTTCACTACAAGAATATCTTAGATGTATCGTTAACGGAAATGACACACTATATACTGAATGGTGAACAGATGTAAAACTATTCCCATTATCTTATAATTCACAAATCACAGCAACTTTAGGACTGTCATTCTATGAAATGGTTTTCAATCAAAAACTACGAAAACCGATAATGTTCACAGCAAATTCTTTAAAAAATTCACAAGGTTATTGTCAACCCACTAAAGAATCAATATGTTATAATCTACCACGACATGCCCACGATGAAGATCACTTTCATCATCCACAAATTTTGAAATTAACTTCCGGTACACACTACGAATGGATTTCAAACAGAGATGAAAAACACAATGAAATTTATCAAAAAGTAACAAAAAAATTTATTACAACGACAAAATTTTTTTCGCCAAAAAAAAAATCCCGATTCACACCAGCTATAAATTTAAAAATAGGAACACACGTTTTAATTCCAAATTTTACAACGCAAAAAGGAATATCTAAAAAATTACAACCACTCCGAAAAGGACCACATCAGATAATTGATAAACCCACAGATGTAACATGCAATATTATAGACCTAAACAAAAAAAAATTGTTCAACACCGAAACAACCTTTTACCTTATTATCCGAATGAATACGCTCTTTGCGAACTGATTCAATTATATTCTTTTACAGGACTTAAAATTATTCAAAATAACTCCAATCACGAAAAAAAAAATCAAAGCGCTGATATGAATTCTATCCAAAAGCCATTAGAAAAAAATAAAAAAGGACTTAAGAAACAAATATCAAAAAATTTAGAGAACAAAAAGAAGACTCAAACAGAAAGAAAAAAACGAAAATTAGAAGAAAAATTTTTATTAAAAGATCAAAAAGAAAAACCTCCACATAGACAATCATCGCGACTTCGAAATCAGCCACGCAAAGATTATAAAACATTCATTCCACAACCTAAAATATTAAAGAAAGTTGAATTTAAACCACTTTAAGATTACTTAACATTTTCAACTCTTAAATGATCTTTTCAAAACCCGAACATTTTTTCAAAATTCATGCTGAAAAGCACTTGAACAAACTAAGTCAAAAGCAACCATTAATAACCTTTTCCGAATCATCACCTCATTTTTGACACGACTTCTTTAGCCGACAAACAATCACCCTCAAGCGAATCTCAAACTATAACTAAAGGACCTCCAGGTCAAAAATATGCAAACCACTAAACATTGACACTTGAAATAAAAAAAGTCTCAATATTACAACCCTTCCTATCAAGTAGAACAAAGATCAATAATATTGCCCAAATTAGACCTCAAAAACCTCTCAAGCTAAAATATTAAATCAACCTAAAGAATAGAATGGACATGATCATTTAGCCTAAAGTACGAATATCGCTTGCATACCGCCAATCATCCAATAAATAACAACAAAACTGGTAAGACCCTTAAAAGCCCTCAAAATTTTTCTACACCAAAAATTGCCGAAACCCATTCCACTTGTCAAAAAACAAATAAATAAACCGACCACATGCAAATTTAGCCTAAAAAATGAAAAATTAGTCGACGGAACGAATCATTTCTTCTTTGCTTCTTTCTCGAAAAGTCAAGAAATTTCAAATTATTCTTTCAAACTTTTTTTCAATCCTTTCAATTTTTTTCAAACTTTGTATAATCTTAATATCCGATACCCTAGAAATAATCATCCTTCTCCTGGTAATTGTTTGCAACTTTGTCATCATTTTTATTCCCTAGCCCAAACCTACTTTAATTTTTCCAAAATCATTGACCACCTCCTCAGGTACGATATTTCAAATAGAACAGATGTTTTTCTTCTTTTTATAGTATTTCTAACATTTTTGACATCCCTCAAAATGATAAAATGCAATTGTATAAAATGGATATTATAATTTTTGAATTAGCAACAAAACATTTAATCCTTTTCATTCAAGAATATTACAAAAAACTGAAAATTTTTTCGTAAATACATACTTTTTCAAAAATTTTTAAAATTGCTAATCAACATTTCCCACACCAGTCCCCACCAACAACATCCAAAGAACCTCCAGCAACATAAACAGATAGTCAAACAAATAACCCCCAATCATCAACACGCATCTCTTTCCAAGACAATCCATACACATTTGAAGAAAGACACGCACTAGAACCAGTAATTCGCCAAGCATCTCTAAGCGAACCACAATACAAACCAGTATATAATATAAACCCCCCTCTCCAAAAAAATCTTAATAGAGCAAAGACACCAAAGTCAAAACCAAAACACGCTCGAAATAAACAGACAAATTACACATCCAAGACGAAATGGAAATTTGCAAACCCCAGTGTTCAATTCAACATACGTCATTCACCATTAGCAGCTCCTATAGACCTCTCTAGTAGTACAATTCAAAGTCCTCCACAGACCCCATCACAACAAAACACATCAAACATCCCATCAGATTATTTAGGTTCAACACCAACATCTGAGCAAATTTGAGAAAATTCTTTTAATCCCCCAGCTACTACAGTACATCTCCCATATTGGATGACACAAGCTTTTACTCAAGGTGAACCAAATTTAGTGAACAATCCAGTAGAGGTCTCATCTGACACAACGTTGTCACTGCCAGAAACTCTTTCACTCGCTTCAATCCCTTCATTAACTCAAATCTCACAAACACCATTTCCTCCAAATTTTCCTACAAATCTTGACGCTGGATATAGAGAAAACTCAACCAAAAACATTTCTTGGAATGTTAAACTTCTTAAGTAAATACGTATATAAAATACAGTTATACTTAAGACCATTCTACAACATACTTAGACAACAGAATAATTTTGAATGGACAACAGAACATCAAAAACGATTTGAAGAAATCAAAACTCTTCTGACTGAAGAATTATCAGATACTATTCCAGATCCCGACCAAACATTTTATGCCATGTGCGACGCCTCTAACTTTGGCATCGGCGCAGCATTATTACAATCTCACAACGGAACAAATAAAATGATTCTCATTTCAGCAAACTCTAGTCTATTCACACAAGCTGAATTTAGACTCTCTACTCTTATGAGAGAATGCACAGCCATAATATATACAAATACAGATTATGAATTTTTAATACTTGGATCTAAACATCCAACAGTTCTATTTACAGTTCATAAACTCATAAATTTCTTTTTCACACAAAAATCAAACCAATATCATAGAGTTTATAGATTTCAACTAATTTTAATGAAGTTCCGAAACCTACATATAGTTTGGACAGCAGGAAAAAACCTCGCACTACCCGATACTCTTAGTAGAAAAACACCAGCTAAATTTTTAACCAGAAAAACAACAGTTGAAATACCACAAAATTTTAAGTTTTTCCTTTCACAAGATGAAACTTTACCAAGATTACTATGCAAATATGCAGTAAAAACTGACATATACCAATCAAGAATTAATAATCTACAACATTTTCCACTATATTTAGATTGTCGAAACAATCACTAAGAAGTAGATCTACTAGAAAATACTACAATTAAACCGATACCATATTCATCATGGGTTAAAAACAACACACCGCAAAAACCAATCAAACAAAAATTTTAAAAAACAGATCGATTCCCTTTAATAGAAAAAGGTAGACTAGCTGATAATATAAATTTATCAGGCCCACCAAATAATGACTTAAAATATACAATAAACCATGTCTTTAACCTCCACAACCCTCTAGATGCAATACCTCTATCAAAAAAAAAATTGAAAATATTTTTCTCCCAATAACAGAAAAAATAATACTCGAATTTTTACAGAAACAGCAAAATCTTGACCCGGTCATTAAACACTTAAAATCGCAAATATAAAACCAAACCAATTAAAGCCCATATCACCATTCTAGGAAATAAAACCATTCTTAGATATTTCAGAAATTTTTACAATACCTCTATCAACGAGAATACAGATTTTTTAGAATACCAAACATCTGATCTCAAAGTACCCTGTCTACTTTTAACTATGATGCTTATAGCTTTTCATGCTTCCCACTCATAGTACACTAAAGGACACTCAGGATCAGAGGAAACATACTCAAATTTCAAACAAAATTTTTAATTTCCAAATGCATCAATTTGGATAAAAGTATTATGCAATGATTGCATAACATGTCAATTAAATGAACCATACCCAAACTAAACACAAATTGCAGAAAAACAAGACTTTAAAGGACAAAGTCTATACTTCAATCACAGAATTTCATTCGATACAAAAGGACCAATATCACCATCCTCCGAAGGAAATTCATATATAATGGTCATAGTCGATGCATTCACACACTACGTAGCACTTAACCCAGTACATCATTGTAATGCTTACTATACATATACAACACTTTACGAACATTGGATAGCAAAACTCGGTCAACCCGAAATTCTTGTTACAGACAATGGCACTCATTTTATTAACAACGAAATCATTACACTATGCCACTTATATAACATTAAACAAAAACCAGGTACATCTCCTGCGCCCTGGACTAATGAATTAGTCGAAGGCATGAACCGTTCACTACAAGAATATCTTAGATGTATCGTTAACGGAAATGACACACTATATACTGAATGGTGAACAGATGTAAAACTATTCCCATTATCTTATAATTCACAAATCACAGCAACTTTAGGACTGTCATTCTATGAAATGGTTTTCAATCAAAAACTACGAAAACCGATAATGTTCACAGCAAATTCTTTAAAAAATTCACAAGGTTATTGTCAACCCACTAAAGAATCAATAAGTTATAATCTACCACGACATGCCCACGATGAAGATCACTTTCATCATCCACAAATTTTGAAATTAACTTCCGGTACACACTACGAATGGATTTCAAACAGAGATGAAAAACACAATGAAATTTATCAAAAAGTAACAAAAAAATTTATTACAACGACAAAATTTTTTTCGCCAAAAAAAAAATCCCGATTCACACCAGCTATAAACTTAAAAATAGGAACACACGTTTTAATTCCAAATTTTACAACGCAAAAAGGAATATCTAAAAAATTACAACCACTCCGAAAAGGACCACATCAGATAATTGATAAACCCACAGATGTAACATGCAATATTATAGACCTAAACAAAAAAAAATTGTTCAACACCGAAACAACCTTTTACCTTATTATCCGAATGAATACGCTCTTTGCGAACTGATTCAATTATATTCTTTTACAGGACTTAAAATTATTCAAAATAACTCCAATCACGAAAAAAAAATCAAAGCGCTGATATGAATTCTATCCAAAAGCCATTAGAAAAAAATAAAAAAGGACTTAAGAAACAAATATCAAAAAATTTAGAGAACAAAAAGAAAACTCAAACAGAAAGAAAAAAACGAAAATTAGAAGAAAAATTTTTATTACAAGATCAAAAAGAAAAACCTCCACATAGACAATCATCGCGACTTCGGAATCAGCCACGCAAAGATTATAAAACATTCATTCCACAACCTAAAATATTAAAGAAAGTTGAATTTAAACCACTTTAAGATTACTTAACATTTTCAACTCTTAAATGATCTTTTCAAAACCCGAACATTTTTTCAAAATTCATGCTGAAAAGCACTTGAACAAACTAATTCAAAAGCAACCATTAATAACCTTTTCCGAATCATCACCTCATTTTTGACACGACTTCTTTAGCCGACAAACAATCACCCTCAAGCGAATCTCAAACTATAACTTAAGGACCTCCAGGTCAAAAATATGCAAACCACTAAACATTGACACTTGAAATAAAAAAAGTCTCAATATTACAACCCTTCCTATCAAGTAGAACAAAGATCAATAATATTGCCCAAATTAGACCTCAAAAATCTCTCAAGCTAAAATATTAAATCAACCTAAAGAATAGAATGGACATGATCATTTAGCCTAAAGTACGAATATCGCTTGCATACCGCCAATCATCCAATAAATAACAACAAAACTGGTAAGACCCTTAAAAGCCCTCAAAATTTTTCTACACCAAAAATTGCCGAAACCCATTCCACTTGTCAAAAAACAAATAAATAAACCGACCACATGCAAATTTAGCCTAAAAAATGAAAAATTAGTCGACGGAACGAATCATTTCTTCTTTGCTTCTTTCTCGAAAAGTCAAGAAATTTCAAATTATTCTTTCAAACTTTTTTTCAATCCTTTCAATTTTTTTCAAACTTTGTATAATCTTAATATCCGATACCCTAGAAATAATCATCCTTCTCCTGGTAATTGTTTGCAACTTTGTCATCATTTTTATTCCCTAGCCCAAACCTACTTTAATTTTTCCAAAATCATTGACCACCTCCTCAGGTACAATATTTCAAATAGAACAGATGTTTTTCTTCTTTTTATAGTATTTCTAACATTTTTGACATCCCTCATAATGATAAAATGCAATTGTATAAAATGGATATTATAATTTTTGAATTAGCAACAAAACATTTAATCCTTTTCATTCAAGAATATTACAAAAAACTGAAAATTTTTTTGTAAATACATACTTTTTCAAAAGTTTCTAAAATTGCTAATCAACAATTCCCACACCAGTCCCCACCAACAACATCCAAAGAACCTCCAGCAACTTAAACAGATAGTCAAACAAATAACCCCCAATCATCAACACGCATCTCTTTCCAAGACAATCCATACACAATTGAAGAAAGACACGCACTAGAACCAGTAATTCGCCAAGCATCTCTAAGCGAACCACAATACAAACCAGTATATAATATAAACCCCCCTCTCCAAAAAAATCTTAATAGAGCAAAGACACCAAAGTCAAAACCAAAACACGCTCGAAATAAACAGACAAATTACACATCCAAGACGAAATGGAAATTTGCAAACCCCAGTGTTCAATTCAACATACGTCATTCACCAATAGCAGCTCCTATAGACCTCTCTAGTAGTACAATTCAAAGTCCTCCACAGACCCCATCACAACAAAACACATCAAACATCCCATCAGATTATTTAGGTTCAACACCAACATCTGAGCAAATTCGAGAAAATTCTTTTAATCCCCCAGCTACTACAGTACATCTCCCATATTGGATGACACAAGCTTTTACTCAAGGTGAACCAAATTTAGTGAACAATCCAGTAGAGGTCTCATCTGACACAACGTTGTCACTGCCAGAAACTCTTTCACTCGCTTCAATCCCTTCATTAACTCAAATCTCACAAACACCATTTCCTCCAAATTTTCCTACAAATCTTGACGCTAGATATAGAGAAAACTCAACCAAAAACATTTCTTGGAATGTTAAACTTCTTAAGTAAATACGTATATAAAATACAGTTAAACTTAAGACCATTCTACAACATACTTAGACAACAGAATAATTTTGAATGGACAACAGAACATCAAAAACGATTTGAAGAAATCAAAACTCTTCTGACTGAAGAATTATCAGATACTATTCCAGATCCCGACCAAACATTTTATGCCATGTGCGACTCCTCTAACTTTGGCATCGGCGCAGCATTATTACAATCTCACAACGGAACAAATAAAATGATTCTCATTTCAGCAAACTCTAGTCTATTCACACAAGCTGAATTTAGACTCTCTACTCTTATGAGAGAATGCACAGCCATAATATATACAAATACAGATTATGAATTTTTAATACTTGGATCTAAACATCCAACAGTTCTATTTACAGTTCATAAACTCATAAATTTCTTTTTCACACAAAAATCAAACCAATATCATAGAGTTTATAGATTTCAACTAATTTTAATGAAGTTCCGAAACCTACATATAGTTTGGACAGCAGGAAAAAACCTCGCACTACCCGATACTCTTAGTAGAAAAACACCACCTAAATTTTTAACCAGAAAAACAACAGTTGAAATACCACAAAATTTTTAGTTTTTCCTTTCACAAGATGAAACTTTACCAAGATTACTATGCAAATATGCAGTAAAAACTGACATATACCAATCAAGAATTAATAATCTACAACATTTTCCACTATATTTAGATTGTCGAAACAATCACTAAGAAGTAGATCTACTAGAAAATACTACAATTAAACCGATACCATATTCATCATGGGTTAAAAACAACACACCGCAAAAACCAATCAAACAAAAATATTAAAAAACAGATCGATTCTCTTTAATAGAAAAAGGTAGACTAGCTGATAATATAAATTTATCAGGCCCACCAAATAATGACTCAAAATATACAATAAACCATGTCTTTAACCTCCACAACCCTCTAGATGCAATACCTCTATCAAAAAAAAAATTGAAAATATTTTTCTCCCAATAACAGAAAAAATAATACTCGAATTTTTACAGAAACAGCAAAATCTTGACCCGGTCATTAAACACTTAAAATCGCAAATATAAAACCAAACCAATTAAAGCCCATATCACCATTCTAGGAAATAAAACCATTCTTAGATATTTCAGAAATTTTTACAATACCTCTATCAACGAGAATACAGATTTTTTAGAATACCAAACATCTATCTCAAAGTACCCTGTCTACTTTTAACTATGATGCTTATAGCTTTTCATGCTTCCCACTCATAGTACACTAAAGGACACTCAGGATCAGAGGAAACATACTCAAATTTCAAACAAAATTTTTAATTTCCAAATGCATCAATTTGGATAAAAGTATTATGCAATGATTGCATAACATGTCAATTAAATGAACCATACCCAAACTAAACACAAATTGCAGAAAAACAAGACTTTAAAGGACAAAGTCTATACTTCAATCACAGAATTTCATTCGATACAAGAGGACCAATATCACCATCCTCCGAAGGAAATTCATATATAATGGTCATAGTCGATGCATTCACACACTACGTAGCACTTAACCCAGTACATCATTGTAATGCTTACTATGCATATACAACACTTTACGAACATTGGATAGCAAAACTCGGTTAACCCGAAATTCTTGTTACAGACAATGGCACTCAATTTATTAACAACGAAATCATTGCACTATGCCACTTATATAACCTTAAACAAAAACCAGGAACATCTCATGCGCCCTGGACTAATGGTTTAGTCGAAGGCATGAACCGTTCACTACAAGAATATCTTAGATGTATCGTTAACGGAAATGACACACTATATACTGAATGGTCAACAGATGTAAAACTATTCCCATTATCTTATAATTCACAAATCACAACAACTTTAGGACTGTCATTCTATGAAATGGTTTTCAATCAAAAACTACGAAAACCGATAATGTTCACAGCAAATTCTTTAAAAAATTCACAAAGTTATTGTCAACCCTTCAAAGAATCAATATGTTATAATCTACCACGACATGCCCACGATGAAGATCACTTTCATCATCCACAAATTTTGAAATTAACTTCCAGTACACACTACGAATCGATTTCAAACAGAGATGAAAAACACAATGAAGTTTATCAAAAAAATTATTACAACGACAAAATTTTTTTCCCCAAAAAAAATCCCGATTCACACCAGCTATAAACTTAAAAATAGGAACACACGTTTTAATTCCAAATTTTACAACGCAAAAAGGAATATCTAAAAAATTACAACCACTCCGAAAAGGACCACATCAGGTAATTGATAAACCCACAGATGTAACATGCAAACGTATAGACCTAAACAGAAAAAATTGTTCAACACCGAAACAACCTTTTACCTTATTATCCGAATGAATACGCTCTTTGCGAACTGACTCAATGATATTCTTTTACAGGACTTAAAATTATTCAAAGTAACTCCAATCACGAAAAAACAATCAAAGCGCTGATATGAATTCTATCCAAAAGCCATTAGAAAAAAAATAAAAAAGAACTTAAGAAACAAATATCAAAAAATTTAGATAACAAAAAGATAACTCAAACAGAAAGAAAAAAACAAAAAATTAGGAGAAAAAATTTTATTACAAGATCAAAAAGAAAAACCTCCACATAGAAAATCATCGCGACTTCGAAATCAGCCACGCAAAGATTATAAAACATTCATTCCACAACCTAAAAAATTTAAAAAAGTTGAATTTAAACCACTTTAAAATTAATTAACATTTTCACCTGTTGAATGATCTTTTCAAAACCCGAACATTTTTTCAAAATTCATGCTGAAAAGCACTTGAACAAACTAATTCAAATGCAACCATTAATAACCTTTTCCGAATCATCACCTCATTTTTGACACGACTTCTTTAGCCGACAAACAATCACCTTCAAGCGAATCTCTAACTATAACTAAAGGACCTCCAGGTCAAAAATAAGTAAACCACTAAACATTGACACTTGAAATAAAAAAAGTCTCAATATTACAACCCTTTCTATCAAGTAGAACAAAGATCAATAATATTGCCCAAATTAGACCTCAAAAACCTCTCAAGCTAAAATTTTAAATCAACCTAAAGAATAGAATGGACATGATCATTTAGCCTAAAGTACGAAGATTGCTTTCATACCGCCAATCATCCAATAAATAACAACAAAACTGGTAAGACCCTTAAAAACCCTCAAAACTTTTCTACACCAAAAATTGCCGAAACCCATTCCACTTGTCAAAAAACAAATAAATTAACCGACCACACGCGAATTTAGCTTAAAAAATGAAAAATTATTCGACGGAACGAATCATTTCTTCTTTGCTTCTTTCTCGAAAAGTCAAGAAATTTCAAATTATTCTTTCAAACTTTTTTTTCAATCCTTTCAATTTTTTTCAAACTTTGTATAATCTTAATATCCGATACCCTAGAAATAATCATCCTTCTCCTGATAATTGTTTGCAACTTTGTCATCATTTTTATTCCCTAGCCCAAACCTACTTTAATTTTTCCAAAATCATTGACCACCTCCTCAGGTACAATATTTCAAATAACTATCTAAATGTTCCAACATCTATTCAGTAGAACAGGTGTTTTTCTTCTTTTTATAGTATTTTTAACATTTTTGACATCCCTCATAATGACAAAATGCAATTGTATAAAATGGATATTATAATTTTTGAATTAGCAACAAAACATTTAATCCTTTTCATTCAAGAATATTACAAAAAACTGAAAACTTTTTCGTAAATACATACTTTTTCAAAAATTTCTAAAATTGCTAATCAACATTTCCCACACCAGTCCCCACCAACAACATCCAAAGAACCTCCAGCAACATAAACAGATAGTCAAACAAATAACCCCCAATCATCAACACGCATCTCTTTCCAAGACAATCCATACACATTTGAAGAAAGACACGCACTAGAATCAGTAATTCGCCAAGCATCTCTAAGCGAACCACAATACAAACCAGTATATAATATAAACCCCCCTCTCCAAAAAAATCTTAATAGAGCAAAGACACCAAAGTCAAAACCAAAACACGCTCGAAATAAACAGACAAATTACACATCCAAGACGAAATGGAAATTTGCAAACCCCAGTGTTCAATTCAACATACGTCATTCACCAATAGCAGCTCCTATAGACCTCTCTAGTAGTACAATTCAAAGTCCTCCACAGACCCCATCACAACAAAACACATCAAACATCCCATCAGATTATTTAGGTTTAACACCAACATCTGAGCAAATTCGAGAAAATTCTTTTAATCCCCCAGCTACTACAGTACATCTCCCATATTGGATGACACAAGCTTTTACTCAAGGTGAACCAAATTTAGTGAACAATCCAATAGAGGTCTCATCTGACACAACGTTGTCACTGCCAGAAATTCTTTCACTCGCTTCAATCCCTTCATTAACTCAAATCTCACAAACACCATTTCCTCCAAATTTTCCTACAAATCTTGACGCTAGATATAGAGAAAACTCAATCAAAAACATACACCTATGATTAGAATGGAATAATTTTGTAGCACCTCCTCCATTATTTGGACAACATCACGAAAGTAACAGATTACACAACTGGGCACTAAACAGATTACAATATCGACAAGATATCCACAAAACAAACAACATCTCTATATATCTGACCTTGAATTCAGACCAATTCATAAATTTTTCCGACTAACAATTTCATTTATCAAATACATGAAAAACTCAAACTCAGACATGAGTTGCTTACATGTATATAACAATTTTCCATATAAAATAGAATAGCCCTACATCTAGGACTCTTAGGTTATTGTGAAACTAACGCAACAATTTCTCCCACAAAAGAAGTAGCGTATAGAGTAAACAATATTTTACAAATATTAGATATATGTCAATCAACAATTCTTATTGAAGAATTATCGATTAATAATATAATTAGTAATGAAAAATTAAACACAGACCATTGCACGAAAACACTCTATTTTATTTCAACATTTCAAGTTACAAAATACACGGAAGAACAAAAAAAAGTCTTAACGATGTTCAATTTTCAACACTCTCAGATAACACAAAAGGAATTTGAACAATTAGCTGATCTACATTTGAAATACCCAAAAGTTTACACAAAATCTAAATTTAATGTTGGAAAAAAGAAATTCACCACTAAATTTACCTCTAAAACCTGATGCAGTTTTCAAAAAACAACGAGCAAATAAAGTCCCGATTCACTTACAAGACAAAGTTAAACAATCACTTGACATACTAGAACAATATGAATTTACTTCTCCAGTAAATTAAGAAAAACAGCCAAAAGGTAACACATTTATAAGCCCCGTTATCAGTTTAGCACAAGGAGAATCATTAAAAATAGATCTAGATGCAAGATACTTCAATTCACTCAGTGATGAATCTAAATGTAATTGGCCTATTGAACCAACTCAAGTAATTCTCACAACAATAAACGGTAAATAATTCACAACAGCAGAAATTAATAGTGCATATAATCAAATGCCGTTAGACAAACAATCCAGACAATTAACACAATTCGTTATTGGAAACCAGCAATATGAATTCAACAGTATGTTCTATGGAATTTCCATAGGCCCAGCAGCATTCTCAGCAATCATAAGTAAAATTTTCCGACCATTCACACTCAATAAAAATGCAATCACATATTTAGACATTGTTTTTATGCATTCACAAACAAAAGACGAAATGTTTTTTGTCTTAGAAAAAAATCATCAGATATTACTACACAAAAACATGAAAGCAGCCCCGGATAAATCACAATTTTTTTCCGTCACGAGTAAAATTCCTTGGTTATTTTATAGAACGAAAAACTATAACTCCATTCAAATCTCGCATAGATGCAATCCAAAAACTCCTACCACCTTCAAATAAAAAGAAAAGACAAGAATTTCTTGGAATGTTAAACTTCTTAAGTAAATACGTATATAAAATACAGTTATACTTAAGACCATTCTACAACATACTTAGACAACAGAATAATTTTGAATGGACAACAGAACATCAAAAACGATTTGAAGAAATCAAAACTCTTCTGACTGAAGAATTATCAGATACTATTCCAGATCCCGACCAAACATTTTATGCCATGTGCGACGCCTCTAACTTTGGCATCGGCGCAGCATTATTACAATCTCACAACGGAACAAATAAAATGATTCTCATTTCAGCAAACTCTAGTCTATTCACACAAGCTGAATTTAGACTCTCTACTCTTATGAGAGAATGCACAGCCATAATATATACAAATACAGATTATGAATTTTTAATACTTGGATCTAAACATCCAACAGTTCTATTTACAGTTCATAAACTCATAAATTTCTTTTTCACACAAAAATCAAACCAATATCATAGAGTTTATAGATTTCAACTAATTTTAATGAAGTTCCGAAACCTACATATAGTTTGGACAGCAGGAAAAAACCTCGCACTACCCGATACTCTTAGTAGAAAAACACCACCTAAATTTTTAACCAGAAAAACAACAGTTGAAATACCACAAAATTTTAAGTTTTTCCTTTCACAAGATGAAACTTTACCAAGATTACTATGCAAATATGCAGTAAAAACTGACATATACCAATCAAGAATTAATAATCTACAACATTTTCCACTATATTTAGATTGTCGAAACAATCACTAAGAAGTAGATCTACTAGAAAATACTACAATTAAACCGATACCATATTCATCATGGGTTAAAAACAACACACCGCAAAAACCAATCAAACAAAAATATTAAAAAACAGATCGATTCCCTTTAATAGAAAAAGGTAGACTAGCTGATAATATAAATTTATCAGGCCCACCAAATAATGACTCAAAATATACAATAAACCATGTCTTTAACCTCCACAACCCTCTAGATGCAATACCTCTATCAAAAAAAAAAATTGAAAATATTTTTCTCCCAATAACAGAAAAAATAATACTCGAATTTTTACAGAAACAGCAAAATCTTGACCCAGTCATTAAACACTTAAAATCGCAAATATAAAACCAAACCAATTAAAGCCCATATCACCATTCTAGGAAATAAAACCATTCTTAGATATTTCAGAAATTTTTACAATACCTCTATCAACGAGAATACAGATTTTTTAGAATACCAAACATCTGATCTCAAAGTACCCTGTCTACTTTTAACTATGATGCTTATAGCTTTTCATGCTTCCCACTCATAGTACACTAAAGGACACTCAGGATCAGAGGAAACATACTCAAATTTCAAACAAAATTTTTAATTTCCAAATGCATCAATTTGGATAAAAGTATTATGCAATGATTGCATAACATGTCAATTAAATGAACCATACCCAAACTAAACACAAATTGCAGAAAAACAAGACTTTAAAGGACAAAGTCTATACTTCAATCACAGAATTTCATTCGATACAAGAGGACCAATATCACCATCCTCCGAAGGAAATTCATATATAATGGTCATAGTCGATGCATTCACACACTACGTAGCACTTAACCCAGTACATCATTGTAATGCTTACTATGCATATACAACACTTTACGAACATTGGATAGCAAAACTCGGTTAACCCGAAATTCTTGTTACAGACAATGGCACTCAATTTATTAACAACGAAATCATTGCACTATGCCACTTATATAACCTTAAACAAAAACCAGGTACATCTCATGCGCCCTGGACTAATGGTTTAGTCGAAGGCATGAACCGTTCACTACAAGAATATCTTAGATGTATCGTTAACGGAAATGACACACTATATACTGAATGGTCAACAGATGTAAAACTATTCCCATTATCTTATAATTCACAAATCACAACAACTTTAGGACTGTCATTCTATGAAATGGTTTTCAATCAAAAACTACGAAAACCGATAATGTTCACAGCAAATTCTTTAAAAAATTCACAAGGTTATTGTCAACCCTTCAAAGAATCAATATGTTATAATCTACCACGACATGCCCACGATGAAGATCACTTTCATCATCCACAAATTTTGAAATTAACTTCCAGTACACACTACGAATCGATTTCAAACAGAGATGAAAAACACAATGAAATTTATCAAAAAAATTATTACAACGACAAAATTTTTTTCCCCAAAAAAAATCCCGATTCACACCAGCTATAAACTTAAAAATAGGAACACACGTTTTAATTCCAAATTTTACAACGCAAAAAGGAATATCTAAAAAATTACAACCACTCCGAAAAGGACCACATCAGGTAATTGATAAACCCACAGATGTAACATGCAAACTTATAGACCTAAACAGAAAAAATTGTTCAACTTCGAAACAACCTTTTACCTTATTATCCGAATGAATACGCTCTTTGCGAACTGACTCAATGATATTCTTTTACAGGACTTAAAATTATTCAAAGTAACTCCAATCACGAAAAAACAATCAAAGCGCTGATATGAATTCTATCCAAAAGCCATTAGAAAAAAATGAAAAAGAACTTAAGAAACAAATATCAAAAAACTTAGATAACAAAAAGATAACTCAAACAGAAAGAAAAAAACAAAAAATTAGGAGAAAAAATTTTATTACAAGATCAAAAAGAAAAACCTCCACATAGAAAATCATCGCGACTTCGAAATCAGCCACGCAAAGATTATAAAACAATCATTCCACAACCTAAAATATTTAAAAAAGTTGAATTTAAACCACTTTAAAATTAATTAACATTTTCACCTGTTGAATGATCTTTTCAAAACCCAAACATTTTTTCAAAATTCATGCTGAAAAGCACTTGAACAAACTAATTCAAATGCAACCATTAATAACCTTTTCCGAATCATCACCTCATTTTTGACACGACTTCTTTAGCCGACAAACAATCACCTTCAAGCGAATCTCTAACTATAACTAAAGGACCTCCAGGTCAAAAATAAGCAAACCACTAAACATTGACACTTGAAATAAAAAAAGTCTCAATATTACAACCCTTCCTATCAAGTAGAACAAAGATCAATAATATTGCCCAAATTAGACCTCAAAAACCTCTCAAGCTAAAATTTTAAATCAACCTAAAGAATAGAATGGACATGATCATTTAGCCTAAAGTACGAAGATTGCTTGCATACCGCCAATCATCCAATAAATAACAACAAAACTGGTAACCCATTCCACTTGTCAAAAACCAAATAAATAAACCGACCACACGCAAATTTAGCTTAAAAAATGAAAAATTATTCGACGGAACGAATCATTTCTTCTTTGCTTCTTTCTCGAAAAGTCAAGAAATTTCAAATTATTCTTTCAAACTTTTTTTTCAATCCTTTCAATTTTTTTCAAACTTTGTATAATCTTAATATCCGATACCCTAGAAATAATCATCCTTCTCCTGATAATTGTTTGCAACTTTGTCATCATTTTTATTCCCTAGCCCAAACCTACTTTAATTTTTCCAAAATCATTGACCACCTCCTCAGGTACAATATTTCAAATAACTATCTAAATGTTCCAACATCTATTCAGTAGAACAGATGTTTTTCTTCTTTTTATAGTATTTTTAACATTTTTGACATCCCTCATAATGACAAAATGCAATTGTATAAAATGGATATTATAATTTTTGAATTAGCAACAAAACATTTAATCCTTTTCATTCAAGAATATTACAAAAAACTGAAAACTTTTTCGTAAATACATACTTTTTCAAAAATTTCTAAAATTGCTAATCAACATTTCCCACACCAGTCCCCACCAACAACATCCAAAGAACCTCCAGCAACATAAACAGATAGTCAAACAAATAACCCCCAATCATCAACACGCATCTCTTTCCAAGACAATCCATACACAATTGAAGAAAGACACGCACTAGAACCAGTAATTCGCCAAGCATCTCTAAGCGAACCACAATACAAAATAGTAGATAATATAAACCCCCCTCTCCAAAAAAATCTTAATAGAGCAAAGACACCAAAGCCAAAACCAAAACACGCTCGAAATAAACAGACAAATTACACATCCAAGACGAAATGGAAATTTGCAAACCCCAGTGTTCAATTCAACATACGTCATTGACCAATAGCAGCTCCTATAGACCTCTCTAGTAGTACAATTCAAAGTCCTCCACAGACCCCATCACAACAAAACACATCAAACATCCCATCAGATTATTTAGGTTTAACACCAACATCTGAGCAAATTCGAGAAAATTCTTTTAATCCCCCAGCTACTACAGTACATCTCCCATATTGAATGACACAAGCTTTTACTCAAGGTGAACCAAATTTAGTGAACAATCCAATAGAGGTCTCATCTGACACAACGTTGTCACTGCCAGAAATTCTTTCACTCGCTTCAATCCCTTCATTAACTCAAATCTCACAAACACCATTTCCTCCAAATTTTCCTACAAATCTTGACGCTAGATATAGAGAAAACTCAATCAAAAACATACACCTATGATTAGAATGGAATAATTTTGTAGCACCTCCTCCATTATTTGGACAACATCACGAAAGTAACAGATTACACAACTGGGCACTAAACAGATTACAATATCGACAAGATATCCACAAAACAAACAACATCTCTATATATCTGACCTTGAATTCAGACCAATTCATAAATTTTTCCGAGTAACTATTTCATTTATCAAATACATGAAAAACTCAAACTCAGACATGAGTTGCTTACATGTATATAACAATTTTCCATATAAAATAGAATAGCCCTACATCTAGGACTCTTAGGTTATTGTGAAACTAACGCAACAATTTCTCCCACAAAAGAAGTAGCGTATAGAGTAAACAATATTTTACAAATATTAGATATATGTCAATCAACAATTCTTATTGAAGAATTATCGATTAATAATATAATTAGTAATGAAAAATTAAACACAGACTATTGCACGAAAACACTCTTTTTTATTTCAACATTTCAAGTTACAAAATACACGGAAGAACAAAAAAAAGTCTTAACGATGTTCAATTTTCAACACTCTCAGATAACACAAAAGGAATTTGAACAATTAGCTGATCTACATTTGAAATACCCAAAAGTTTACACAAAATCTAAATTTAATGTTGGAAAAAAGAAATTCACCACTAAATTTACCTCTAAAACCTGATGCAGTTTTCAAAAAACAACGAGCAAATAAAGTCCCGATTCACTTACAAGACAAAGTTAAACAATTACTTGACATACTAGAACAATATGAATTTACTTCTCCAGTAAATTAAGAAAAACAGCCAAAAGGTAACACATTTATAAGCCCCGTTATCAGTTTAGCACAAGGAGAATCATTAAAAATAGATCTAGATGCAAGATACTTCAATTCACTCATTGATGAATCTAAATGTAATTGGCCTATTGAACCAACTCAAGTAATTCTCACAACAATAAACGGTAAATAATTCACAACAGCAGAAATTAATAGTGCATATAATCAAATGCCGTTAGACAAACAATCCAGACAATTAACACAATTCGTTATTGGAAACCAGCAATATGAATTCAACAGTATGTTCTATGGAATTTCCATAGGCCCAGCAGCATTCTCAGCAATCATAAGTAAAATTTTCCGACCATTCACACTCAATAAAAATGCAATCACATATTTAGACATTGTTTTTATGCATTCACAAACAAAAGACGAAATGTTTTTTGTCTTAGAAAAAAATCATCAGATACTACTACACAAAAACATGAAAGCAGCCCCGGATAAATCACAATTTTTTTCCGTCACGAGTAAAATTCCTTGGTTATTTTATAGAACGAAAAACTATAACTCCATTCAAATCTCGCATAGATGCAATCCAAAAACTCCTACCACCTTCAAATAAAAAGAAAAGACAAGAATTTCTTGGAATGTTAAACTTCTTAAGTAAATACGTATATAAAATACAGTTATACTTAAGACCATTCTACAACATACTTAGACAACAGAATAATTTTGAATGGACAACAGAACATCAAAAACGATTTGAAGAAATCAAAACTCTTCTGACTGAAGAATTATCAGATACTATTCCAGATCCCGACCAAACATTTTATGCCATGTGCGACGCCTCTAACTTTGGCATCGGCGCAGCATTATTACAATCTCACAACGGAACAAATAAAATGATTCTCATTTCAGCAAACTCTAGTCTATTCACACAAGCTGAATTTAGACTCTCTACTCTTATGAGAGAATGCACAGCCATAATATATACAAATACAGATTATGAATTTTTAATACTTGGATCTAAACATCCAACAGTTCTATTTACAGTTCATAAACTCATAAATTTCTTTTTCACACAAAAATCAAACCAATATCATAGAGTTTATAGATTTCAACTAATTTTAATGAAGTTCCGAAACCTACATATAGTTTGGACAGCAGGAAAAAACCTCGCACTACCCGATACTCTTAGTAGAAAAACACCACCTAAATTTTTAACCAGAAAAACAACAGTTGAAATACCACAAAATTTTTAGTTTTTCCTTTCACAAGATGAAACTTTACCAAGATTACTATGCAAATATGCAGTAAAAACTGACATATACCAATCAAGAATTAATAATCTACAACATTTTCCACTATATTTAGATTGTCGAAACAATCACTAAGAAGTAGATCTACTAGGAAATCTACAATTAAACCGATACCATATTCCTAATGGGTTAAAAACAACACACAGCAAAAACCAATCAAACAAAAATAATAAAAAACAGATCTATTCCCTTTAATAGAAAAAGGTGGACTAGCTGATAATATAATTTTATCAGGCCCACCAAATAATGACTCAAAATATACAATAAACCATGTCTTTAACCTCCACAACCCTCTAGACACAATACCTCTATCAAAAAAAAGAAATTGAAAACATTTTTCTCCCAATAACAGAAAAAATAATACTCGAATTTTTACAGAAACAGCAAAATCTTCACCCAGTCATTAACAATTAAAATCTTGGCACAAATATAAAACCAAACCAATTAAAGCGCATATCACCATTCTAGAAAATAAAACCATTCTTAGATATTTCAGAAATGTTTATAATACCTCTATCAACGAGAATACAGATTTTTTAGAATACCAAACATCTGATCTCAAAGTACCTTGTCTACCTTTAACTATGATGCTTATAGCTTTTCATACTTCCCACTCATAACACACTAAAGGACACTCAGGATCAAAGGAAACATACTCAAATTTCATACAAATTTTTTAATTTCCAAATACATCAATTTGGATAAAAGTATTATGCAATGATTGCATAACATGTCAATTAAATGAACCATACCCAAACTAAACACAAATTGCAGAAAAACAAGACTTTAAAGGACAAAGTCTATACTTCAATCACAGAATTTCATTCGTAAAAAAAGGACCAATATCACCATCCTCCGAAGGAAAATTATATATAATGGTCATAGTCGATGCATTCACACACTACGTAGCACTTAACCCAGTACATCATTGTAATGCTTACTATGCATATACAACACTTTACGAACATTGGATAGCAAAACTCGGTTAACCCGAAACTCTTGTTACAGACAATGGCACTCAATTTATTAACAACGAAATCATTTCACTATGCCACTTATATAACATTAAACAAAAACCAGGTACATCTCATGCGCCCTGGACTAATGGTTTAGTCGAAGGCATGAACCGTTCACTACAAGAATATCTTAGATGTATCGTTAACGGAAATGACACACTATATACTGAATGGTCAACAGATGTAAAACTATTCCCGTTTTCTTATAATTCACAAATCACAACAACTTTAGGACTGTCATTCTATGAAATGGTTTTCAATCAAAAACTACGAAAACCGATAATGTTCACAGCAAATTCTTTAAAAAATTCACAAGGTTATTGTCAACCCACTAACGAATCAATATGTTATAATCTTCCACGACATGCCCACGATGAAGATCACTTTCATCATCCACAAATTTTGAAATTAACTTCCAGTACACACTACGAATCGATTTCAAACAGAGATGAAAAACACAATGAAGTTTATCAAAAAAATTATTACAACGACAAAATTTTTTTCCCCAAAAAAAATCCCGATTCACACCAGCTATAAACTTAAAAATAGGAACACACGTTTTAATTCCAAATTTTACAACGCAAAAAGGAATATCTAAAAAATTACAACCACTCCGAAAAGGACCACATCAGGTAATTGATAAACCCACAGATGTAACATGCAAACGTATAGACCTAAACAGAAAAAATTGTTCAACACCGAAACAACCTTTTACCTTATTATCCGAATGAATACGCTCTTTGCGAACTGACTCAATGATATTCTTTTACAGGACTTATCCATCTGTTGACCATAAGGAATTATCCATCTGTTATACATCTGTTGACCATAACTCCAATCACGAAAAAAAATCAAAGCGCTGATATGAATTCTATCCAAAAACCATTAGAAAAAATAAAAAAGAACTTCAAAAACAAATATCAAAGAATTTAAATAACAAAAAGATAACTCAAACAGAAAGAAAAAAAAACAAAAATTAGAAGAAAAAATTTTATTACAAAATCAAAAAGAAAAACCTCCACATAGACAATCATCGCGACTTCGAAATCAGCCACGCAAAGATTATAAAACAATCATTCCACAATCTAAAATATTTTAAAAAGTTGAATTTCAGAAACCACTTTAAAATTAGTTAACCTTTTCACCTCTTGAATGATCTTTTCAAAACCCAAACATTTTTTCAAAATTCATGCTGAAAAGCACTTGAACAAACTAATTCAAATGCAACCAATAATAACCTTTTCCGAATCATCACCTCATTTTTGACACGACTTCTTTAGCCGACAAACAATCACCTTCAAGCGAATCTCTAACTATAACTAAAGGACCTCCAGGTCAAAAATAAGCAAACCACTAAACATTGACACTTGAAATAAAAAAAGTCTCAATATTACAACCCTTCCTATCAAGTAGAACAAAGATCAATAATATTGCCCAAATTAGATCTCAAAAACCTCTCAAGCTAAAATATTAAATCAACCTAAAGAATAGAATGGACATGATCATTTAGCCTAAATATTGCTTGCATACCGCCAATCATCCAATAAATAACAACAAAGCTGGTAAGACCCTTAAAAGCCTTCAAAATTTTCCTACTTCAAAAATTGCCGAAACCCATTCCACTTGTCAAAAACCAAATAAATAAACCGACCACACGCAAATTTAGCCTAAAAATGAAAAATAAGTCGACGGAACGAATCATTTCTTCAAATGCTTCTTTCTCGAAGAGTCAAGAAATTTCAAAATATTCTTTCAAATTTTTTTCAATACTTTCAATTTTTTTCAAACTTTGTATAATCTTAGTATCCGATACCCTAGAAATAATCATCCTTCTCCTGATAATTGTTTGCAATTTTGTCATCATTTTTTATTCCCTAGCCCAAACCTACTTTAATTTTTCCAAAATCTTTGACCACCTCCTCAGGTACGATATTTCAAATAACTATCTAAATGTTCCAACATCTATTCAGTAGAACAGATGTTTTTCTTCTTTTTATAGTATTTCTCACATTTTTGACATCCCTCATAATGACAAAACGCAATTGTATAAAACGGATATTATAATTTTTGAATTAGCAACAAAACATTTAATCCTTTTCTTTCAATAATATTACAAAAAACTGAAAATTTCTTCGTAAATACGTTCTTTTTCAAAATTTTCTAAAATTGCTAATCAACAATTCCCATACCAGTCCCCACCAACAACATCCAAAGAACCTCCAGCATTATAAACAGATAGTCAAACAAATAGCCCCCAATCATCAACACGCATCTCTTTCCAAGACAATCCATACACATTGAAGAAAGACACGCACTAGAACCAATAATTCGCCAAGCATCTCTAAGCGAACCACAATACGAACCAGTATATAATATAACCCCCCTCTCCAACAAGATCTTAATAGATTAAAGACACCAAAGTCAAAACCAAAACACGCTCGAAATAAACAGATAAATTACACATCCAAGACGAAATGCAAATTTGCAAACCCCCAGAGTTCAATTCAACATACGTCATTCACCAATAGCAGCTCCTATAGACCTCTCTAGTAGTACAATTCACAGTCCTCCCCAGACCCCATCACAACAAAACACATCAAACATCCCATCAGATTATTTAGGTTTAACACCAACATCTGAGCAAATTCGAGAAAATTCTTTTAATCCCCCAGCTACTACAGTACATCTCCCATATTGGATGACACAAGCTTTTACTCAAGGTGAACCAAATTTAGTGAACGATCCAATAGAGGTCTCATCTGACACAACGTTGTCACTGCCAGAAACTCTTTCACTCGCTTCAATTCCTTCATTAACTCAAATCTCACAAACACCATTTCCTCCAAAATTTCCTACAAATCTTGACGCTAGATATAGAGAAAACTCAACCAAAAACATACACCTAAGATTAGAATGGAATAAATTTGTAGCACCCCCTCCATTATTTGGACAACAACACGAAAGTAACAGATTACACAACTGGGCATTAAATAGATTACAATTTCGACAAGATATCCACAAAGTTATACAAGAACATAACATACAAATACTGTTTTTGATTTTTAATTTCAAATGCATCAATTTGGATAAAAGTATTATGCAATGATTGCAAAACATGTCAATTAAATACCCAAAATAAACACAAATTGCAGAAAAACAAGACTTTAAAGGACAAAGTCTATACTTCATTCACAGAATTTCATTCGATACAAAAGGACCAATATCACCATCCTCCGAAGGAAATTCATATATAATGGTCATAGTCGATGCATTCACACACTACGTAGCACTTAACCCAGTACATCGTTGTAATGCTTACTATGCATATACAACACTTTACGAATATTGGATAGCAAAACTCGGTTAACCCGAAATTCTTGTTACAGACAATGGCACTCAATTTATTAACAACGAAATCATTGCACTATGCCACTTATATAACCTTAAACAAAAACCAGGTACATCTCATGCGCCCTGGA
This sequence comes from Symsagittifera roscoffensis, assembly GCF_963678635.1. Lineage (NCBI taxonomy): Eukaryota > Metazoa > Xenacoelomorpha > Acoela > Convolutidae > Symsagittifera > Symsagittifera roscoffensis. Next base: position 64,101,527 of record NC_087064.1, read on the forward strand.
CTAATGGTTTAGTCGAAGGCATGAACCGTTCACTACAAGAATATCTTAGATGTATCGTTAACGGAAATGACACACTATATACTGAATGGTCAACAGATGTAAAACTTTTCCCATTATCTTATAATTCACAAATCACAACAACTTTAGGACTGCCATTCAATGAAATGGTTTTCAATCAAAAACTACGAAAACAGATAATGTTCACAGCAAATTCTTTAAAAAATTCACAAGGTTATTGTCAACCCTTCAAAGAATCAATATGTTATAATCTACCACGACATGCCCACGATGAAGATCATTTTCATCATTCACAAATTTTGAAATTAACTTCCGGTACACACTACAAATCGATTTCAAACAGAGATGAAAAACACAATGAAATTTATCAAAAAGTAACAAAAAAATTATTACAACGACAAAATGTTTTTCCCCAAAAAAAATCCCGATTCACACCAGCTATAAACTTAAAAATAGGAACACACGTTTTAATTCCAAATTTTACAACGCAAAAAGGAATATCTAAAAAATTACAACCACTCCGAAAAGGACCACATCAGATAATTGATAAACCCACAGATGTAACATGCAATATTATAGACCTAAACAGAAAAAATTGTTCAACACCGAAACAACCTTTCACCTTATTATCCGAATGAATACGCTCTTTGCGAACTGACTCAATGATATTCTTTTACAGGACTTAGAATTATTCAAGGTAACTCCAATCACGAAAAAAAAAATCAAAGCGCTGATATGAATTCTATCCAAAAGCCATTAGAAAAAAATAAAAAAGAACTTAAGAAACAAATATCAAAAAATTTAGATAACAAAAAGATAACTCAAACAGAAAGAAAAAAACAAAAAATTAGGAGAAAAAATTTTATTACAAGATCAAAAAGAAAAACCTCCACATAGAAAATCATCGCGACTTCGAAATCAGCCACGCAAAGATTATAAAACATTCATTCCACAACCTAAAATATTTAAAAAAGTTGAATTTAAACCACTTTAAAATTAATTAACATTTTCACCTGTTGAATGATCTTTTCAAAACCCGAACATTTTTTCAAAATTCATGCTGAAAAGCACTTGAACAAACTAATTCAAATGCAACCATTAATAACCTTTTCCGAATCATCACCTCATTTTTGACACGACTTCTTTAGCCGACAAACAATCACCTTCAAGCGAATCTCTAACTATAACTAAATGACCTCGAGGTCAAAAATAAGCAAACCACTAAACATTGACACTTGAAATAAAAAAAGTCTCAATATTACAACCCTTCCTATCAAGTAGAACAAAGATCAATAATATTGCCCAAATTAGACCTCAAAAACCTCTCAAGCTAAAACATTAAATCAACCTAAAGAATAGAATGGACATGATCATTTAGCCTAAATATTGCTTGCATACCGCCAATCATCCAATAAATAACAACAAAACTGGTAAGACCCTTAAAAGCCCTCAAAACTTTCCTACACCAAAAATTGCCGAAACCCATTCCACTTGTCAAAAAACAAATAAATTAACCGACCACACGCGAATTTAGCCTAAAACATGAAAAATTAGTCGACGAATCATTTCTTCTTTGCTTCTTTCTCGAAAACTCAAGAAATTTCAAATTATTCTTTCAAACTTTTTTTCATTCCTTTCAATTTTTTTCAAACTTTGTATAATCTTAATATCCGATACCCTAGAAATAATCATCCTTCTCTTGATAATTGTTTGCAACTTTGTCATCATTTTTATTCCCTAGCCCAAATCTACTTTAATTTTTCCAAAATCATTGACCACCTCCTCAGGTACAATATTTCAAATAACTATCTAAATGTTCCAACATCTATTCAGTAGAACAGATGTTTTTCTTCTTTTTATAGTATTTCTAACATTTTTGACATCCCTCATAATGACAAAATGCAATTGTATAAAATGAATATTATAATTTTTGAATTAGCAACAAAACATTTAATCCTTTTCATTCAAGAATATTACAAAAAACTGAAAATTTTTTCGTAAATACATACTTTTTCAAAAATTTCTAAAATTGCTAATCAACAATTCCCACACCAGTCCCCACCAACAACATCCAAAGAACCTCCAGCAACTTAAACAGATAGTCAAACAAATAACCCCCAATCATCAACACGCATCTCTTTCCAAGACAATCCATACACATTTGAAGAAAGACACGCACTAGAACCTGTAATTCGCCAAGCATCTCTAAGCGAACCACAATACAAACCAGTAGATAATATAAACCCCCTCTCCAAAAAAAATCTTAATAGAGCAAAGACACCAAAGTCAAAACCAAAACACGCTCGAAATAAACAGACAAATTACACATCCAAGACGAAATGGAAATTTGCAAACCCCAGTGTTCAATTCAACATACGTCATTCACCAATAGCAGCTCCTATAGACCTCTCTAGTAGTACAATTCAAAGTCCTCCTTAGACCCTATCACAACAAAACACATCAAACATCCCATCAGATTATTTAGGTTTAACACCAACATCTGAGCAAATTCGAGAAAATTCTTTTAATCCCCCAGCTACTACAGTACATCTCCCATATTGGATGACACAAGCTCTTACTCAAGGTGAACCAAATTTAGTGAACGATCCAATAAAGGTCTCATCTGACACAACGTTGTCACTGCCAGAAACTCTTTCACTCGCTTCAACCCCTTCATTAACTCAAATCTCACAAACACCATTTCCTCCAAATTTTCCTACAAATCTTGACGCTAGATATAGAGAAAACTCAACCAAAAACATACATTTATGATTAGAATGGAATAATTTTGTAGCACCTCCTCCATTATTTGGACAACATCACGAAAGTAACAGATTACACAACTGGGCACTAAACAGATTACAATATCGACAAGATATCCACAAAACAAACAACGTCTCTATATATCTGACCTTGAATTCAGACCAATTCATAAATTTTTCGGAGTAACAATTTCATTTATCAAATACATGAAAAACTCAAACTCAGACATGATTTGCTTACATGTATATAACAATTTTCCATATAAAATAGAATAGCCCTACATCTAAGACTCTTAGGTTATTGTGAAACTAACGCAACAATTTCTCCCACAAAAGAAGTAGCGTATAGAGTAAACAATATTTTACAAATATTAGATATATGTCAATCAACAATTCTTATTGAAGAATTATCGATTAATAATATAATTAGTAATGAAAAATTAAACACAGACTATTGCACGAAAACACTCTTTTTTATTTCAACATTTCAAGTTACAAAATACACGGAAGAACAAAAAAAAGTCTTAACGATGTTCAATTTTCAACACTCTCAGATAACACAAAAGGAATTTGAACAATTAGCTGATCTACATTTGAAATACCCAAAAGTTTACACAAAATCTAAATTTAATGTTGGAAAAAAGAAATTCACCACTAAATTTACCTCTAAAACCTGATGCAGTTTTCAAAAAACAACGAGCAAATAAAGTCCCGATTCACTTACAAGACAAAGTTAAACAATCACTTGACATACTAGAACAATATGAATTTACTTCTCCAGTAAATTAAGAAAAACAGCCAAAAGGTAACACATTTATAAGCCCCGTTATCAGTTTAGCACAAGGAGAATCATTAAAAATAGATCTAGATGCAAGATACTTCAATTCACTCAGTGATGAATCTAAATGTAATTGGCCTATTGAACCAACTCAAGTAATTCTCACAACAATAAACGGTAAATAATTCACAACAGCAGAAATTAATAGTGCATATAATCAAATGCCGTTAGACAAACAATCCAGACAATTAACACAATTCGTTATTGGAAACCAGCAATATGAATTCAACAGTATGTTCTATGGAATTTCCATAGGCCCAGCAGCATTCTCAGCAATCATAAGTAAAATTTTCCGACCATTCACACTCAATAAAAATGCAATCACATATTTAGACATTGTTTTTATGCATTCACAAACAAAAGACGAAATGTTTTTTGTCTTAGAAAAAAATCATCAGATATTACTACACAAAAACATGAAAGCAGCCCCGGATAAATCACAATTTTTTTTCCGTCACGAGTAAAATTCCTTGGATATTTCATAGAACGAAAAACTATAACTCAATTCAAATCTCGCATAGATGCAATCCAAAAACTCCTACCACCTTCAAATAAAAAGAAAAGACAAGAATTTCTTGGAATGTTAAACTTCTTAAGTAAATACGTATATAAAATACAGTTATACTTAAGACCATTCTACAACATACTTAGACAACAGAATAATTTTGAATGGACAACAGAACATCAAAAACGATTTGAAGAAATCAAAACTCTTCTGACTGAAGAATTATCAGATACTATTCCAGATCCCGACCAACCATTTTATGCCATGTGCGACGCCTCTAACTTTGGCATCGGCGCATCATTATTACAATCTCACAACGGAACAAATAAAATGATTCTCATTTCAGCAAACTCTAGTCTATTCACACAAGCTGAATTTAGACTCTCTACTCTTATGAGAGAATGCACAGCCATAATATATACAAATACAGATTATGAATTTTTAATACTTGGATCTAAACGCAAAAACCAATCAATCAAAAATCATAAAAAACAGATCTATTCCCTTTAATAGAAAAAGGTAGACTAGCTGATAATATAATTTTATCAGGCCCACAAAATAATGACTCAAAATATACAAAAACCATGTCTTTAACCTCCACAACCCTCTAGATACAATACCTCTATCAAAAAAAAAGAAATTGACAAGAAAATATTCCCAATAACAGAAAAAATAATACTCGAATTTTTACAGAAAGAGCAAAATCTTGACCCAGTCATTAAACAATTAAAATCTTGGCACAAATATAAAACCAAACCAATTAAAGCCCATATCACCAATCTAGAAAATAAAACCATTCTTAGATATTTCAGAAATGTTTATAATACCTCTATCAACGAGAATACAGATGTTTTAGAATACCAAACATCTGATCTCAAAGTACCCTGTCTACCTTTAACTATGATGCTTATAGCTTTTCATACTTCCCACTCATAACACACTAAAGGACACTCAGGATCAAAGGAAACATACTCAAACTTCATACAAAATTTTTAATTTCCAAATGCATCAATTTGGATAAAAGTATTATGCAATGATTGCATAACATGTCAATTAAATGAACCATACCCAAACTAAAAACAAATTGCAGAAAAACAAGACTTTAAAGGACAAAGTCTATACTTCAATCAAAGATTTTCATTCGTAAAAAAAGGACCAATATCACCATCCTCCGAAGGAAAATCATCTATAATGGTCATAGTCGATGCATTCACACACTACGTAGCACTTAACCCAGTACATCATTGTAATGCTTACTATGCATATACAACACTTTACGAACATTGGATAGCAAAACTCGGTTAACTCGAAACTCTTGTTACAGATAATGGCACTCAATTTATTAACAACGAAATCATTGCACTATGCCACTTATATAACATTAAACAAAAACCAGGTACATCTCATGCGCCCTGGACTAATGGTTTAGTCGAAGGCATTAACCGTTCACTACAAGAATTTCTTAGATGTATCGTTAACGGAAATGACACACTATATACTGAATGGTCAACAGATGTAAAACTATTCCCGTTTTCTTATAATTCACAAATCACAACAACTTTAGGACTGTCATTCTATGAAATGGTTTTCAATCAAAAACTACGAAAACCGATAATGTTCACAGCAAATTCTTTAAAAAATTCACAAGGTTATTGTCAACCCACTAAAGAATCAATATGTTATAATCTTCCACGACATGCCCACGATGAAGATCACTTTCATCATTCACAAAATTTGAAATTAACTTCCGGTACACACTACGAATGGATTTCAAACAGAGATGAAAAAAAACACAATGAAATTTATCAAAAAGTAACAAAAAAATTATTACAAAGACAAAATTTTATTCCCCAAAAAAATCCCGATTCACACCAGCTACAAACTTAAAAATAGGAACACACGTTTTAATTCCAAATTTTACAGCGCAAAAAGGAATATCTAACAATATTACAAGCACTCCGAAAAGGACCATATCAGATAAATGATAAACCCACAGATGTAACATGCAAACTTATAGACCTAAACAAAAAAGAAATTGTTCAACACCGAAACAACTTTTTACCTTATTATCCGAATGAATACGCTCTTTGCGAACTGACTCAATGATATTCTTTTACAGGACTTAAAATTATTCAAAATAACTCCAATCACGAAAAAAAATCAAAGCGCTGATATGAATTCTATCCAAAAACCATTAGAAAAAATAAAAAAGAACTTAAGAAACAAATATCAAAAAATTTAAATAACAAAAAGATAACTCAAACAGAAAGAAAAAAAACAAAAATTAGAAGAAAAAATTTTATTACAAAATCAAAAAGAAAAACCTCCACATAGACAATCATCGCGACTTCGAAATCAGCCACGCAAAGATTATAAAACATTCATTCCTTAATCTAAAATATTTTTAAAAGTTGAATTTCAGAAACCACTTTAAAATTAGTTAACCTTTTCACCTCTTGAATGATCTTTTCAAAACCTAAACATTTATTCAAAATTCATGCTGAAAAGCACTTGAACAAACTAATTCAAATGCAACCAATAATAACCTTTTCCGAATCATCACGATTTTCATCTCATTTTTGACACGACTTCTTTAGCCGACAAACATTCACCTTCAAGCGAATCTCTAACTATAACTAAAGGACCTCCAGGTCAAAAATAAGCAAACCACTAAACATTGACACTTGAAATAAAAAAAGTCTCAAAATTACAACCCTTCCTATCAAGTAGAACAAAGATCAATAATATTGCCCAAATTAAATCTCAAAAACCTCTCAAGCTAAAATATTAAATCAACTTAAAGAATAGAATGGACATGATCATTTAGCCTAAAGAACGAATATTGCTTGCATACCGCAATCATCCAATAAATAACAACAAAACTGGTAAGACCCTTAAAAGCCTTCAAAACTTTCCTACTTCAAAAATTGCCGAAACCCTTTCCACTTGTCAAAAAACAAATAAATAAACCAACCACACGCGAATTTAGCCTAAAAAATGAAAAATAAGTCGACGGAACGAATCATTTCTTCAAATGCTTCTTTCTCGAAGAGTCAAGAAATTTCAAAATATTTTTTCAAACTTTTTTTCAATCCTTTCAATTTTTTTCAAACTTTGTATAATCTTAGTATCCGATACCCTAGAAATAATCTTCCTTCTCCTGATAATTGTTTGCAACTTTGTCATCATTTTTTTCCCTAGCCCAAACCTACTTTAATTTTTCCAAAATCGTTGACCACCTCCTCAGGTACGATATTTCAAATAACTATCTAAATGTTCCAACATCTATTCAGTAGAACAGATGTTTTTCTTCTTTTTATAGTATTTCTCACATTTTTGACATCCCTCATAATGACAAAACGCAAATGTATAAAACGGATATTATAATTTTTGAATTAGCAACAAAACATTTAATCCTTTTCTTTCAATAATATTACAAAAAACTGAAAATTTTTTCGTAAATACATACTTTTTCAAAATTTTCTAAAATTGCTAATCAACAATTCCCACACCAGTCCCCAACAACAACATCCAAAGAACCTCCAGCATTATAAACAGATAGTCAAACAAATAACCCCCAATCATCAACACGCATCTCTTTCCAAGACAATCCATACACATTGAAGAAAGACACGCACTAGAACCAGTAATTCGCCAAGCATCTCTAAGCGAACCACAATACGAACCAGTATATAATATAACCCCCCTCTCCAACAAGATCTTAATAGAGCAAAGACACCAAAGTCAAAACCAAAACACGCTCGAAATAAACAGATAAATTACACATCCAAAACGAAATGCAAATTTGCAAACCCCCAGAGTTCAATTGAATATACGTGATTCACCAGTAGCAGCTCCTATAGACCTCTCTAGTAGTACAATTCACAGTCCTCCCCAGACCCCATCACAACAAAACACATCAAACATCCCATCAGATTATTTGGGTTTAACACCAACATCTGAGCAAGTTCGAGAAAATTCTTTCAATCCCCCAGCTACTACAGTACATCTCCCATATTGGATGACACAAGCTTTTACTCAAGGTGAACCAAATTTAGTGAACGATCCAATAGAGTTCTCATCTGACACAACGTTGTCACTGCCAGAAACTCTTTCACTCGCTTCAACTCCTTCATTAACTCAAATCTCACAAACACCGTTTCCTCCAAAATTTCCTACAAATCTTGACGCTAGATATAAAGAAAACTCAACCAAAAACATACACCTTTGATTAGAATGGAATAAATTTGTAGCACCCCCTCCATTATTTGGAGAACATCACGAAAGTAACAGATTACACAACTGGGCACTAAATAGATTACAATATCGACAAGATATCCACAAAGTTATACAAGAACATAACATACAAATACTTACACAGGATAATTTGACACTCAAATTTGAAATAACAGGAAGACTAAAAATATAGTTCACCACTCCTTACCCCTACCCCCCAAATATAACAGCTCCATCTTTACTTCCTCCATTTATAACCACAGAAATCATCTACAAATACGATAGATACACAGAAAAGACAATTGGATATATAAATTTTTATAATCCATACTCAAGACTATCATACACATGTATCTTCTAAAAACATCAATTTTCCAGACCCTTCTCTTTCTTAATTTCTCAAAACCCGATCATAACAATCTTTCCCCCCGAACAGGACCCCAGGGTTTTCCAGTCACACACTATCATAACAAATCATAACAAATCAAACAAAAACATAAATATGCAATTAATCAAGTCACTCAATGCAAATCCGAACCACAATCAATAGAAACAACAAACATAATAGCTACACTTTTCTCAAAAGCACGAGCTACAACACTAACAGGATATAAATTGACAGCACTATTTTCCTAAAAGAAAGTTAATTGTTCTCAAGTCTCAAACGGAAATAAAAATAGACCAGATCATGAATCTTTCTAGCAAAGTAACATCAAAAGACTATTCAACCTCAGACTTGACGATTGTAAAAACAAACTTAAACGATTAAAGATCACATCAAACAAAGGCACAACCAGAAAATTGGTAAAATCTCAAGTTTTTCCAGACTCTGCACATCAAGCCGAACTTGAAAGATACCAAGGCCATATAAAACTAGATGACAAATTTCCTTTCCACGGAGCACATGGAAGGTTTATTTACATTGGAGTAAAAACCCCTCTAATTGTAAAGTGGACACTAAAAACAAAAGATACCAAGAAATAATGTTTTTTGATTGGAAAAACAACTTGAAAAAATACAATTAACACGAGATTTAAAAGATGACACTATAATTTGTCAACGAACTAGACTCCCTTGCAAAAATGACCAAGGATACTGCGATCCTACTACACGAACACAAGCAACAATTGTTTGGTTTCCCGGAGATACTTGTACCACATTTCAAATAGCAAAAATACACGCTAGAATGATAAAATTTCACCAAAAACATTTTATTGAACCAATCCCTTATGAAGATGTAAGCCCTAATCAAACCATACTTGGTAATTTTAAATTTAGAAACATTCATAATGTAGAACAAAAATTGACATGTTTCCAAATTTACCCAGAAACGGAACTTGCATGTAAATACAACAAACCACTTTATAAAACACAATATTCCGAAATTTTTGTCGAATACGATCAAGGTTTCGACATGAATACAGGACAATTAATCATACATCCAATGGCAACACATCACTCAACCAGTGACGAAAACTCATATATCCCAGTAAACCTCCTAAAATTACAGGAAAACATTGGTGGAAAAATAAAACCACAAGACAAAGACAGTACACATTTACAAGAGCTATCACTAATCAACAACAATCATTTTGGCCGATTTCACTGTGACATACACCTAGACATGAAATTAGACTTAACAAAAAGGGGAATTTTTCAAGAAATTACTTTAACAGAACTTCAAACACTACATCAATTATGCGAACTTGAAAGAACACAAATCCTACAATCACTTGCACTAGCAGTACTTAAAATCCCTAATGCAGGATTTTTTTTGTCAGGTAATAGATCAAATTTTATTGCCTACGAAGGAAACATACTATGGTATTACACTTGTACCAAAAAAGTATCACCTTTATATGTTTTTGAAGACAAACGATGCTATAAAAAATCCCAATATTCTACAAAAATAAAGTACATTTTGTTGATACACTCTCCCGAAGAACTTATTTTTGGGATACAGCAGTCCCATGTGGATCAGAAAACAGCCACATTGTAGTACACTTGATTCCTGACGAAGATAAATACTACCTTCTCTCACCATACCCCCACACTTATGCAACCACCAACAAAGTTTTCACCAGAAAGTATTAGAGCTATTGCCCGCAATCCAAATATCGATTTACAATCGATCGGCATATACTCTAAATCCGACTTCCAACATCACATAGGTACACAACAATTTCAAGAATTACTAACAAAAAAAGGAAACAATACAACGACAATCCGCAGACCAAAACTTACGCAAACTTGCAGAAACAGCAGGCTTTTCTGACATATACGCAAAAGATTACAGCGGATACTTTAAAGATATAAAAGATTACATTTACTTAAATGGCGAAAACTACAGACCACAAGATATATCACCAGTAAATATTTTTAGTTTTGTAAATTTGAAAAACGAACTTCTTGTCTTTCTAGGATGGCCCTACTACATCTCAGAAAGATTGATTATATTATACGCAATGTTTAACTTTCTTGGATTTATTTGCTTTTTACTTAAAGGAATCTACAATACATGCGGAATACACACACAAGTAAACAAACAAGCAAGCGTAGCACGCATACTTTTTGCAGGATTTTTGGAATATTCTCTCCATCAATAAACAAAATACTTTTAGACGCTCAAATAAAAGAATACAATACCAAGTTATCAGCAACACCGACCACATATGACGATTCACAAAACAATACAAGTACAACGCCTACGGCACCACAACTACAAAACGTTAACCATAACCATCGCTTATCTTTATTAACACGAAATTTCAGAAATTTGCCCTGACAGACCTCATATCTTCAAGACCTAATTACCCACAAAGCCCAATTCAACCCATAATAACCTAAAAACCTAATATAGAAGACATATACGAGAAAATTATAGAACAACTACATACCACTAATTTTCGTTCATAGAACAACCATCTTCTTTGCCCACGATGAGCCGCCAAGTTGGATCACTCCATCGCTCAATTTCCTACCCAGCCAACCTTCAAAGCAACCTCCCCATCATCCCACTTTTTGCTTTCCCCCACCTCAATTGCCTCATGATACCACATCATCCAGCATGGATTCAGACACTAATTCAAACACAACTGTATATACACTATTTCCCGATTTAATAACTCCAATCTCGAGAGCCCCGACGAATTTGACAACTCCGAACCTAGCCCATCTACATTCTCCCAACCTCCTTTTCAACCTCTCCACTCCCAAATCAAGTTTGAACCCCCTTCCCCTCCCGCTCTACTTCCAATGTAACACCCACATATTCCCCCTCGACCAGTGAACAACAGCTCTGTAAATACACAAATATCTCACGAGCTTGATAGTTTCATCACAGTTCAACAACAATTACAGCACTCTCAAACACTAACCATTCACAAACTCTCACAACCTATAATATCATTCAACCCATCAACACCAACTCCCTCTTCACATTATACCCCTTCGCAAAACCCTACTTCCTCATCCACTCCATCCTCCAGTACAAACCGAGCCTACCGAACCTTTAAAATAAAATTCCCCAATACTCAATTTCCCTCTAACCCAGGAACATCCCAACATTTGTTAATCATCCACTTCACACTAATACCAAAGAGTTTTTCCAATAATGTCTACCCTTTTTCCCCCATTATACGTACTTCCATTCAGACCCCAATGATGAGAAACCCAATTATTTAAACGAGCATGTTTTATACCCTAAAATTTCATGGACATCTAATTACCACTTTACTAATCCACTATCACTACCACTATACAACAGCCCTTATGATAATGATTTATGCAGCACCCAACTCTATCTTCTAACAACAGCACTAACCCCAAAACAATTTCTGCAAATAGGATACAGACAATCACTAACCAAATTCACTGCACCTAAAGCTAATGATTATTCTATCGACCACTACGATCATCAGATCTAACGAAGACATCTTTCTAAAAGACGACCAATTTGCTAGCCAACAACTAACAGAAAATTCTTCATTAAAACACCATAGGTTTTCACCCTCAACACTTTAGATAAAAAATACGACCACGTCATTTCAACAGCACTTCGTGATATTCAAGCTTATGAACCATAATTTAACAATTTTAACAACTTTTCACTAACTCCTCATTTCCTCGCACACAAAAAACGTGATTTGCACTGTTCACACGACGCCATGTTACGAACTAAACAAACACACACTTATACTTACTATGAATTCATCCAACAACATTACACTCAAAATACACCAGCACAACAAATTCACCATTGTCAAATCCAATATTGTCAATATATTAACCCTAAATACACCTCACCATTCTTTCTTAGCTTCACTTATTGTATTAAAGACAGTAACCTACAAGGCATCCTCCGTAATTACGATCCCATCGCCAAGATTTATACATTCTGTCCCTTAACCAAAATCTTCAACGTAGACAAATCCCGCCCACTAATCGTCCCACACGAATTCCTACAGCCCGTTGAAATCCCAATCCTAGATTTCATCCATAACACCAGATATAATCAAAAAATTTATAACCTCATTCAAAATACACCATATGAACTCTCACCCAGCACTGAAGAGCACAACACCATTAAAGCCCTCGAAATGCTTTGGCGTTTTCTTCAAACTAAATACATCATTCGTTTGCTAGCTAAATTAAAAACATCGTCAGAGATCAAGCACGACATTTTCCCCCACGGATTCTTCACAGACGAATATGTAGTTTGAATTGAAAAATTTACTAATAAATTCGAACAAAAACTAACCATTCATTATAATTGTTTTCTTTTTTTTTTCTATAGTATTCACAGACACGATCATCAATCATCAACAAATAAGAAAAACGAAATAAAAAAACATAAAACTTTTTTCTAGATTCATTAATTTCTATAAACCAAACTCAATAAGCGAAGCAGTAAATTTTTCCCGTACAAAACAATAAATTGATATATAAATTTTTTCCCTATGCAGTAATTATTCTTAAAATGGAAATAAATTGATAATTTCAACCCCCCAAATCAAGCAGTAAAATTAATAATTTCAAAGTAGTAAATAAATAAATTTTGCCAATAAAATTAAAAGCAGTCCTAACCTTTTCAAAGACGCTTCTTTATAGTTTAAATATTCACTCGCCCACAATTCTATCCACAATTACACAGCTCGCCCACGAAGAATTGTTTAAAGAATGAACTTAAGTTTTGACTTTCACTGATAATAACTCTAACCAGTTTTAACACATTCCAAACTTTCCTTTAACCCGGTTGGAAAGGAATTATAAAATAATCCAAACTAACCAACGCAAGCTTACTAAACACCACAAACCACAACCTAACAGCATGACTAAGAAAAGAAAACCCACGGTAACCAATCTGGATTAACAGCAACTTAGAACTGGATAAATTATTCTTTTGAAGACTACTTTTAAGTCTGAACACAAAAGAACAAAACTCCAAAAAGTCGAAAGACAAACCCAAAACAAACGATTTGATTTTTGAGAAATAGACACAACCAAGACAAAAAAAGGAACAAACCAGTAATAAAAAAGCACGAAAGGTTGAACTCAAACTGGACCCTCCAAAAAAGAGTGCAAGAATTTATACCCTCACTCCTGGCCTAACCCACCAGAGAGGACGTCCTGAGCATGCTCTATAGCCGTCCTCACCTACCGGGCTACATCCACGCTTTGTGACCCACAACTCTATTTTTGACGAGAGTGATCCAAGTATGAGTAGCTCTGAAAAATAATCGAACTAAACAATAATGATTTTGCGATGAAAACTAATACAAGATCATAACTAAAAAACCAAATTAACAAAGATTTGTATATGTAAATAATACAATGCAGTATATAGATAACATACAGCCCAAAGACGAGCAGCAAGGAAATTGACAACCCAATCACACTCCAACTACGGAATGGCAAAACTCACCCGACGTGCTGCCTACAGACAGTCACTACACTCATGGGATTTAAAGTACGAATTGGCATCCCAGCAAAGGAAACTTATTGCAACCGAAAATTGGCCATCTCGATGTTCAAGTATACGTACAGATCCAAGTCACCAGTCACTGCATCCAAAGTCAAACTACATGCCACGAGATTGGAACATTGCTGTTCTCTAAGATCAACCAAATCTACACTCATCACAACCGATCAGAAATCATAGTACGATCTCCCGAAACGATCGTGACAACAACTCTTCTTCCAAACCAGAAAAAAGAATATGCTCGCAACCTCTAAAGAAAGACACCATCATCCATCCTTCACTACAATAGAACACTGAAAAATTAAAACTCTCTAAGCCCCGGATGGGTGGAACCAGATCTAAACTAGAATTTACTATTGGATATTATTCTGATATTTTATCTCTATAAAATATTGAATACTAACCAATCATACTCCACCAAACTAACAACCCACTTGTTTGTAAGTGTTGAAACTACTTGTAGTTTCAACACCAGAACAATTGAATTAGGCTTAGAATACAGTCGTTCTCATTTTGGAACTAACTCGCATAAACCGGTGTACACTAGATCTATTGAGACTAGGAGATATAAGATTAAGATTAGGATTGGTATTAGACTAAGAAGTTGCACGAATCTATCCGGCCGAAAATAAGCTAGCGTGACGAGCAGACGGTGTACCTTATCTGAAATTACTCTATGAGTATACCCAAAAGGATTTAACTCAATAGTCTCATCAAAAATACTAAATGTTTTTATTAAATCAAGTATGATGGTTTTCACCAGACTTAAAATGCAGGTATCCGAGCCAGCCCCCTCCCTCGCAGCACCAACAGTCACAGCGACCAATGAGTCAGCAGAGACCCTACTACCCTCCTCCCGATCAGCAGCAGCCGATGCACTCTCAAACATCCAGGGGTAATCGACCCACGACGGGATCTAATAGAAGAGTGACAACAAAATTCTGATCATTTCAAAACCCTTTCTTTTGTAATTAAGTGTAAAAAAAACAGTGTGACATAAAAAAAAACAAAGAACATTTTTTTTCCTTCAAGGAGCCATCATTCAGTCGTTAGAACTCAATGATAAATTGGTCACGTCACTTTGAAAATCAATTTTAAATCACCAAATAAATTTTTCGTGTTCCATCGATTGGAAACATCCCCCGAGTGGATCCCGCGCTAGAACGAATGCGGCTTTTATGAGTCATTTTATCAAAACAATTTGAAACCAACTTATCAAAACTTTGAGTTATCACTTGCTTTGTCATTTTTATACTATAGAATTTCAAACATTTAGACTGACAGCATTAGCAAAACTAACACTGCAATCGTTTATAATAGTTTTTTTTTTGTTGCTTGTAAATTATCGACCAAATTGATTTTTCGAGCTCTCACAAAGCACTGATTAGTCCTTATTTTTTGCAAAATTTTCTGCGCCGGAGGCAAAATTTTGAAAGAACAGGCCAAAAAAAGCGTTTTTAGGCACTTCTTGGAAAATACTGATAAAAAATTTGCGTTTTTCGGAGCGCGCGGCCCCCTCAAAACTAGTATATATTGGCGCCAAAGGCGCCTTTAGAAAAATTTTAGGGTCCATCACCAAAAATGGATATCTCAAAATAGGACAAAGGGGGTCGAATCCCTGAGGACAAGGCGTCCGCAACCCCCACCCCCACTCCCGTAAATCCGCCCCTGAGTGTAACCCAATCAGACATTAAAACTGATAATATCGGGATTTTATAAAATTCAGAAAAGTTGTTTATATTGTCTGAAAAATGTAGAATAGCAACTAAAACTTCTCGGCTTTGGAAAACATGCGTTTTCAAAACGCTGAACGAAGGTTTAACCCGATTATGGCTTCTGTTCACAAATTTTGCCAAAAATTTGATTTTGCGAAAAATTTCTGTGTGACTGTGAGCTAAAGTCACTCGGAAAGAACTGCAACATCAAACTAAAAGTTTTTGAGATTTCTTAAGGTTTGCAAACTAAGGGCTACCGCGGTGAGAACAAGTAAGTATTTGCAAAATTTCTTCATGTCGCTTCAAAGATTTGCCTTTTTTGCGTTTTTGTGAGAAGAATCAACAAAAAATTCAACTTAGGTTAGAGCAAATATTTTTTTATCTGCAAAGTTTTGGTATAATACTGATTTCAATGGTTTTTTGTCTTGTCAAACAATAGCGCTAAAATTCAACTGAAACACATACACCAATAACTTTATTTTCATTTAATCAAACTAACTGAAAGTTAAAATCTTTCAGAGCAAGAAAAAGATTGGCAAAAGAGTATTGGTACAAAAAGTTGGAAAAATCATAAAAATAATCTGTGTACAAGCTGTTTATAATCTGTTGTTAGGCAAAAAAACTGAGAAAATCAGTAACTAATCTGTATTGAATCTGTTACTATTCCGAATATAGTCTTTTAAAATCAGTATAAAGTCGGTAGATTATCTATATATAATCCATATATAAACTTTTTGAAATTTATATAAAATCAGTAAATAAGGAAATAAGCTGTATATGATGCCAAATAAAATGAAAATAAAATGAAAAAAATAATAGTCAAATTTGATATTTTTTAAGAAAATCATCGCCCCACAAGCCATATAAAGTACAAAGTGATAGATTAACCTCCTAGTAACAAATCACTTATGGCAAATAAGCTTCCTTCAACCAATTTGGAACGATTTCTATCACGGTTTAAATCTCCGCGTACACGTTAATTGCGCGAAATTTATCTCATGTTACTTGTCCCAAATTGGCCAAAATGACTACATTTAAATCCCATGACTGTACAAAATTTATCAAAGTTAAAATAACTTTTCAAAGTTAAGCTCAAGACACAATACCTTTTGAATGGTATAAAAAATTCTGTCAAAAATGGCTAGTTAAAATGTCGAAGGTGGTCTGAAGAAAAAAACCCAACCCCATCCTAAATATTCCATTGGTTTTGTTACGAGTAGGAACAACAAGTGGCAAAAAAAATGTCAAAAACTGCCTCAATCATTTTTGATTCAGAGAAACAAATTGAGAAAACTGAGAGTTTTTTTTGTTATTTTTTGTAATTTCATGGTGACTTGAAATTCACTTATGTACCCTAATCAATCAAGATTTATGCAAATGAGGTTTATCTCGCAAGATCTTGCGAAAGTGAGGTTATCTTGCAAGAATTGCAAGAATGAGCTTTTCCTGCAAGATCTTGCGAGAGTGAGGTTATCTTGCAAGAATTGCAAGAATGAGCTTTTCCTGCAAGAATCTTGCAGGTCCTTGCAATATAGCCAACAATGAAATTTCCACGGAAACTTATTCTGAGCACAAGAAAAAACTATTGAGATCCAGTTTGACTACGGTCACAAAAAATTCTGAGTTTATGCTCGGAAAAAAATAAGTCAAACAAAATTTTAAATTGTTCATATATATTTTGATTTTTCATTTTTCTAGATTAAAAATGGTTTCAGATTATTGTTATAATTTATTTTTGTCAAACTGAACAATTCAAAAACAAATTTATAGACTTAATTTGAAGTTTTCATCTAGTTTCGCGACTCAAGTGGTTAAAGTTTAATTTTTAAAATTTTTTGTCAATTTTTTGACGAATAGAGTCAATTAGTTAATATATTTTGTATGTTGTATTCATATAAATCCGATGAATAAAAATATTCTCATTATTACGACGACAAGTTTTTCTTTGAAATGTTGATTTGTTCAATTAATTAAGTTTTTCTCTTTGCTACTGGTAAAAAGTCTACTGGTAAAAAAATTATACTTGTTTTGTGTGAATTTTGTTGTTACAAAATATTTTGTATGTTGTTTTCACAAAAATCCGATAAATAATTATGTTCTTATTGTTATGAGGACATGTTTTTCTTTGTAATGTTGATTTGTTCAATTAATTAAGTTTTTCTTTTTGCTACTGGTAAAAAGTCTACCGGTAAAAAAAATTATACTTGTTTTGTGTGAATTTTGTTTCCCAAAAAATCATATCTTTAAAGATCTTGGTAGAATTAAGGTTGTCTTCAAACGAAGTTATCTTGCAAGATCTTTTAAAGAGATGCATCTTCTTTAAAAGAATCCTGCAAGATTTTTGCCAGTTTTTGCAAGATAACCTTCCTTGATCAACTAGGGGAGCCATTAATGGAAATTATGACGCGCGATATATTAAGTATTTATAACACGTGTGAGCTGCGAATGAAATCAATTCGAAACTAATAATTTCGAACAAAAACTAACCATTCATTATAATTGTTTTTTTTTGCTATAGTATTCAAAGACACGATCGTCAATCATCTACAAAAAAGAAAAACGAAATAAAAAACATAAAACTTTTTTCTAGATTCGAAAATTTTTATTAACCAATCTCAATAAGCGAAGCAGTAAATTTGTCCCGTACAAAACAATAAATTGATAAATAAATTTTTTTTCTCTATGCAGTAAATATAATTAAACTAAAAACAAATTGATAATTTCAACCCCCCAAATCAAGCAGTAAAATTAATAATTTCAAAGTGTTAAATGAATAAATGTTGCCAATGAAATTAAAAGCAGTCCTAACTTTTTCAAAGACGCTTCTTTATAGTTTAAATATTCACTCGCCCTCAATTCTATCCACAATTGCCAAGCTCGTCCACAAAGAATTGTTTAAAGAATGAACTTAAGTTTTAACTTTCACTGATAACAACTCTAACCAGTTTTAACACATTTCAAACTTTCCTTTAACCCGGTTGGAAAGGAATTATATAATAATCCAAACCAACTAACGCAAGCTTACTAAACACCACAAACCACAACCTAACAGCATTACTAAGACAAGAAAACCCACGGTAACCAATCTGGATTAACAGCAGCTTAGAACTGGATAAATAATTCTTTTGAAGACTACTTTTAAGTCTGAACACAAAAAAAAACAAAACTCCAAAAAGTCGAAAAACAAACCCAAAACAAACAATTTGACTTTTGAGAAAAAGACACAACCAATACAAAAAAGGAACAAACCAGTAATAAAAAGGCACGAAAGGTTGAACTCAAACTGAACCTCCAAAAAAGAGTGCATGAATTTATACCCTCACTCCTGGCCTAACCCAACAGAGAGGACGTCCTGAGCATGCTCTATAGCCGTCCTCACCCACCGGGCTACATCCACGCTTTGTGATCCACAACTCAATTTTTGACGAGAGTGACTCAAGTATGAGTAGCTCTGAAAAATAATCGAACTAAACATTAATGCTTTTGCGATGAAAACTAATACAAGATCATAACTAAAAAACCAAATTAACAAAGATTTGTATATGTGAATAATACAATGCAGTATATAGATAACATACAGCCCAAAGACGAGCAGCAAGAAAATTGACAACCCAATCACACTCCAACTACGGAATGGCAAAACTCACCCGACGTGCTGCCTACAGTCACTACACTCAAAGGATTTAAAGTACGAATTGGCATCGCAGCAAAGGAAACTTATTGCAACCGAACAATGGTCATCTTGATGTTCAAGTATACGTACAGATCCAAGTCACCAGGCACTGCATCCAAAGTCAAACTACATGCCACGAGATTGGAACATTGCTGTTCTCTAAGATCAACCAAATCTACACTCATCACAACCGATCAGAAATCATAGTACAATCTCCCGAAACGATCGTGATAACAACTCTTCTTCCAAACCAGAAAAAAGAATATGCTCGCAACCTCTAAAGAAAGACACCATCATCCATCCTCCAGTACAATAGAACACTGAAAAACTAAAACTCTCTAAGCCCCGGATGGGTGGAACCAGATCTAAACTAGAATTTATTATTGGATATGATTCTGATATTTTATCTGTATAGAATATTGAATACTAACCAATCATACTCCACCAAACTAACAACCCACTTGTTTGTAAGTGTTGAAACTACTTGTAGTTTCAATACCAGAACAATTGAATTAAGCTTAAAATACAGTTGTTCTCATTCTGGAACTAACTCGCATAAACCGGTGTACACTAGATCTATTGAGACTAGGAGATATAAGATTAAGATTAAGATTGGTATTAGACTAAGAAGTTGCATGAATCTATCCGGCCGAAAATAAGCTAGCGTGACGAGCAGACGGTGTACCTTATCTAAAATTACTCTATGAGTATACCCAAAAGGTTTTAACTCAATAATCTCATCAAAAATACTAAATGTTTTATTAATTTAAGTATGATGGTTTTCACCAGACTTAAAATGCAGGTATCCGAGCCAGCCCCCTCCCTCGCAGCACCAACAGTCACAGCGACCAATGAGTCAGCAGAGACCCTACTACCCTCCTCCCGATCAGCAGCAGACGATGCACTCTCAAACATCCAGGGGTAATCGACCCACGACGGGATCTAATAGAAGAGTGACAACAAAATTCTGAACATTTTGAAACCCTTTCTTTTGTAATTAAGTGTAAAAAAAACAGTGTGACAAAAAAAACAAAGAACATTTTTTTCCTTCAAGGAGCCATCATTCAGTAGTTAGAACTCAATGATAAATTGATCACGTCACTTTGAAACTCAATTGTAAATCACCAAATAAGTTTTTCGTGTTTCATCGATTGGAAACATCCACCGAGTGGATCCCACGCTAGAACAAATGCTGCTTTTATGAGTCATTTTATCAAAACAATTTGAAACCAACTTATCAAAATTTTGAGTTATCACTTGCTTTGTCATTTTATACTATAGAATTTCAAACATTTAGACTGACAGCCTTAGCAAAACTAACACTGCAATCGTTTATAATTGTTTTTTTTTGTTGCTTGTAAATTATCGACCAAATTGATTTTTCGAGCTCTCACAAAGCACTGATTAGTCCCTATTTATTGCAAAATTTTCTGCGCCGGAGGCAAAATTTTGAAAGAACAGGCCAAAAAAAGCGTTTTTAGGCACTCCTTGGAAAATACTGATAAAAAAATTGCGTTTTTCGGAGCGCGCGGTCCCCTCAAAACTAGTATATTTTGGCGCCAAAGGCGCCTTTAGAAAAATTTTAAGGTCCATCACCAAAAATGGATATATCAAAATAGTACAAAGGGGGTCGAAACCCTGAGGACAAGGCGCCCGCAACCCCCACCCCCACTCCCATAAATCCGCCCCTGAGTGTAACCCAATAAGACATTAAAACTGATAATATCGGGATTTTATAAAATTCAGAAAAGTTGTTTATATTGTCTGAAAAATGTAGAATAGCAACTAAAACTTCTCGGCTTTGGAAAACATGCATTTTCAAAACGCGGAACGAAGGTTTAACCCGATTATGGCTTCTGTTCACAAATTTTGCCAAAAATTTGATTTCGAGAAAAGTTTCTGTGTGACTGTGAGCTAAAGTCACTCGGAAAGAACTGCAACATCAAACTAAAAGTTTTTGAGATTTCTTAAGGTTTGCAAACTAAGGGCTACCGAGGTGAGAACAAGTAAGTATTTGCAAAATTTCTTCATGTTGCTTCAAAGATTTGCTTTTTTTGCGTTTCTGTGAGAAGAATGAACAAAAAATTCAACTTATATTAGAGCAAATAATTTTTATCTGCAAAGTTTTGGTATAATACTGATTTCAAGGGTTTTTTGTCTTGTCAAACAACAGCGCTAAAATTCAACTGAAACACATACATCAATAACTTTATTTTCATTTAATCAAACTAACGGAAAGTTAAAATCTTTCAGAGCAAGAAAAAGATTGGCAAAAGAGTATTGGTACAAAAAGTTGGAAAAATCATAAAAAAAATCTGTGTACAAGCTGTTTATAATCTGTTGTTAGGCAAAAAAACTAAGAAAATCAGTAAATAATCTGTATTGAATCTGTTACTATTCCGAATATAGTCTTTTAAAATCAGTATAAATCTGTAGATTATCTATATATAATCCGTATATAAACTTTTTGAAATTTATATAAAATCAGTAAATAAGGAAAAAAGCTGTATATGATGCCAAATAAAATGAAAATGAAATGAAAAAAATAATTGTCAAATTTGATATTTTTTAAGAAAATCATCGCCCCACAAGCCATATAAAGTACAAAATGATAAATTTTCCTCCTAGTAACAAATCATTCATGGCAAATAAGCTTCCTTCAACCAATTTGGAACGATTTCCATCACAGTTTAAATCTCCGCGTACACGTTAATTGCGCGAAATATATCTCATGTTACTTGTCCCAAACTGGCCAAAATGACTACATTTAAATCCCATGACTGTACAAAAATTTATCAAAGTTAAAATTACTTTTCAAAGTTAAGCTCAAGACACAATACCTTTTTAATGGTATAAAAAATTCTGTCAAAAATGGCTAGTTAAAATGTCGAAGGTGGTCTGAAGAAAAAAAACCCACCCCCATCCTAAATATTCCATTGCTTTTGTTACGAGTAGGAACAACAAGTGGCAACAAATGTCAAACACTGCCTCAGTCATTTTTGATTCAGAGAAACAAATTGAGAAAACTAAGAGTTTTTTTTGTTATTTTTTGTAATTTCATGGTGACTTGAAATTCACTTATGTACCCTAATTGATCAAGATTGTTGCAAATGAGGTTTGTTTTGCAAGATCTTGCGAAAGTGAGGTTATCTTGCAAGAAATGCAAGAATGAGCTTTTCCTGCAAGATCTTGCGAGAGTGAGGTTATCTTGCAAGAATTGCAAGAATGAGCTTTCCCTGCAAGAATTTTGCAGGTGCTTGCAATATAGCCAACTATGAAATTTCCACGAAAGCTTATTCTGAGCACAAGAAAAAACTATTGAGATCCAGTTTGACTACGGTCACAAAGAATTCTGAGTTTATGCTCGGAAAAAAATAAGTCAAACAAAATTTTAAATTGTTCATATATATTTTGATTTTTCATTTTTCTAAATTAAAAATGGTTTCAGATTATTGTTATAATTTATTCTTGTCAAACTGAACATTTCAAAAAAAAATTTATTGACTTAATTTGAAGTTTTCATCTAGTTTCGCGACTCAAGTGGTTAAAGTTTAATTTTTAAAAATTTTTGTCAATTTTTTGATGAATAGAGTCAATTATTTAATATATTTTGTATGTTGTATTCATATAAATCCGATGAATAAATATATTCTCATTATTATGAGGACAAGTTTTTCTTTGTAATGTTGATTTGTTCTATTAATTAAGTTTTTCTCTTTGCTACTGGTAAAAAGTCTACTGGTAAAAAAATTATACTTGTTTTGTGTGAATTTTGTTGTTACAAAATATTTTGTATGTTGTTTTCACATAAATCCGATAAATAAATATATTCTCATTATTATGAGGACATGTTTTTCTTTGTAATGTTGATTTGTTCAATTAATTAAGTTTTTCTTTTTGCTACTGGTAAAAAGTCTACCGGTAAAAAATTATACTTGTTTTGTGTGAATTTTGTTTCCCAAAAAATCATATCTTTAAAGATCTTGGTAGAATTAAGGTTGTCTTCAAACGAGGTTATCTTGCAAGATCTATTAAAGAGATGCATCTTCTTTAAAAGAATCCTGCAAGATTTTTGCCAGTTTTTGCAAGATAACCTTCCTTGATCAACTAGGGTAGCCATTAATGGAAATTATGACGCGCGATATTTTAAGTGTTTATAACACGTGTGAGCTGCGAATGAAATCAATTCGAAACTAATAAATTCGAACAAAACTAACCATTCCTTATAATTGTTTTCTTTTTTTTCTATAGTATTCAAAGACACGATCATCAATTATCTACAAAAAAGAAAAACGAAATAAAGAACATAAAACTTTTTTCTAGATACATAAAGTTCAATAAACCAATTTCCTCAGGTGCATTCAAAACATTTCATTTTTTAACCTGATAAACAAGCAGTTGTGTTCTCTTCAACTGTTATTTCCACATGCAGCAACTTTTTTTGCTCTCTTTACGAAAGTAAGGGAATATTTGAGCTCGGGTGGGTTTTTGTTCCGACTTTCGATACGAAAGTAACGGAATATTTGTGCTCGGGTTTTTTTTCTTTAGACAAATTTCGACTTTTCAACTAGCCATTTTTGACGGAATTTTTTATATCATTCAAAAAGTATTGTTGTCCTGAGTTTAAATTCCAAGAAACGTTTCACCTGTGATCATTTTTCGTAAAGTTATGGTGATTTAAAGATTGCCATTTTGGCCAATTTGGGACAATGAACGCGCGATATATTTCCTGCCACTAACGGAGGCTTAATCCGTCCTAGCAATTGTTCCAAATTGGTTGAAAGAAACTTATTTGCCAAAGAATAACGTCTTATGAGTTAAACTCTGCAACTAAATACTTAGTTAGTTAATTACTGCATAATCTTTTTATAACCGTGCGCCGTGAATAACGCAGAAATGTTGCAAGTTTTGCAAATGATTTTGCAAAAAAACGTATAGATCATAATCCGTTATAATCAATTATAATGGATTTTAAATGGATTATATTCCATTATACTGGATTTTAAATGGACTATAATCCATTAAAATGGATTTTAATGGATTGTGTTTTTACAAAAACAATTGATTATAACAAAAAAATTATCGATTTTGAGGGTTTGAATTTGCCACAATAATGCATTATAATGACAAAATTTTAGACAACAATTTTTCATTATAATCGATTATTATTATTATCTATGGAACTCCGGTGCGGGCATATACACAATAACTTACACACTTATACATACACAAATTCTTAGCAGTTTACCCAGGTATGTTTTTGTAAGAACAATCGATGTTTGGTTTTTATCATGGCTCGGTTCATTTCTTAAATATTTATATATTTTTTGATTCTTCGTATGAAATAAAATATCATATACGTATTTGATTTTATTTTTTTTCAGCAGTAGTTTAAATTTAGTCTTGACATAATTCCTGTGGTCTGCATTAAGATTAAACAAAACAACTCAGCGTAACTATAGATCTCTTAACCGTTCAAAGAAAAAATCAGTGTTTATTTCAACAGTTGTCATATCCAAAAACCAAAAAATATCCCAAAAAATTGAATAACTGATAGAGACAGAAATTTTTTGCTGCAATTTTTTTCACAATTTATTTGATGACAATTGAGTAATTCAAATATTAAACAAGTCTTGCCAAATACTAGAAAACGAATTTGGTTCAGAGAATATTCTGACAAATGGTTTCGTGCAAAAGTCTTTTTTTTTGGATAAAATTACCCAAGCAAACACAATTGTCAAACAAATAACAAACACTTATACACACATACCGGCCTCTCCTCCTTTTATTGTCCGGCTGCAACCTTCTAAGCACTTTTAACTAGGCATTTTTAATTGCAGAGAAGAATTTGCTGCAATTTTTTTAAAATATTTTTTAAGCAATTCAAATATTAAACAAAACTGCTTATATCAGTGGGACGCCCTGAATGTTCCGACTGCCTTCTAAGATATTTGAACCAGTAATAATTCGAAAAAAATAAAACGAAAAAAGAAAACATTATAGTAAATTTTGAGTATTTTTAAAAAAATCATCGCCCCACCAGCCATATAAAGTACAAAGTGATAAATTTCCCTCCTAGTAACAAAGCAAATAAGCTCCCTTCAACCAATTTGGAATGATTTCTATCACGGTTAAAATCTCCGCTTACAAGTTAGTTGCGCGAAATATGTCTCATGTTACTTGTCCCAATTTGGCCAAAATGTATCTTTAACTCCCAGAATTGTAAAAAAATTGATCATAGTTAAAAAAAAAACTTTTCCAATTTAAGCTCAAGACACAATACCTTTTGAATGGTATAAAAAATTCTGTCAAAAATGGCTAGTTAAAATGTCGAAGGTGGTCTGAAGAAAAAAACCCACCCCCATCCTAAAAATTCCATTGCTTTTGTTACGAGTCGGAACAACAAGTGGCAACAAATTTCAAAGACTGCCTGAGTCATTTTTGATCCAGAGAAACAAATTGAGAAAACAAAGAATTTTTTTGTAATTTCATGGTGACTTGAAATTCACTTATGTACCCAAATCAATCAAGATTCTTGCAAATGAGGATTATCTCGCAAGATCTTGTAAGAGTGAGGTTATCTTGCAAGTCCCTGCAAGATAAACAACTCTGAAAATTCCACGGAACCTTATTCTGAGCACCAGAAAAACTATGGAGGCCCAATTTGACTACGGTCACAAAGAATTCTGGGTTTAGGCTCGGAAAAAAATAGGTTAAACAAATTTTAAAAATGTTCATGTATAATTTGATTTTTCATTTTTCCGAACGTAACTAAATTCAGATTATTGTTATAATTTATTCTTGTCAAATTAAAGTTTTCAAAAACATATTTTTTGACTTTTTGTAAATTTTTCATCTAGTTTTGCGAGTCAAGTGGTTAAACTTCAATTTTTTGTTTTTCGTTGTCAAAGTTTTGATTAATAGAGTCAATTAGCTTATTACATTTTGTATGTTGTATTCCTATAAATCCGATAATTATTTATGTTCTTATTATTATGAGGACATGTTTTGCTTTGTAAAGTTGATTTGTTCAAATAATTAAGTTTTTCTTTTTGCTAGTGGTAAAGTGTCTACTGGTAAAAAAATTATTCTTGCTTTGTGTAGAAAAATAATTCACAAAAAAAATCATATCTTTAAAGATCTTGCTAGAAATAAGAATGTCTTCAAACGAGGTTATCTTGCAAGATCTTTTAAAGGGATGCATCTTCTTTAAAAGAATCTTGTAAGATTTTTGAAAAATCTTGCGAGATAACCTTCCTTGATCAACTAGGGAAGCCAATATGAAAATTATAACGCACGATATGTTAAGTATTTATAACACGTGTAAGCTGCGAATGAAATCATTCCAAATTAAGCTGAAGCCAACAGTTTATTCGGTATTCATAGCATATGGAAGATATTGAAAACGAACATTTTTTTTTCAATTATTTCTTTTCGAGCAAAAACGTTTAGTTTTGTAACCTGATAAACAAGCAGTTGTGTTCTGTTCAACTGTTATTTCCATTTGCAGTAACTGTTTTTGCTCTGTTTACGAAAGTAAGGGAATATTTGTGCTCGGGGTGGGTTTTTGTTCCGACTTTCGATACTAAAGTATCGGAATATTTGTGCTCGGGGTGGTTTTTTTCTTCAGACAAATTTCAACTTTTCAACTAGCCATACTTGACTGAATTTTTTTATACCATTCAAAATATATTGTTGTCCTGAGCTTAAATTGTTGGCCTGAGATATTTTTCTAATTTAGATATTTAGATGTTTTCATTAGTATTAGATATTTTTAGATTTTAGCCACAAGGTATTAGATATTTTTTTGAAATTTTTTTGATCAAAGTAAGCATTTTTTGGCGCGCCACTCACTGGAAGTTAGTATATGATGGCTCCTAAGGGGCCTTTGAAAGAAATGATGGCAGATTTGCCGAAAGTAGATGATATGAAAAAGTAAAATTGAGGGTGACTCTTTGGGCGTTGAGTGAGGTGTCTAAATTTAAAACAATTGATAAGCATTCTTCTCGTATAAAATGAATGAGAAAGGAAAAGCAGTAAAGTTATAGTAAGTTTTTGGAAAACTACCCACAACTTGATGCTATTGTCCATGGGTAAGTTATAAAGTCAAGGGCAAAACTTAAATTTACAAGGTTTGACAATTAAAAGAAGCAACAACTTAGAAAAACTTGAAAATTTAAATCCGTCCTAGAAATTGTTCCAAATTGGTTGAAAGAAACCTATTTGCCATAATTGATTTGTTATAAAGAGCGAAATCTATTCTTTTGTACTCTTTATGACAGATGAGGGGACGATGTTGCAAAAAATCTCAAATAAAAAAAAATCATTTTGTTTTGTTTTATTTAATTTTTTAAATGTTATTACTACTCCATAATGTTTAAAAGGCAGTCGGAACATTCAAGATTTTGACCTGATATGAGCAAATGATTTTGCAAAAAAACGTATAGTTTATAATCCGTTATAATCAATCATAATGGATTTTAAATGGATTATAATCCATTATAATGGATTTTAAATGGATTATAATCCATTAAAATGGATTTTAATGGATTGTGTTTTTACAAAAACAATTGATTATACCAAAAAATAATCGATTTTGAGGGTTTAAATTTGCCACAATAATGCATTATAATGACAAAAATTTAGACAACACTTTTTCATTATAATCGATTATTATTATTATCCATGGATTTCCGGCGCGGGCATATACACAATAACTTACACACTTATACATACACACATTCTGCCTCTCCTTCTCTTATTGTCCTGCTGAAATCTTCTAAACACTTTACCAAGGTATATTTTCGTAAGAACAATCGATGTTTGGTTTTTATCATGGCTCGGTTAATTTCTTAAATATTTATATATTTTTTGATTCTTCGTATGAAATAAAATATCATATACGTATTTGTTTTTATTTTTTTTTTCAGCAGTAGGTTAAATTTAGTCTTGACATAATGTTTCCTGTGGTCTGCATTGAGATTGAACAAACTAACTCAGCGTAACTATAGATCTCTTAACCGTTCAAAAAAAAATCAGTATTTATTTGAACATATCCAATTGTTGTCATATCCAAAAACCAAAAAATATCCCAAAAAATTGAATAATTGATAGAGACAGAAATTTTTTGCTGCAATTTTTTTTCATATTTTATTTGGCGACAATTGAGGAATTCAAATTTTAAACAAGTCTCACCGAAAACCAGAAAATTTAATGACTGCTTCCAATGAATTTTGTTCAGAGAATTTTTTGACAAATGCTTTCGTACAAATGTCAGTTTTTTTTGGTTAAATTTACCCAAGCAAACACAACACTCAAACATATAACACACACTTATACACACATAACGGCCTCTCCTCCTTTTATTGTCCTGCTGCAGTCTTCTAAGCACTTTTAACAAGGCATTTTTTTGCTGAGAAAAAATTTGCTGCATCTTTTTTTGACATATTTTTAAAGCATTTCAAATATTATACAGGACTGCTCATATCAGTGAAAAACAAATTGAAGAAATTTAAAAAAAAATAGTAAAATTTGAGTTTTTTTATAAAAATATTGCCCCATAAGCCATATAAAGTACAAAGTGATAGATTTCCCTCCTAGTAACAAATCAATTTTGGCAAAAAAGCTTCCTTCAACCAATTTGGAACGTTTTTCATCACGGTTTAAATCTCCACGTACGCCTTAATTGCGCGAAATATATCTCAAGTTACTGGTCCCAAATTGGCCAAAATGGCTATCTTTAAATCCCATAACTGTGTTTATCAAAGTTAATCTTTAAATTTATCAAAGTCGAAATATCTTTTCAAATTTAAGCTCATGACACAATACCTTTTGAATGGTATAAAAAATTACGTCAAAAATGGCTAGTTAAAATGTCGAAGGTTGTCTGAAGAGAAAAAAACTACCCCGATCCTCAATATTTCATTACTTTTGTTACGAGTCGGAACAACAAGTGGCAACAAATATCAAAAAATTGCCTCAGTCATTTTTGATCCAGAGAAACAATTTGAGAAAACTAAGATTTTTTTTTGTTATTTGTTGTAATTTCATGGTGACTTAAAATTCACTTATGTGCCCTAATCGATCAAGATTCTTGCAAATGAGGGTTATCTCGCAAGATCTTGCGAGAGTGAGGTTATCTTGCAAGAATTGCAAGAATGAGCGTTTCCTGCAAGAATCTTGCAGGTCCTTGCAAGATAGCCAACTAAAAAATTTCGACGGAACCTTATTCTGAGAACCAGAAAAACTATATAGATCCAATTTGACTACAGTCACAAAGAATTCTGAGATTAGGCTCGGAAAAGTTTGAGTTAAACAAATTTTAAGAATGTTCACATACAGTTTTTTACCCTGATAAACAAGCAGTTGTATTCTGTTCAACTGTTAATTCCGTTTGCAGCAACTGTTTTTGTTCTGCTTACGAAAGTCAGGGAATATTTGTGCTCGGGTGGGTTTTTGTTCCGACTTTCGATATGAAAGTAACGGAATATTTGTGCTCGGGGTGGCTTTTTTGTTCAGACAAATTTCGACTTTTTAAATAGCCATCTTTGACTGAATTTTATATCATTCAAAAGGTATGGTTTTTCTGAGCTCAAATTTAAAAAGAAATTTCACCTGTGATCACTTTTTGTAAAGTTATGGGGATTTAAAGACTGTCATTTTGGCCAGTTTGGGACAGTTAACGCGCGATATCTATTAGCGCGTAAGCGAGATTTATTCCGTCTCAGAAATTGTTCCAATTTGGTTCAAGGAAGCTTATATGCCATAATTGATTGTTAATAGGAGCAAAATCTAACACTTTGTACTTAATATGGCGTGTGGGGGGATGTTTTTGCAAAAAAAATATCAATTTTTTTTTATTATAGTTTTAGTTTATTACATTTAATTTTTTCATGTATGCTGCTCCATAGAGCTTAAAAGGCAGTCAGAACTTTCAGGGTTTTGCCCTGATACGAGCAGTCTTGTTTCTTCTTTGCGGTTGTTTCGTACTAAAAGGCCCAAACACAAGAGCAATTGAACTATTTCGATATACAGAACATGCATATTGACTACCGTATTTTGACTCTTTTTAATCATCAAGGTTATCATGGCTTTGATGGAATAGAGTGCGCAATTGCAGTCCATGTCAAATGCTGGAATGTATCAAAAATAACGCCAGTTGGACTAAATTCGTATCAATTAAACTCTGCAACAAAATACTTAGTTAGTGAAATACTGCATAATCTTTTGCCTTATAACCGTGTGCCTTGCCGTGTGCCTTGCGCTTTGACTGGTGTGGTATGGCAGCACATTTTTGCCATCAAGTTCAGAGGAACATCTTGGCCTACTTAAATTCCACATGTGATAAACTCAAATTCTCATCATCTATGCAATGTCTGCAAAAGAATAAGATAGGAGTGTGCAAATTTACACCGAATGAAGCGCTTCCCTGTTATAAATAGAAGCAAGAAACTGTAGCAAGTGTTAAATTCAAGTGGACTTTAAATCCGATTTTTTTTTCTTTGCAAAAGAAGTACATTTAATTTTCTAAGCAATTTTATGAACTCATTCCAAAAGTTTTTGAAAGTGCAAATACTCCCGCACTGGAGTTCTAAGGATAATAATCGATTCTTGTCATTTTTTAGTCAGTATCTATGAAGTTACCAAAATAATCGATTAGAATCTATCAAAAAATGATTATGGTCCTAGTATTTTTATATCAATATAATCGATTATAATCCATTCAAACTAGATAATATTTCTTAGATTTTTTATGCCAATATAATCCCTTATAATCAGTTATAATCAGTTATAATCAGTTATAAAATATTTCACAATTTTTATATTTTTTATCTTACCCGTACCGAGCAAATTCTTTATTTCTGACCTGAAATACTTTGTATCTAATCTAATTTCTGGTCAGAAATTCTTTGTGAAATGTTTAAACAAAGCATGGATTTTCTCTAAATTCTCTATTTCTCATCCTAAGTCTGATCAAAAATTAGCTAAATCTAGGCTATTTCTAGCTAGAAAAAATTCTCCTGGTGGGGCTCAAACTCTGTCCTTCTGATTTCTAGTAATTTTCTCTATCCACTAGGCTACAGACCTTGATGTAAGTTCTTAGTTGTAGCAGTTGTTATAACAAGTGTAAGTCTGCATTGTATTGCTACTGTTATTGTGTATACTCGAAGCATGTTTACCTCGTTGCGGTTGAGCAGTGATCTGATGTCTGGTTATTTTTTTCCAGAAACTGTTTATTTCTAAAGTAGAAAATAAATAGATAACTTCTGCACGCAAAAAACGAGAAAATTAGGCTAGATAATCTACATAAAGTTTCTATCTGGAAAAACAGAGCTTCCGTTAGGTACGGGTATATACCCTGCTTACCCCTCCCTATTTACATCCCCCCTGTTTACATCCCCCCAGTTTACCTCCCCCCTCCCCACGGTTTGCCCCTCCTCATTTTACCCCCCCCCATCTTAGTTTAAACCCCCCATTTACTGAACTTGGGCGGGGTAAAAATGGAGGAGGGGGGGGCAACCTGAGGGTGGGGGGGGGTTTAACTGCAACTTGGGGGGGGGGGGGGTTTGGGGGGTAAACTTTAGTAAACACGGGATTGGGCGTAGGGATAAACGTAAGGGAGTGGGGGAGGGGGTTTGGGAAAATGCGGATGGGGGGCAAAATGAGGGGGGGGGGGGGGTAGTTCGAGTAGGTTTAGATTGCGAGTAGGGCGTGAGTAAAAAGAAATGTTGCAAGTTTTGCAAATGATTTTGCATAAAATGTAAGAATTATAATCCGTTATAATCAATTATAATGGATTTTAAATGGACTATAAAAAATTTTACGACAATAATGACAATAAATTCTAGGTTCTAGGTGATCGACTCAGCCCAAAATGGCCTCAGTGCCTCAGAGTTAAATTATTCCGACAAAACCAAAAAGACTTAAAATTTAATTTTTTTCTCAAAATCGATTGAGTTTACGCAATAAAAGAAGGTAAAACTTGCCATAGCAGTTTTAGCATGGTGAAAACCATTTTGCGAAACTTGTGCCGAAAATTTTAAAGCAAAAAGTGGCCAACTTTGGCAGCTTTTAATCAGCCAAACAAAAAAATAATGATCAAATAATGGCACTTTTTCCTTCCCCCGCCCGCACCTGCAAACTTTTTCATGTAAACTTGTTGACCACATTGTCCGGTTCTCATGAAAAAATACATACAGACTAATAAAATCACGACAAACATTTTTGGTCTTCATACTCAACCTCATAAAATCACTCGTTACACTAATAGGTTGATGCTGGCGTGAGGTGGGGTGATTAAAAAGAGCCCAATTAATGATATATTTTTGACTGCTTTTAATCAGCCATAAAAATAATAAATAACCAATTTATAATAAGTAAAAAAAGATCTTTTAAAAATAAAAAAATTAGGCCAAATTTATCAGATCACGTGCTAAAAAAGCTCAGGAAAATGAGCCTTTTATCTGCGCCATCAAAGTTTATGAACAAAAACAAATTTAAATCAGCGTAGTATATTTTAGACGACTCAAACCACCATGGATATGTTTTGACCGCCTCGACAAAAAAAACATACCCAGCTCTGTTTTCAGAAGAAAACTATGTTGCGACCAATTAAAGGTAAATTAAACCTGTGGCCAAGCGTTAGACGCCATCAAACCGAATTACTGATTGTTGTTATCGGGAAATAACGAAGAAGTTTTTATCACTTTTATACGTTTTTTTCCTCTAATTGTGTTGAAATTAAACAAAAAATATGAAAACAAAAAATGGTTAGAATTTTTATTAATTTGCTCTTCGAATTTATTCTGCAAAATGGGGATCCAAAATTTCTTCAAAATATAGCGGTTGTCTAAAAATATATCAAAAGATTGAAGATCAGTTAAAGCAATAATTTAACAGCCAGTCTACAAATTAGAACGATGTTTACAAAATTAATTGTTCCTACTTTCGAATTTATTCTTGGGCTGGTTTTTTTACCTAGTCATTTCTCGACTATGAAATTAAAGTTTTTGACATGAACTTTTTTTTGTAGCCTATTGAAGATATTCCACGCTGAAAAAAATTTTAAAATAATTTTTTTTAACTCCGATTATTTTTGGTTTTTTTTTTGCTTCGCTCTCAACTTTTTCATGCGCGCTTCGAAGATTTTAATCATAATGCTGAAAACGTGAGGCAAATTATTTATACAGAGGGAATTATCCCGCACAGCAAAGTCGATCAACATTACGACTAATTTTCTCAAACTTGATCTTGCAATAATGTGTTTTAGCATAAACTACTCGGAACCAATTAAGAGGCAGTCGTAAAAACTCATAAATTTTCCATTAATTATGAGCAGCCTTGTTGTTTTGACTTTCGTAAGGAAATTAACGTAAAAATTTTGCTCGGTGTGTATTTAATCAATCAAGTTTCGATTTTTTAACTAGCCATATTTGACGTAATGTATTTAAATCATTCAAAATGTATTTTTTTTCTGAGCTTTACTTTAAGAATAAATTTCACTTGTGAACATTTTTTGCAAAGATATGAGGGCTTAAAAAATTTCAATTTTGACCATTTGTGACAATTTTCGCGCAATATATTTTGCGCTTATAACGCATGAGCAGAGATTTCTTCCGTCTAAGAAAACGTTGCAAAAATTTTGAAGAAAGTTGATGTGCCATAATTGATTTGTTGCTAGGAGCAAAGTTTAAGACTTTGTACTTTATGTGGCGTGTGGTTGGATGATTTGAACAAAAAAAACTCAGCCTAAAAACTCATTTTTTTTGTTACATTTCATTTATTACCGCTCCATAGACCTGAAAAGGCAATCGAAACAGTCAGGGTTTCGTCCTGACACGAGCATTTTTGTTTAAATTCAAATTGACTACAGCAGAGTTTGCCATATTGTTGTCTAGTTGCCAATTTTTTTACCGTTTATCTTCTGCATCTTCTTCAAAAGCTTCATTATTGAAGTTTAAATTTACGAATTAGGACAACTCGTCCTTTTCAGAAGTATTGGCCAGGCGTTTTTAGTATCGCAATTCTCGATATCACTCTCGGTCGTCTCTGCAGCAGCACGAATCAGACCAAAGTGAGAAATTGGACAACTAAAAATGGCGTGATCTATATGATCTTTTAGATAAAAAATACTGCTGCGTTTTCATCGGCAAGCTATCTTCGGAAAAATCATAATCAAGATCAGGCTGTTTCCGATCACCAATCTGAGTGGTAGCGAATTCTTTAGACGCTCTACTCAGTGTACCAGCCCAATCCTACGACACTGGCTGTTGACAATTTTATCGGTTAACATTTTTTTTTCAAATTCATTCCTCGTTGTTAGGTTTGAGTTGAAAGCGGTGGCGTTGTCATCACTTTCATCAAAGTCATTCGTTATTTCACTGTGTTGCTTTTGTAGCCAAAGCGAAAAAACTTCTGAATATCTAAAGATTGGTTTGCTTGTTGCCAAAAGCTGATAAGGAATTTTTTTGCTGAAGTCACAGCTTTCATATTGTGGCAGTTGAACGCCATTGGGTTGTTTTCAGTTCTTCACATTGAACGAGAGGTCAAGGTGTCTTCATTTTGCTGATTATTCAGCATCGTCTATGCAGCCTCAGATACACCTTTGCCAATATTTTTCTGCAGTGATATGTGGTAAAAAAAACCTAAACTGAAACCTAATGCTGAGTTTCTTGTACATGTTGGAGGCCAGGTGTATACTCAAAAAACACATATCTTTTAGAAATCAAAATCAGTTTATCGTCAAAAAGCAAGTTTTAAAAAAAGGCCGGGCAACGTTTTTTCCCAAATTTTTTAGCCGAAAAAAAATTTATTTTTCAAAAAACCAACCACCGACAAATTTTTTTGCAAAAATTATACAAGCCGCCAAAAATTTTTTTATTCCATAAAAAGTATACATCAAATATATAAGTCAAGCAATAAGTGTTGGTTTTCAATTAAAAAATTTTCCAGAAAAATTTTTCAGAAAACCTGAATCAATGAAAACGTTTTTTTTCTGAAAAGATTAACAGCCTCCAAAAGAGAGACAATTATTTGTGATTAACTCAGGAAAAAAAAATTAAACTCGATATAGAGGAAAACAAACAAGGTTTGTACTCTTCTTTGAAACCCATTTTTCATCTAAAACAAAACCTTTGGATTTTTGAGCGGTTATGAGATTGGTTCCTGGCTAAAATGTCAAGTGATTTTGCTTCAAATTATTTTTATAACAGGTTTGTAGTATAATTTTTCACTTTTGATTTGAGAAAAAAGGAAATTGACATTTTGTATTTTACACATTCTACCTTTATACAAATAAAATCTCAATATATCGGAAACACTAGCTTCTTCAATCGTAGGCACTCTTATGTTTTTGTTAGTTTTGAACTGAACACTACCAAGTTTTTCCTGAAACTTTTTGGGATTTCAAATTGAATACATAGTTTTTTGCAAAGGGGCATGGTAGTCTCTGATTGAAGAAACAAGCCTTCGTTTAACAATTTGATGAGATCCTTTCCAAGTCACTGGTTGTTGCTTAAATGTAATCAAACTGATATATGGATATCCTATGCTTTTTGTTCTAATTTCAGCACATGGTTCAAAAGTTTTAACCCCAATCTAACATACAAATGCAGTAAAATTTCGGCTCGACCAATTGATCATTTTGGATTTCCATGACAAATCATCCGTTCAAATGTTTGAGTATTCTTGACGACTGCAATATAATTTTTCTTTTTGGGTACTCAACATGGACTTTTCATAAAAATCTAAAGAAAAGTCTTCAGTTATGTTTAAAAATGGTTCAAATTTAAAACTAGTTTTTCTCAAAATCGATTGAGTTTACACAATAAGTGAAGGTAAAACTTGCCATAGCAGTTTTAGCATGGTGAAAACTATTTTGCGCCGAAGTAAAAAGTGGCCAACTTTGGCTGCTTTTAATCAGCCAAAACAAAAAATAGTAATCAAATAATGGCTCTTTTTCCTCTCCCCCCCCCGCACCTGCAAACTTTTACATGTAAATTTGTTGACCACATTGTCCGGTTGTTATGAAAAGTTACATACAGACTAATAAGGCCACGACAAACATTTTTGATCTTCATACTCAACCTCGTAAAAACACTCGTTACACTAATAAGTTGATGCTGGCGTGAGGTGGGCGGGGATCAAAAAGAGCCCAAATAATAATATATTTTTGGCTGCCTTTAATCAGCCATAAAAAATAATAAATAACCAATTTATAATAAGTAAAAAAAATATCTTTTAAAAATAAAAATTAGGCCAAATTTAGCAGATCACATGCTAAGAAAGCTCAGGAAAATGGGTATTTTATCTGCGCCATCCAAGTTTATGAACCAAAACAAATTTAAATCAGCTTAGTATATTTTAGCCGACTCAAACCACCATGGATATGTTTTGACCGCCTCGACAAAAAAAGATACCCAGCTCTGTTTTCAGCTCTAAAGGTAAATTAAACCTGTGGTCAAGCGTTAGACGCCATCAAACCGAATTACTGATTGTTTTTATCCGGAAATAACGAAGAAATTTTATCACATTTATACGTTTTTTTCTTCTAATTGTGTTGAAATTAAACAAAAAAGATGTAAACAAAAAATGGTTAGAATTTTTATTAATTTGCTCTTCGAATTTATTCTGCAAAATGGGGATCCAAAATTTCTTCAAAATATAGTGGTTGTCTAACAATATATCAAAAGATTGAAGATCAGTTAAAGCGATAAATTCACAGCCAAAATAGAACGATGTTTACAAAATTAGTTGTTCCTACTTTCGAATTTATTCTTGGGCTGGTTTTTTTACCTAGTCATTTCTCGACAATGAAATTAAAGTTTTTGACAAGAACTTTTTTGTAGCCTATTGAAGATATTGACACGCTGAAATAAATATTAAAATAATTTTTTTTAACTCTGATCTTTTTTTTTTGCTACGCTCTCGACTTTTTCATGCGTGCTTTGAAGATTTTAATCTTAATGCTGAAAACGTAAGGCAAAATATTTATACAGAGGGAATTATCCCGCACAACAAAGTTAATCAAAAATACGACTAATTTTCTCAAACTTGATCTTGCAATATTGTGTTTTAGCATAAACTACTCGGAACCAATTAAGAGGCAGTCGTAAAAACTCATAACTTTGCCCCTAATTATGAGCAGCCGTGTTGTTTCGACTTTCGTAAGGAAATTAACGTAATAATTTTGCTCGGTGTGTATTTAATCAATCAAGTTTCGATTTTTTAACTAGCTATATTTGACGTAATGTGTTTTATCATTCAAAATGTGTTTTTTTCTTTAAAAATAAATTTCACTTGTGAACATTTTTTGCAAAGCTATGAGGGCTTAAAGATTTCCAATTTTGACCATTCGTGACAATTTTCGCGCAATATATTTTGCGCTATTAACGCATGAGCGGAGATTTCTTCCCTCTAAATTTTCATTTCTTCCGTTGCAAAGTTTTCGAAGAAAGCTTAGGTGCCATAATTGATTGGTTGCTAGGAGCAAAGTTTAAGACTTTGTACTTTATATGGCGTGTGGTTGGATGATTTGAACAAAAAAAAAACTCAGCCTAAAAAACTCTTTTTTTGTTACATTTCATTTATTACCGCTCCATAGACCTGAAAAGGCAATCAGAACAGTCAGGGTTTTGTCCTGACACGAGCATTTTTGTTTAAATTCAAATTGACTACAGCAGAGTTTGCCATATTTTACTCAGCCTGTAATCTTTCAACTTGAACCAAATCTCAAATTTAATCACACTCATAACACAGTATAACGCTAAAAAAACTTAACGTACACCAATTTTCTGGATAAATCACCAAACTTTATTTCCTAAACAAAAGTTCATGTGTTGTCTAGTTGCCAATTTTTTTACCGTTTATCTTCTGCATCTTCTTCAAAAGCTTCATTATTGAAGTTTAAATTTACGAATTAGGACAACTCGTCCTTTTCAGAAGTATTGGCCAGGCGTTTTTAGTATCGCAATTCTCGATATCACTCTCGGTCGTCTCTGCAGCAGCACGAATCAGACCAAAGTGAGAAATTGGACAACTAAAAATGGCGTGATCTATATGATCTTTTAGATAAAAAATACTGCTGCGTTTTCATCGGCAAGCTATCTTCGGAAAAATCATAATCAAGATCAGGCTGTTTCCGATCACCAATCTGAGTGGTAGCGAATTCTTTAGACGCTCTACTCAGTGTACCAGCCCAATCCTACGACACTGGCTGTTGACAATTTTATCGGTTAACATTTTTTTTTCAAATTCATTCCTCGTTGTTAGGTTTGAGTTGAAAGCGGTGGCGTTGTCATCACTTTCATCAAAGTCATTCGTTATTTGACTGTGTTGCTTTTGTAGCCAAGGCGAAAAAACTTCTGAATATCTAGAGGTTGGTTTGCTTGTTGCCAAAAGCTGATAAGGAAGTTTTTGCTGAAGTCACAGCTTTCATATTGTGGCAGTTGAACGCCATTGGGTTGTTTTCAGTTCTTCACATTGAACGAGAAATCAAGGTGTCTTTATTTCGCTGATTATTCAGCATCTTCTATGCAGCCTCAGACATAACTTTGCCAAAAATTTTCCGCAGTCTACTAAGCCATTCAATCATGAACACTAATGAGTGATGTGTGGTGAATAAAAAACCTAAACGGAAACTGAGTTTCTGGTATATGTTGGAGGTCAAATGTAAACTCAAAAAATATATATTTTGAACATTTTCCAAAAAGCTTATGAAAATCTAATTTTATTTTTTATCGAAAAGCAAGAAAACAAGTCAGGGAAAAAACCACCGACAAAAACTTTTTGCAAAATTTCTTCTAGAAAAAATAACAACAAATATATCCGTCAAGCAAAAAATTTTTGGTTTTTAATTAAAAAACTTTTCAGTAAAACTTTTCAGAAAAATTGATTCAATGAAAACGTTTGAAAACGTTTTTTTTTTAAATTAACAGCCTCCAAAAATCAAAAATGAGACAATTATTAGTAAATATCTCAAGAAAAAGTAGTAGTATTCTCCTTTGAAACCCATCTTTCATCTAAAACAAAACCTCTTTATTTTTTGAGCGGTTAAGGGCATGTTTCCCGGCTAATATGTCCAGTGATTTTCCTCCAAAATTATTTTTAGAACAGGTTTGTAGTATAATTTTTCACTATGTGATAATTATCTAGAGCTCGAGGATCTGATAGAAATGCACAACATTAAACCCGACATGTAATCCGTGAAGGGCTTGGAACGAGGAGATGACAACTTTTTCCAAAAATTCGGTTAGACTGCTTGCAGTGTTCGAGACTTTTGCATCCTAAGAAAACAATTGGGTATTGCCACACTTCATTCAAGTTTCTGTTTATTTTAAGTTATTTCCAGTCCATGAATCTTTTCAAATTGAAATGCCATTTCAAAGCCGAGAATCTCAAAAATTCAAAACCACTAAAAAAAACTATAGAAACCAAGGAATTGATTACATTTTGCGAGTTTGATTTTCCGAACGTGGAGCAAATTCACAACTTTTGTTGTGTCTTAGGGGAATTTTTGAATAATTTTTACTGAAAGCGCTGGACTCTGCCTATATTTTTTTTGATCTGAAGTGGCCTGGAGACGAATTTTGACTACCATAAAGACCCAAAAGCTCAGCTTATATCATGCCGTAGACATCTCAAAATTGGTGAAGTTTGGTGCAGGATGGTACGTATCTGTAGTTCACATTCGTTTTTTAAAGCTGACTGAGCTTTCATATTGTGGCAGTTGAACGCCATTGGGTTGTTTTCAGTTCTTCACATTGAACGAGAAATCAAGGTGTCTTTATTTCGCTGATTATTCAGCATCTTCTATGCAGCCTCAGACATAACTTTGCCAAAAATTTTCCGCAGTCTACTAAGCCATTCAATCATGAACACTAATGAGTGATGTGTGGTGAATAAAAAACCTAAACGGAAACTGAGTTTCTGGTATATGTTGGAGGTCAAATGTAAACTCAAAAAATATATATTTTGAACATTTTCCAAAAAGCTTATGAAAATCTAATTTTATTTTTTATCGAAAAGCAAGAAAACAAGTCAGGGAAAAAACCACCGACAAAAACTTTTTGCAAAATTTCTTCTAGAAAAAATAACAACAAATATATCCGTCAAGCAAAAAATTTTTGGTTTTTAATTAAAAAACTTTTCAGTAAAACTTTTCAGAAAAATTGATTCAATGAAAACGTTTGAAAACGTTTTTTTTTAAATTAACAGCCTCCAAAAATCAAAAATGAGACAATTATTAGTAAATATCTCAAGAAAAAGTAGTAGTATTCTCCTTTGAAACCCATCTTTCATCTAAAACAAAACCTCTTTATTTTTTGAGCGGTTAAGGGCATGTTTCCCGGCTAATATGTCCAGTGATTTTCCTCCAAAATTATTTTTAGAACAGGTTTGTAGTATAATTTTTCACTATGTGATAATTATCTAGAGCTCGAGGATCTGATAGAAATGCACAACATTAAACCCGACATGTAATCCGTGAAGGGCTTGGAACGAGGAGATGACAACTTTTTCCAAAAATTCGGTTAGACTGCTTGCAGTGTTCGAGACTTTTGCATCCTAAGAAAACAATTGGGTATTGCCACACTTCATTCAAGTTTCTGTTTATTTTAAGTTATTTCCAGTCCATGAATCTTTTCAAATTGAAATGCCATTTCAAAGCCGAGAATCTCAAAAATTCAAAATCACTAAAAAAAACTATAGAAACCAAGGAATTGATTACATTTTGCGAGTTTGATTTTCCGAACGTGGAGCAAATTCACAACTTTTGTTGTGTCTTAGGGGAATTTTTGAATAATTTTTACTGAAAGCGCTGGACTCTGCCTATATTTTTTTTGATCTGAAGTGGCCTGGAGACGAATTTTGACTACCATAAAGACCCAAAAGCTCAGCTTATATCATGCCGTAGACATCTCAAAATTGGTGAAGTTTGGTGCAGGATGGTACGTATCTGTAGTTCACATTCGTTTTTTAAAGCTGACTGAGTGCCCCTAATTAAAGCGGATCAAACTAGCACCTATGGATTTCGACTGACGCCGAGTACTTCGTAATTGCTGATCCGAATATGTTGATGAAACACATGGACGAGACAATTGTGAACCATTTTCAAACATAACTGAAGACTTTTCATTAGATTTTTATGAAAAGTCCATGTTGAGTACCCAAAAAGAAAATTTATATTGCATTCGTCAAGATTACTCGTTGACTCTTACCGATTTAACAGTACCTAAGGAGTGGTGTTTTTCCTGCTCAGCAAATACTTGAATGGATGAGTTGTCAAGGAAAACCAAAATGATCAATTGGTCGAGCCGAAATTTTACTGCAATTGTATGTTAGATTGGGGCTAAAATTTTTGAACCATGTGCTGAAATTAGAATAAAAAGCATAGGAGATCCGTATATCAGTTTGATTACAATTAAGCAACAACCAGTGACTTGAAAAGGATTTCATCAAATCGTTAAACGAAGGCTTGTTTATTCAATCAGAGACTACCATGCCCCTTTGCAAAAAAATATGCATTCATTGATTCAGGTTTTCTGAAAGGTTTTTCTGGAAAATTTTCTTTTTGAAAACCCAAAATTTATTGCTTGACGTATATATTTGTTGTATACTAATTATGGAATAAAAATATATTTTTTTAGGCGGCTTTTATAAGTTTTGCAAAAAAATTTGTCGGTGGTTGATTTTTTCAAAAATAGTTTTTTTGTCGGCTAAAAATTTGGGGAAAAAACGTTGCCCGGCCTTTTTTTGAAACTTGCTTTCTAACGATAAACTGATTTTGAACTTTCTAAAAGATGTTAGTTTTTTTGAGTATACACCTGACCTCCAACATGTACAAGACACTCAGTTTCCGTTTAGGTTTTTTTTTACCACATATCACTGCAGTAAATTATTGGCAAAGTTGTATCTGAGGCTGCATAGACGATGCTGAATAATAATCGAAATGAAGACAATTTGACCTCTCGTTCAATGTGAAGAACTGAAAACAACCCAATGGCGTTCAACTGCCACAATATGAAAGCTGTGACTTCAGCAAAAACTTCCTTATCAGCTTTTGGCAACAAGCAAACTAACCTCTAGATATTCAGAAGTTTTTTCGCTTTGGCTACAAAAGCAACACAGTCAAATAACGAATGACTTTGATGAAAGTGATGACAACGCCACCGCTTTCAACTCAAACCTAACAAAGAGGAACGAATTTGAAAAAAAATTGTTAACCGATAAAAATTTCAACAGCCAGTGTCGTAGGATTGGGGTGGTACACTGAGTAGAGCGTCTAAAGAATTAACTACCACGCAGATTGGTGATCGGAACCAGCCTGAACTTGATTATGATTTTTCCGAAGATAGCTTGCCGATGAAAACGCAGCAGTAATTTTATCTAAAAGATAGGATAGATCACGACCGAGAGTGATATCGACAATTGCAATACTAAAAAAGCCCGGAATAAAACTTGGTGATTTATCAAGAGAATTGGTGTACGTTAAATTTTTTTAGCGTTATACCGTGTTATGAGTGTGATTAAATAAATGAGATTTTGTTCAAGTTGAAGCCCGCTTATTCGGGGATACAATTGTATGATGGTTATTTAAGAGTTTTTTTCCTGCATACTCTTGTATGCATCTCTGTTAAATCGAAGTGAGTCATGGTTTTCAGAAAAAATGATTAAACTGACCGTATTGCAGTGGAACACACCAGTTGGTATTTGAACAGTTGGCCCTTAGTGGCGCAAAATATATTGCGCGATAACTGTCCCAAATGGGCAAAATTGGCAATCTTTAAACCCTCATAGCTTTACAAAAACTGATCACAAGCGTAATTCATTCTAAAAGTAAAGCTCAGGAAAAAAATACCTTCTAATTGATATAAATTAATTACGTCCAAAATGGCTAGTAAAAAATCTATGTTTGATTGAAAAAACCACCCCGAGCACAAATATTCTGTTAATTTCATTACGAATGTCGGAACAACAAAGCTGATTATAAATAGGGGCAAAATTATGAGTTTTTACGACGGCCCCTAATTGGTCTCGAGTAGTTTAAGCTTAAACACAATATTGGTCGAGCATTTTAATTTCGATCGACGTTGTTGTGCGGGATAATTCCCTCAGTATAAATAATTTGCGTTACGTTTTCAGCATTACGATTAAAATTTCAAAACGCGCATGAAATAGTCGAGAGCATAGCAAAAAGCAAAAATTGATCGGAGTTAAAAATTTTCTACTATTTGAGTTCAGCTAGTCAATATCTTCAATAGTGTACAAAACGTTTATGTCAAAAATATTAATTTTATCGTCGAAAAATGATTGAACAAAAACCATCCTAAGAATAGATGTTCATTTTCTTCGAAAATAGGAACAATAAATTTTGTAAACATCGTTCTAATTTGTGGACTGGCTGTAAAACTATTGCTTTAACTGATCTTCTATCTTTTAGTATATTGTTAGACAATCACTATATTTTAAAGAAACTTCGGATCCCAATTTTGTAGAAAAAAATTTCGAAGAGCTCGAAGTGATCATTTTTTGTTTTCATCTTTTTTTGTTAATTGTCAACACAATTAAAGAGGAAAAAAACGTATATATGTGATAAAATTTCTTCGCTATTTCCGGATAAAACAATCAGTAATTCGGCTTGATGGTGTCTAACACTTGGCCACAAGTTTAATTTCCCTTTAGTCGGCCGAAACCTAGTTTTCTTCTGAAAACAGAGCTGGGTATGTTTTTTTTTGTCGAGGCGGTCAAAACATATCCATGGTGGTTTGAGTCGGCTAAAATATACTAAACTG
Organism: Symsagittifera roscoffensis; assembly: GCF_963678635.1. Classification (NCBI taxonomy): domain Eukaryota; kingdom Metazoa; phylum Xenacoelomorpha; order Acoela; family Convolutidae; genus Symsagittifera; species Symsagittifera roscoffensis. The sequence goes on from NC_087064.1 coordinate 64,146,042, forward strand.
ATTTAAATTTGTTTTTGTGCATAAAATTTGATGGCGCAGATAAAAGACCCATTATCCTGAGTTTTCTTAGCACGTGATCTGCTAAATTTGGCCTAATTTTGAATCATTAAAAGATTATTTTATTATTTATTATAAATTGATTATTTATTATTTCTTATGGCTGTTTAAAAGCAGCCAAAAACATATCACTATTTGATTATTTATTTTTTTGTTATGGCTGATTAAAAGCTGTCAAAAGTAATCATTTTTTGCTGTACAAACTTGGGCCACAGTGTCTTAAAATAGTTTGCACCATGCAAAATCTGCTATGGCAAGTTTTGTTTTCACTTATTGTAAATCGCTACATACATACATACATACATACATACATACATACATACATACATACATACATACATTTATGCACTAATCGGTCAAGCGCATTCGAGTTGTGTTTATTGTTCAATTTATTTTGTTCTTCTTTTTTCAGTTCAAAGTTTTTCAGTCGATTGTTTTAACTACGTCGATTTCTTTCAAAACGTTTTTCTCCAGTCAATTTTCCCCAATTGCTGTTAACATTTCTTCGCGGTCTGAAAATGTCGGTTGCGGCCGTCTGAAAATATTTGGTCGCGACTGTCTGATCAAAAAACCACAACCTCGACCTAGGTGGAGTGCGCTCAATGAGTCCAATTTTTAGGAAAACGAGCTGAATATGTCCAATTTACAGAATAAAAAGTTTAACGACCCATGATTTTAACCAAATTGAAATAATTAGTTTGTGATGTTGGTTAAATAGACTACATGATCAGTGACTCTTAGGAAATTTTAGAACAGTGGCCGCAGAGAGAAATTGGGTACTCAGCGGAATGGTTGGACTACTTCGAGGAGATTTTTTTTCTGAAGTGGAATGAACCTAATTTCTGGTCCCCATTTTGCCATGGACTGAGTTGAATGTCTGCAAAATGTGAGCTCTAAACTGAGCGCCAGCGGTTCTGTTTTTTTTTTCGTGATAACTCGGGGACCAATCTCACTTTTTTCTTAAATTTGAGTGTGTTCGATCCTACCATGTTTCGACTTATGTGTTTGATAATTCGATTGTGTGCTTCAAGTCTTTTTTCCAGCAGAATTTTTAACGTGTGTTAGCATATGTTTCGACAGTTTTGAATTTAATGTCCTAACTTTCGAAGAAAGTGAGGAAATACATTTGCTCTGGCGTTTTCTTTCTGCAGGCCAGTTACGACTTTGTAACAAGCCATTTAAGGAGTATTTTTTATCTGAAAACTTATGGATGTACTGAGCTTTGCCTGTAGCATTTGTTTTGCAAAATTTTGAAAATTTAAAACTGTCAGTTCTTACAAACGCCTGATATACTTTGTGCTATTAATTTGTAGATGGCAAATTTATTTTTGTATTTTAAATTTTGCGTGGGAGACGATTTTAAAAATACATTTTTTTTCGTTTGCTTGAAAAGTTTATCAGTTTCTAATTAAATCGAACTTTTCTTCACAGACGTTGAAGTGCAGTGGGAAAGTTGAGGGGGCGTCCTTGATAAAAGCAGTCTTGTTTTACTTACCTGTTCACAATATATCTTATCTTCGAAACTGTTAATGCTGTATTTGAGATTTTGAACTTGCATTGACAGCAAAATTGCTCCTGACTGATTAAATTGAATCAAAGAACGCATTTGTTTGATTGACTTTGGCTCAAACGTAACCTCAAACACAGATAAATAAAATTAAAACACGACAAAAAAAAACATTATTCGATTTGTTTCGAGTTCGACCGAAAAGTGTTCTCAACAGAGAAGAGTTTCAAACGAGAAAAATGATTTCGACTGAGTTCGGAACAAAAATTTTCTCAGCCGAGAAGCTTTTTGAGTGAAAAAAAATCCAATGTGTTCGGCCTAGGAATAAAATTTCCGCTGTTTTTCAACCAGGGGTTTTTACGAACAAGATTTTTTTTGTGTTTGTATGTATGTGTTTGTATGCACTCGAATCTGGATGCGGATAGGCTGACAAATGCCTAATAAGAAAGTAACTACGATGGTACTTTTTCTGATTCAAGCTTGATTTGAATGCTTTCTAGCTTTCATTTTTTGTGATAACAATTTTATAGTTGCCCCAAAAAGATTGCTTGTGTTTTACTTTGGGACTATGTGTAGGCATCCTCGTGGCGTTGCGGTATATGATCAGCAAATATACTGATCTAGCTAACTGCACATCAAAAATATATATTTTCCAATTATTTTGCAATCTGCATCTGTAAGCAGGCAAAAAAATCCAACAACAAATTCATTACTTAAACTGCTCGAAACTTTTTATAAAGCGCAATTTCTGTTGGGATTTTGCGCAACCCATGTTACGACTAATGTTTCGAGCAACTCTTTTTGCGACTTTCCGCGACCAATGTTGACATTTTGCGAGACCCATGATGCGACTATGCGCGATCAATTTTTAACTATATTGCGACTTTGCGCGACTCATGTTGCCACTTTGCACGACCCATGATGCGACTATACGCGATCAATTTTTAACTATGTTGCAACTTTGTGCGACTCAAGCCTCTTGCGGAGTATGGAATTTCGGTTGCAGAAAGTCGATTTTAGCGACCCAATTCGGTCGCAACACGAGTCGCGGACCTTGAGCCTGGGTGTGTCAACTGCAAAAATATTTTGCAGTAAGCTTTCAACGTCGTTCACAAAATCGTCGAAGAGCGTATAAATAAGTCCAAGGGCAATTTCAAACCCTTAAGTCTTCATCAAACACAGGTTGCAGGTGACTTTTTTTAATTATCAAAGAATCAATATTTTCCTTATGACAAAAAGTTTTCCATGGAAGAAGTTGGTCTAAGTAAAAAAATACTCGTATTTTATATGCAACAAAACTTTTTCGGATTAAACTAAATAAAAACACTTGATTCATAGCATTTTGAATGCGTTTCTATGTAGGTTGTTGTAATTAACAATTTATGCGCGCTCAATTTAACCTAATTTCATTTTCCAAAAAAACAGTTTGTATCAGGGCGAGGCTGTTTTTTTAACGTCGTTGGAAAAAAAAAATTCGTTAACATTTAAAAAAAGAGCAAAAACTTTTTTTTTGTTTTAAATAGTATCCTTCCATAGGCTAGTGATTATTTTTGAGTCTGGTAACAGAATAATAAAACTATGTTCATTTTGCTCCTGACGTTTTAACAAGCCAAGTTGACAGCTTTAAAATCCCATAAAATTGCAAAAAATGGTGCAGGTAAAACATGTTTGGAATACGAAAATTCGTCCATCAGTATTTTTTAGACAATATTTTTAAAATTCCGTCAAAATGGCTCGTTGAAAATTCAAATTTTGCCTGAAGAGGAGGCCACCAGAGCACATTCATTATGTCACTTTCTGTGAAAATTGTAACACTGTCATCCAGAAGTAAGATCTCTTTAACTATATCCCCCTATGGTACCTGGTAACGAAGAATAATTCAACTGTTAAGCATATGAGTTTTTGAACCTAGTAACGAATCTTTCCTTTTGCAAGGGGGGGTAAATATTTAAAGTGATCCCAGAAATATTACACGCCTAGAGGAAAAGAAAAGGTTAATGGATAATCTCGCTTCCGACGGACGAGCATTTTTTTTTATCTGGTTGATTGAATGCTGGTAGTTTTATTCTCACCCTTACTACAAAATCACGAGTCCTTGCTTGCACTGTGAAATTCGATCAGTTGGATTGAATAGTTGGTCTTGATGGCTTCTTAAAATTCGCACAGTTTGAAACAGAACACTTCACATTGATTCAATCTAATCACATCTTCATCCCATCAAAGTAATCCTACTTTTTCCATTTGCGATTTAAAATTGTTTCACAGTCTGACTATTATTCTTTCTTTTCAGATGAATGCATGGATGAGTGTCCTATATGGTCTATACGCCCTTTTCCTAAAAGCTACTGTTCTATCTTAATCAGAGATAAAACCCTGAGTGCACATATGTCGGTTTATAAGGTCACGGCTACTCAAAGATCAGGCGATGAAAAGGCTATTATGATTCATGGTGTATAGACTGCTTATAATAGGTACAATTAGATAAATAATGGGGAAAAAAAACTTATGATCGGCCATAGAAAATAACGCTAAAAACGCGCAAGAACAGCGACCCTCATTTATGAATTAGCAGATACATAAAGTTATGTCAAAGTTATATCAAGCAGGGGCGGATCTAGGATTTTCTCGGGGGGGGGGGGGGGGGGTCGGATTTTCAAAAAAAAATCGAAAATTTTGTGACGACCTTTTTTTTTTAGGTCGACCAAATTGATTGCGGGCAAATTTTTGAAAAAAAATTGATCGCAGGCAAATTTTTGAAAAAACAGTCAAAAAAGCCGTTTTTGGGCACATTTTGTAAAATTTTGACAAAAAAAATAGCGTTTTTTTTGGCGCGCGCTCCCCCTCAAAGTTAGTATATATTGGCGCCCAAGGCGCCTTTAAAAAATTTTAGGGTAGTTCGGCCAAAATAGATTTCTTAAAAAGTATCACAAGGGGGACCCTTTGGGTCGGCAGGGGGTCGAATCCCTGAGGAGGAGGCGTCCACCATCCCCCCCCCCCCCCTAAATCCGCCACTGATATCAAGTTATGTCAAAGTTATATCAAATTTTAGCCCAGCCTTAGCATTGAATCACTGCGATCGATTATCAATGTTCAAAACGATGAAAGAGCTAATAGCTAGGCTGGCCCTACAACCACCCTGCAACAAATGATGAGCATGTCTACGCTCAGCGCCAATAACACTGGTTTACCTTAAATTAGGCATCACACAATAGCTCTCTCTTAGTGTTACTTGGAAGAATGACGCTATTATTGTTCCGACTTTCGAATTGATTTTAAATTTGGACCCAGAACAACAATACCTTTCGGAAGATATCAAAAAGTTCCGTCACAAATTGGTAATTCAAAGTTGAAGTTTGCCTGGAGAAAAACCACCCCGATCTCAAGTGGGTCATTTCCTTCGAAAACGGGAGTAATAAGAACCAGAAAGCTGAAAAAGTTCTCAACCGTACAGGGTGATCAGTGTATTAGATTCCATAAAAAAGCAGATTAGGACATTTTGTTCCGTCGTTTTCAAGCTCAAAGCCGCGGTTCGACCGAGTTTTCCTGTTTTTGACGACAGCTTAAAAGGTTTAAGCCATAGTCAAAAATGTTTCGTTTTATCTGTTTAACTTTTTTCATCCACTTAAGAATGCACGAGAAAAATTAGATTTATCGATTTCAAAGCTAACTTATAATCTAATGGTACTCTTGTGAAAACTAACCAATGGGAAAATGTGTGTGAAAAAAATTGTTGATAATTATAAAATATTCCTGAAGCCTCTTAGCTAGCTTAACTTATTTCATTGCTTGGGAGGAAATGTAGTGAGAAAAAGAAAAAAGAAAAAAATTGGGGAACATGTTGTCGGCGGCCATCATTTTGCTGGAAAACATAGTCAACCAATCAGCATCCGATGTCAATTATTTGCATTTTGCTTCTTATCTCCGTTTTTTAATTTATCCATTTTTCATTTATATTATATTGCCCCTAAATTTCAAAAATTTGTTTTATATAGTTTAACAAATTCTTATATCAAAACTCTATCCAAACTTTATCAAACTTTGTCCACAATGAACGTGTCGCGCTACTTGATCGAACGCTGTCTGCATTTATTCGACAACGCATTTCAAAATTACCTTGAACCCGTTTCTAGCCCTGCAAACTCATCTGCAGATGATCTATTTGAGTTCATTTTCCTAGCAGAGGAAGCAGTTCCCCTTTTTAACGAGTGTGAACTGTTTGTGGAGAGTTTCTATACGTTGGGCGACTACCTCAGCCTGGCCGCATATGCGATTATGTTTGGGGGAATCGGTCTGAACTTGTTCGTGTTGTCGGTGTTGCTGATAGACAGCACCAAAACTGCCTCCGATCTCTACTTGATGAGTATTTCCCTCGGAGACATCTCAATGTGTTTGGGGGTGCTCTTCTCCCAGAGAAACTTCTTCGAAGACAACTTCACAGCCCTCCTAGGAAACATCATGTCTGGTCTAGGTGAGTAGTTGACACAGTTGCAGTCAAGATCCTTTCTTAAAACATCTCATGCCCCCTGAACTCCTGAGTGTTCCGATGGGCCCTGAACTCTTTTCGAATAGTTTTTAATCATGAAAAAATTAATAACTTTAAGTTTCGGACAATATCAATATCAAACATCAAGTTTCATCAAAAGTGTGAAAGTTTGAGTCATATGAAACTAATGCGACTGGTCAGCTTGCCCCAATCAAATTTGGAACACTTTTTTGGCCCGGGATAATTTTCTTATGAATAATTTGTTTTACGCTTTCAGCAGCTTGAAAAAATTTTTAAACGCGCATTATTTAGTCCGGAGCATGGCCAAATTGACAGTTTTTAAACCAACAGAATTTTACAAAACGTATTCGAAGGTAAATATATTTTTTAAACTTGAACTACGTGAGACGATTTTTTGAATGAGGGATAAAAATTTGTGATTAAGATTATGATTGTTTAGTTTTGGCTGAATAAAAAACCAAACCCAAACATAAATACTACGCACTTTTCGAAAAACGGAACGCAATAATTGGTAGTTCGAACATTCGGAAACAACCAAATGCGAGCCAATTTAATTCAGCCAAGTATGATCATCGTGTAGTTTTTCCGTTAAACATGTTAACTTAAGTGAGTTTAAAAAAAAACATTTTAGTCAATTTGGGATAACAAGACTGCAAAATATTTTGTTCCACCAACGTGTGAGCAGCAAATTTATCCTGTCTAATGATCATTCAAACAAATTGAGTAAAGTTAACTCGTCTCAAGGATAGTTATTATAAGTTAAATGACTGTCGAGGCTGAGGCAAAGTTATTCTAACCAACAAAATTTTAAATTTTGGATCAATTCGCACATTTCTTTTTTAATAATATGATATTTACGCCTAATTTTTTCTGCTGAAACTTTTGTTGTTTAGACTCTAAATAGGTTTGGGGTGATTTTTCAAGACAAATTTCGACTTCTTAACTAGTCATTTATTACCAGAAATTTTTAATATCAACTGAAAGCTTTCGATGTCTTGATTTAAAAGCTTCCTTTTTTTAAAACTTGGGATCATTTTTTGCAAATTCAACAGTCAGGGGCGAAATTAGGGGGGGACACCTTCCCCATCTCAGGGATTCGACCCCCTGCCGACCCAAAGAGTCCCCCCTTTGGTACTTTTTAAGAAATCCATTTTTGGTGACGGACCCTAAAATTTTTCTAAAGGCGTAGAAAAAAGGTCGTCAAAAAGGTCGTGTTGCAAAATCTGTTAGTTTGGGATAATTAAAGATCGATGTACTTCGTGGTATTCACGCAAGGAGCGGTTATTTTATCAGGCTCTTGAATGGCTCCAAAATGAGTTGAGGTATGAGAGTTGCGCTAACTAAAACGTTACTGTATGCTAAAAAGGTCACGTCGTGCTTTAAAAGTGTAAGAGATGATTTCTTAAAAACAAATGTTTTTTAAATGGAGCACTATTTAATAGTCAGTCGGGCCATTCTGGGCCATGTTACGGGCTGATTTTTTAAAGTCTTTACATATTTCATTGCAAAAACAAAACAAGACTGCTCGTATCAGGGCGAAGCCCTGAATGTTCCGACTGCCTTTTACCGTTTATGGAGCAGTAATAACATAAACAACGTATAAAAATTAAATGAAGAAAAATAAATGAAAAATTTCTTTTTTTTTAATTTGAAAACTTTTTGATGAAAATCATCCCCCCACACGCCATATAAAGTACAAAACAATAGATTTCGCTCCTTGTAACAAATCAATTATGGCAAATAGGCTTCTTTCAAACAATTTGGAACAATTTCTAGGACGGATTAAATCTCCGCTTACGCGTTAATGGTGCGAATTATATCGCGCGCTAATTGTCCCAAATTGGTCAAAATGGCCAAAATGGTAATCTGTAAACCCTCATAACTTTACGAAAAATTATCACAGGTGAAACATCTTTTCAAAGTTAAGCTCAGGACAACAATAGCTTTTGAATGATATAAAAAAATTCCATCAAAAATGGCTAGTTAAAAAGTCGAAATTTGTCTGAAGAAAAAAAAACCTACCCGAGCACAAATATTCCGTTACTTTCGTATCGAAAGTCGGAACAACAAGACTGCTTGTATCAAGACAAAACTTTAACTATCTGATTTTGTCTTAGCATCATCAATTAGTTTTGGCGAGCAAAAGTTTTCAGAAGTGAGATAAAAAATTTGAAGGATTGTCTCCCTCATGCTACGTAAAGTAATGACTTTGACTCTAATGAAATTTCGATAAGGCCAAATAGCTTGCATCAATTCAGTTTCGAACGATCTTTGAGCAAATTTAATTTTCCGCTTATGTTTCAATATCTCATTTTTATAATGCCAAGTTGGTTGAAATTGCATTTTCAAAACCCATATTACTCAAAGCCCAAAAATTATTGCCGCAGATGAAAAAGAATACTTAATCTAAAAGCAGTAGTTGTGGTTGAACACGTGGCCAAAATTTGAAAATATTTTATAAAATCAAAATTGATCAGAAGAACTTAATCGGATCGAGCACATTTAGTTTGTCACTTTCTATAAAAATTAGAAGAAAAATTATGGTATAAAATCAAATTTGATCAAAAACGCTCCTTATACTGTTTTGAAGCAGTTTTTATTGGCACATTCTGATTGGTAGGGCAAATTTATACTACATTTTTTTAAATGTTTTTTTTTCAATTTTTGATTTAATTGTCACGCTTTGTAAATTTAAGTTTTTCCCTTGACTTTGTAACTTACCAGTGTACAAAAGCATCAAGTTTTGGGTAGTTTTCCAACAATTAACTATAACCTTACTGTTTTTCCTTTCTCATACAAATTATACGAGAAGATTTCTTATCAGTTTTTATAAATTAAGACGCCTCACTCAACGTCCAAAGAGTCACCTTCGATTTTACTATTTCATGACATCTACTTTCGGCCGATCTACCATCATTTTGTTCAAAGGCCCCTTTGGCGCCATCATATAGTAAATACGATGGGGTGGCGCGCCAAAAAACGCTTACTTCGGTGAAAAATTTTCAAAAAGTTATATAATACGGCCTTTTTGGACTATTTTTTTCCCAAAGTTTCGCCTGCCACCTGTTGCGCAAGTTATTTTGCAAAGAAAGTACTGTTTACTTTTTATGGAGAGATCAGAAAATCAATTGGGTTCCAACAATAAAATACTCTCAAATTTTCAAAGATTCGAAACTCAAAATATATTGTCCACCCAGAGGCGGATCTAGAATTTTTTCGAGGAGGAGGAGGGGGTTGGGTTCGTGGTTTTAAAGTTTTTATAGATGTTTTGTCGGTATTTCTTAATTCCACCAGATTGATTTTCCCAGCGCTCAAAGAAACAAAGTAAAGATTCTAGTTTGGATCAGCCGAATATGGATGCCTAAAAATAGTACCAAAGGGGGTAAGGAGGTTCGAATTCCTCTCCAACCCCCTAAACCTGCTCCTGTGTCCACCCCCTAGATTTCAAAATCGTGAGAAATCACAAGCATGACAATTTTGTTTTTCTAACGAAAATGGTAAGCAGAGAAAAAGAATTTTGTTAGGAATTAGGCATTTGTAAAGCACAACTTATTTCTTTTTGTTTTTGTCAAAACAAAATTTTTCGATGCGTTCAGTTCAAGTGCAAAAATCAAGAGATTTAAAAAAAATTGAACCGTAAAAAAATTGATAGCAATTAATCTAACACAACCACAACCAAAATTCTCGCTCCATTTTAGAGCTCTATTTGAAATAAAAACTTGCTCTCCGAGGAGAAGGATTCTTTTTGAAACGGTAGTAGCACCCTAAATAACATAAATAAATTAAGGAAATTGCGAATACTTAAAATGCAAATAACTTATTTAACAATTGACACAAGCTCATTTCTTGCAAAAACAGCAAAATAGTTAGTTAGTTGCGTATATCCTGTGGCTTCTTCAACTCTACGATCGAAGAAAGGCATTTACTAATATTTAATCACTTCAAAATTATCCAACGCAAATTTATCAAAAAGCAACGTTGGCTTCAATTCACATTAAATTTGAAAGGAAGCGCGCGCAAAGAAAACGCAACTTTTGAAGGATATCTTCCAAAAAATGCTCAAATGGCATTTTAGGTGTTTTTTTTTTAAAGATGCTCGTTTAGCATATTTTGAAAGCCATATGATCCCTCCGGATTATATATATAACCAAGGGTTTGGCCAGGGTAAATGACAAAGGGGCTTAGATTCCATACACTCGCCCCATAGAGTATATTCGTTTCGCAAAAGTTTTGTTTTACTCATTTGATAATTCTAATTTGAAATTATTGTAAAAATTTAAGGGCACGAAAGAAAAATAAGGCCAAAAAAATCCACTCTAATAAGTTTTAAATAACTATCATTAATTTTAGATTTGATAAAATAAAGGAATTAAATCGATTTTTTGTTCCATTTTTTTGACTAACGGCAACATCAGAATCGATTAATTTGTTAATATTTTAGACCACAGAAATCCACTATAATTCATTTTTTTAACTTTTCGTAGATTCGAAAACCTGATTTTGGTCTAGTCTTGAAAAAAAAATCGAATTTCTTAGACCTTGTACACTTTTTGGACAATAAAATTACAAGGCCAAGCCAAATTTTTGTGAGCTTTTTTCGGAAACGTCTTTTTCAAATGAAAAAAAAACATACAGCATTAGTGCAATCTAATATTCGGTGTTAAATTTTAGTATACTGATCTACAAAAAATGATCGGAACTAGAACCAAAATTATCACCCAAAATTATGTTCAAAATACGGGTTTTTTTTATTTCCCCGCCTACAAGCATTTTCAAGTAACGTTACTGTTTCTACACTTCGATTGTTATGATAATTGACACGCGGACTGATTAGGCCATGAAAAAATATTTGGACTTCATAATCAACCTTGAAAAATCACTCATTACACCATAAAATTGATGCTTATGTGAGGTGGGGGGAAGAAAAAAGAGCTAAAAAACGCAAATGAAAATCCCTTACAGATGTCAGAGCTAAGAACAAAATAAAAATTGGCGAAAGAAGTGATTTTATATGAGTAAGTGAAAAGCAGGTTTTAGATCATTGTTATCTGAAACATAATCAGAGAATAATCTTTAAAAAACTCTAATCAGAAGCACTTGAAATCGACCTGTAGATCCAATGATCCAATGGTGGTTCTCCCAGATACTACAATCTGTCTTTTTTTCTTCAAGAAAGTTCCATGTTTAATATCTGCATGTACCAAGAATCAAAACCAGAAGTGTACGTAATTTATGTGAAGCAAATGTCAGTTTGTCATTCTGTATCAAAATTGATACAAAAATGGTTTGCGGCTCTTAACAATGAAGATATAAAAAAAATAATGAGCTCAAAATAGTGATAATTGTTTTATAATCGATCTTCAAATATGATGATTGAAGTTTCATTGAATGCCTGTTTCAAATGAAGAAAACATACAGCGTTAGTGCCATCTAGTTGTCAGTAGTATAGTAAAAGTGGCTAGGAAAATGACGACTTTTAACCCCCCCCCCCAAAATTCGGTGTGCCGTTGCACTTTTAACCCCCAAAGGGGTTAAAGCCCCTACTTTTTCAGGCACGCATGTTTTAAGGGGGGTTAAAATTGGTAATTTTCCAGCCACTTTATGGAAACGGGAAAGGAATTAAGTTTTGGTTGGTGCATGTTTTCCCTTTGACTTTGACAGTTCAAACTTTACTGCACGCGTTATATTGTGGATTATTTTGTAATCTTTATCGCCACGTGTGGAATTAAATAAAATGCTGTGATATTGGTAAGTTTATATTGTTGTTTTGAATACCCCCTCCCCCTCACGATTAGAGTTGTTGATTATTTCACTTTTTGGTCAAAAGAACAATTTTGAAAAGCTTTATTTCCTGAATGAAAAGTACTATAAAGCGAATCATTTACATTTATAATCAGAAGTTATTTAGTCAGAATCGTCTAATATAAAAGCACGTCGATTTAAGCATCACCGTTTAGGTGGTCTAATTTCTTCCCGCTCGTTTTCTCGAGCTTCAATGTCCAAATAGGGGCAGTTGTACGCTGCTGGTTCTGACTCATTTTGCCCACTTAGCTGGTCGAAATCTACCAAATCCTGTTCTATCTCTTGATCAGTGTATGTGGGTTGGTTGAACCCCATATCTGGTGGAGTAAAAATATCCACATAATACCCGCCCTGCGCTTCTATATCTTCAGCCAAATCCTCCCCACTTCCGTTATCGGTGGGAGTGGGGACCACGGCGTCGTCGTCTACGTCGTATTTGCCCCAGTCCATGGTGCGTCCAATTTCTCTTATGAACATATCCTCACGCAAACGTTTATGTCCGAAAGGACTAGTAGTTACTCTGTCTGCATGTATATAGCGCTTATTGTCAAATGCGCTCAGGGAAATTTTATTCGTTATTATGGTTTGTAAATTGTGATTGCAAGAATTTATCCTCACATTTTCTGACCGGACCAGCGAACAGTAAGTCAATGTTTGTTTAAATTTATTATGGGTTAGCTCCATTTTCGAATATTTATAAATACCTTTTGCGCTTTTTTTGTCCATGTCTGAAACAAAAATACAATCAATTTACTTCAAATTTTTAACAGTTTTTTCTTTTTTCCACATAAATACCTCCATTCCCCCCCCCCCCAACCCTCACTACATAATCTTATGATTTGTTTTTGTTGCCCTTTTCTAAAATGGTAATTGCAAAATGGTAAAAGAAAAGAAACTTACTCGAAGAAATAATGCTGTACAGTTTGGGTTTTAGTCCGACGTACTCCTGTATGATCTCCCCAGCAAACTCGTCCTTGAATTTCAGGGTAACGCGCAAATTCTCGTTGGTGTAGAGGGGGTGGGTGGCTGGTAGATTTGAAAAGTCAAAATGATTTCGCAGTTCATGGTTTTTCTCAATTTCATTGTAGAGATCTTTGCTGCGGATTTCATACAGGAACGAATCAGTGTCCGAATATAAAAGAGTAGCGTCAAAATTTTTCTTGATTATGTTGTAATGGAACTGGAACATGTAAAATTTTGCCAAATCTAGTATCGTTGCACCAACAATTGTGGGCTTATCCCATTTAATGTTCACAGGTTTTGAGGTTACAGATACCAAGTGTTGGTCAATAATTTTTATACTGCTAAATATTTTTTTCCTTGATAAATTTTGCAGTTCTTCAGCATTGCGAACAATATCTACAATAAGTCGATACCTTTTTGATTCGCAGAATTTTCCAAACGCACTATTTATTATTTGCTTGAAGAAATCTTGTTCAAACTTGGTAGTAGCTTTTTTTCGGAGCTCAGTGTTCAACTGAACATATGGTGCAATAAATTTTTCTTGTCCAAACTGCAGTACTCGATTAACTTTTTCAATTTTCAAACCAAGTTTGATATAGAGCTGAAGTGTTAGGTAGAGTACAGTATAGTTTTTCTTTGGAAAGAAGTTTTGTATGAGCTTTGGCGTAATGCCCACTTTATCCGAAATGTTCATTTTTTTCAACATGTCCAATTGGAGCTCACTGAGCCACATTTTGGACACAACTTCTTTTGTTGGGGCGAGTGGGTAATCCGAATGTGCATCATGCAAATGATCGGGGTATAAAAGATCGACGTCCAAAATGTATCCAATTTCGGATTCTCTGCTCGTGTTGAGAATTTCGGCTATAGTAACTTGGTCATTAAACTCGAATGAGTTAAGTGGAAGAGGAAATTTTTCCATAATCCCGCCATATAAATTGTTCGCGTCTATCATGAAGAGGAAAGTGTTAGGCTGTTTAGGGTCGTAATTTTTCACAAATTTATTGTTGGCGGAAACAAGTCTTTTTTCAAACACACTTGCAATGCCCCCCCTGATCAGGTTTTCTGCCATATCCAAGTGCTTTCTATTAGTGAGCAAATGGAGGTCAGCCTTGCATTTTCGCAAAAATGCATCCCCTGAGAGATTGCTAACCGTGAAATATTGAGCACAATCTAGCTTATATGTTTCATAACACACTCGTCTAAACTCTTCAAAAACGCATGCAAGAATCAAGGTATCAGTTGTTGGATACAAATCGCTGTATTCGCCCAAAGTCTGACAACCGAAACGAGTGTACACTAACCATGCATGTTGGTATTCTTTTTCACTGACACTAACAACACCTCCTTGCAGCGTGTTGGTCCACTTGTCGCGTGCAGGTAGTCCATCTTCTGTGTATCTTGCATGGCTGTCAACATACGAGTAGGGGAAGTAACCTTTTTGTCGAATCAATGCTTTATCTTCTTCCGGTCGGGTAGCAAAGTGGTTATTGAGATATATGAACTTTTCCACGGGTAGATTTCGAGCTAGCTCATCAAGTGAGCTGTTCATAAATTTACAACTGTCCACAAAACGGATTTCTTCGTAGACATGTTGGACATTTCCTTTTTCGTTAGTGTACGATCTAATCCACACTTTCATTTTAAGTGAAATAAATTTTTCGTCATTGAGAGGAATGACCGAAAAGGTGTTTCTGGTATTGGTATCTTGCAGACTCTTCAGTACATGGTGCATATCATAATTCTGGAGATTGTGGGCAAAAACAGGGGTGAATTGTATGGTACGTCTCAAGAAGTTGCATTTGCTGTGAGCCCATCCGAGGAATGATCCATCGAAATGATTATGGTCCAAAACTTTCGCGTTAGTTTCGGAGAATTCCTCTTCGCAGATCCAGCATTTGTCACTGTCTTCAAGAATAGTGGTGCTTCCGAGGTAGTTCGGGTATCGTCGTTTTTTATTATGAAAGTCACGCGCCAATACTTCCAGCATTCGAACGAATTTAGTCATGGCGTCCACTCCTCGATGAAGTGAAAAACACGCCGGTTTCGGGTTTTCAGCTTCCACAACGACAAGGCAAAAACTGCTGGGCTTATGTTTTTCAATCATGGTTGTGCTCGAGCAGGTAGGATTATTTCTCACCGTCTCCACCTTCTCCAGCACAGACTCCAAATCAAAGTAAACCGCGAATGGGCTATAGCTTCGAGCACCGATGTTTTTGAAGCCTACGCTGCTCTTGTCAACATTTGGCATGGTAACGATTGCTGGTTCGTTCCCCATGCAGATTAGCTGGTGGCGCTCAAGTCGTTCCTCAGATGAACACCGGTGGAAGCAATTTCGGCACAGCATGTTTCTCGATCTCAGTTTTCTTTTTTGCATTTTGCTCACTAGCTTGTTCAGGTCTTTTATCACGACGTAGTGATGCGTGCCCATATCGTTTAGAAGCAGCAAATCCACAACAAAATTAGTCTGATATTTTGACACTCTCAGGGGTAGAAGAGTCTTTTCATTGTACCTAGAGAAAAATTTTGAATGATATTTTTATACTAATTTTTAATGTCATCATAATAATAATTCTTCAACGAATGTGCAGCCAACCATTTGTTCTGATGTGCTTAGATACAGCTTCACACCAATAAAAAAAAGATTTGATTAAAACTTCAACTAACCTGAAGACATTCACTTGCACTTCATTCAAAATTTCGAAGCGTGCAATAGCCGGTAGTCCCATTGGGTACACAAAATCACCAGTTGGCTCGTGCGCTCTTGAGTTTCTGCGATAATCATAGAAGCTCGCTTTCTCCTCCTCTCTACTCTGCATCGTACGAAGAGTGAGCGTGATATTGTTCTGCCGATGATACTCAGCAACGAAGCAGTACTCAAAGCATCGATCGTCTTCATAATTGCGAATATTCAACAAGAAGCGTTTGAGTTTCAGTAGATCGGCTGGTAGTGGCAAGTACGATGAACCCCTGATCGGTGCAGACTTCACCGTTTTTAGGACAATCTTATCAATCCTGCGGATTCTCCAGCCACTACCATGAGACGCATATTGATGGACAGTAGACAATATTTGGTCTACGCAATCATAGAATTGGTCCTGGGTCCATCCTTGAACGTCTACAGCAAGCATTTTGCAATTGGCGAAGATGGTTATTACTTCTTCTGTGCCATCTGCCTTCTCTTTTTCAAGAGTTACTTCTGCCGACAATTGAGCTTTCTGAGGCTCATACATAGTGTTTTGAAGTATCAGCTCTTCGATTTCGTCTCTCTTGGTCACGAATAGCGCTAGTAGGTCCACTTCCGTTTCCATCGGCACGATATCGTATGTCCTGACTGCTCCATCAAAAGCTGTCTCAGGCTGTATAGAAGTGAGGATTTCTCGGCTCACATCCCATGCTGGCAGACCGTGTTCGTTTAGCATATGCGCAGCATATGCGCGATCATTTTGGAACACATTCATGTCGTAGAGACAAATTCTTCTTTCTTCCGTTTCATCGATTGTTTTGTGACGCTCCACGACATGTTCCCAAATGACGCGAAGTGACTTATCCTCTAGTTCACAGTGACCACATATGTAGTCGGTTTTCACAGGATCAATCTTGTGAACAGCCAGTTTTTTTTGGCAGAGATTACAGGGTACGACTTTTGTAGACATTGCGAGGTGGTTGTTTTTGAGAACTTTGATATTTCGGAGAGCTAGGTTCAAATAAAGCAGATACTGGTTTACAAGTCAAAAGAGATCAAGTGATTTTCCGTTTGTTTTACGACTGCTATTAAATCTGTTTAGATTTTCAAACTTTTTTTTATCATTTGCTTAATTGCCAAACAAGGAGTGGTTTCCTAAGGTGGAGCTTAGATTAATAAAATCGAGAGGGTGCGCCCAAAATACTCTCAGATACATCAAAGGAAACAATTTCGGCTCATTAGATAAACCTATAAAATAGTCTCATAAATCAACCAAATTTTCTGAATTAACCACAAAGTTCCTAAACAAGTTGTGTAGCTTCAAACAATTCATCGGCACTCAATTCAAAAAGACCTCACCCCAGTAGACCTAAGCCAGCAGAGTGAAATGAAAGCCTTACACCGATTGTAGTTAATCATCAATTGAGCTGTCAAAGAAGTGATAAAGCTTCATATCATGATTTTTTTTAAAATTAAATAATGGGAATTTTTCATGTCAAACTTCTGAAAATCGAAAAAATCAAACAGGTCAATTTATTCTTTTTTGATTTTTTCTTGTTTTTATTATATTCATTCTGCGTATATGTTCACTAATTCAGGTATCTGTTGGGTCCTTTGCAGTGTTTCAGCTTTTACTTTTAGATGGTTTCCACTGCAGGGTTGTGAGGAGCATTGGCTCAGTGGATATGCAGTCCGTTCAAAAACCACCGAATATATTTTGAAACGTGGCCGCCTAGACTCGAAAACGGCGGCTACGCCTTGTTTTTGACCCCGCTGAGTCTAAAAAAATTGGTTTCATCCATTTCTGAGCACGGCTTCATAGTGAACGACACTTGGCCAACGATGAATTTTAATGAATTTCGATTTTCACAAAAATAACATTTCAAAAAGCGTTGTATCAAGGAACTGGGGGTTTCATCAGCCGTAATACCCTTATAGCAACAGTATGAGATAAAGTTGCAGTTCACGAAATCAATTTTTGGCAATTTTTGGACAAAAAACAAAAACGAAATTTTGCATACTTTTTCTGGTTTGGGTTTTGAACAGAAATAACTTGTTAGGTGCTGCATATACAGGCAAACTTTCATTAGCTAAGTTGATCACCTACTACTGGTCGAAACCAGAGGATAATTTTTGATACCACTGTTTGTTTCAAACAAAATTTTGAAACTCTTAATTTTTTTTCAAAAACAAAAAAAAATTTTAAATATGTTTTTTTTTGTTTAGTTTTATTCTTTCAAAGATTTCTGAAAAAAAAGTTAGAGAGCAAACATTAAATTAGAAAAATCAAAAACAAAGCGTAAACAAAGATTCATCCACAATAATAAAAAAAACTTGTCAAACTAAATAATAAACCCCCAAACTGGTGCACTCTCGGTGGAAACAAAATTTTTTTTGAGTTTTCAGAGATCTCTAAATTGCAGTTTGCGTTTTTTCGGCGCATAGCAAGCATTGATAGGCGGCGTCTCAGCTACTAAGTTTGGTGCAGTGGGACTTTGACTGCCGGAAGAAGAAGAAGCAGAAAAAGTTTGCTGCTGCTGATGTTGAGTGATTGAAAAAATATCCGGTTTTATTGGGGTTTTGGGCGTCTTCTGGTCCTCATCTTTTTTCTCTATTGAATCTGGTGATTCAATCGACTCAATGTTCCAGTACTTTTCTCGCTCTGCTAAATCTCTAATGGATCCTTCCTGATTTTCGTAAAAGGGGATCGATTGGCAATCGTAGTTAAACAGTATTTTTCTCGGTGAACGATCAAGGCAAGTAGGGTCTTGAATATCTGTGCGCTTCAGCGCAGGATACGATTCAGTCACACAACAACTCTCGTAGACCTGTTTTCTGCTTTGTATGAGGATACCAATTTGATCTAGCAAATAATGGGGTAACATCATATGGTTTTTAGTGACCCATTCATCGAATTCTCTGCTTCCTGGATCAAGATCGTTCAAAGGACTTGCGTTTCGATGACGCATTTTCCGTTCCTGTTGAACGACTACGATAGAATCTCTGGTATAAGTTTGGTACAATATAGCTGTTTCAAGTGAATTAATTGAAATAATTTGCAGTGGAGTTGCCATCGTTGAAAATTTTGTTTTGTTTGATTTTGAGAGATTGAATGAAAATAGTGAGTAGATTTAGTTTGACGTACCACTTTTAGTTTTTTATTGCTGGTGGTCTAGTTTTATCCAATTACGATAGATCGGGTTTTGTAAAATTTTAATATGTTTTCAGGGCTTTTGCAATTAAAGTAGAAATGTGAACGCTTTGAAAATCTATACTTCAAAGAAACAGCATGGCGCCTTTTTATGATACCCTAAGCACAAATGACAGAAGTTTTACACTTCAAAGAGATAACAGGCATGCCGCCAGGGTAAAACCGTTGAAATTTATGAGCTAAAACGGGAATTTGCCAGACAGATTTGACATGTATAACTTAAACTCATAAATTTCCAACTGCAAACTAATTAAAAGTTCCCAATGAAGCTTAAGGAATACCGTAAAAGAAATCGCCCGAGTTAAGCTATTCACCGGCTGGGTAAATCATTCTTAAATTGTCTCTTAACTGATACGGTTGAATAAAATTACCGCTACCCAACTATGTACACGCTTGAAAGTGATACTAACTTTTTTGATGACTTTCGTGATATTTCTTCAGGAGAAAAACGTATAGTCAGAGTTGGAACAAAAACATTTGAAAAAACAGGTACCTATATTACACTAAAATTGTATAAGAAAACTGACGAAGAAGTGTTCAAAATGTATCAAGCAGTTACTTTGACGACGAAAGAATTTGATAGCTTAGCAGATAATTATTCAAAAGTAAAAAAAAATGATCAAAGCACCAACTGGTGAAAAGATTTCAACTTCCACAACAGGAAACGATAAACCTCAAAAACGACGATATAAATCAAAACGATCGGTTCACTCCGAAAAAGACTGTAATAGTGAAAACGGAGAGGATGATGAAGAAGATTATTCTAACAAAAAAAATCGAGTGGCTTGAGTAAGTGGAAAAAAAAACCCAGTTTCATTTATTAATTATCAGAATGGTTGAAGCAATGTATGAACAATCGCCGGAATACTTTAAACAATTTCGGAAAAACTTTAAATTTTTTTTTCTGAACAATGAACCCGACGTCTCTGACCTTCCTTCTAATACGAAATTTGCATTTGCAGTCCATTCAAATCAGAACGAATTTTGTTCCCAATCTCCTGCCAATGGTCAGCCACATTACCACGTTCTTATCGAAGTTACAAAAGAATGCACTGAAGCAGTTAACAAGATGACCTTAAAATCTCTTATTGTGCCTTGCCTCCTTTCATCCTTTAAATGTTTGATTATGCGGTGCAGCAAATATCATCTATCAGGACCACTGATGGAAAAAATGAAATTTGCTGTTAACTACAATTCGACTAACAACCCTGACACCGCCGGAGTTTCTTTGCGAAAACGATTGCCACAGATTTGCTTTGCATCACAGACTCGATCCATTCAAACTCAAACTGATCTAATTACTAATGTAACCATTGAACGTTTTATTCGAATTTTGAATGGGGATAATGCTGCCGAATTTGCAAAAATCATTGATATTATTTTGAGTGGGTATGGTCGATTAGAGATTGATTCAAATACTGTGTTTGTTAAATTTATAATGGAGAAGAAATACAATTTTTGAAAAAAAATATTTCTGAGATAATTCCAGCGGTATGTGTTCTAGCAACCATAAAACGTGTTTTTTTTTTTTAAAATCAATTATAAATCATTAAAGAAATGCAACAGTATCACAAAGTTATAACATCATATGTTTAGCAAAACGCATCATGTCATGATCGTTAACCTTGAAACCTATAGGAAATTTAGATGAAATTATAACATGAGCAACATAAATACAATAAAGTCCACACAAGACCGAGTTAGCTGATTGGATTGGCTTATTCATCAGTATTTGGTTTCCCTCATGGATAGAACGTCTCATATTTTTGTATACATGTGGATAGTTGTGTAGGCTTCGTCCAAGAGGATCTGCAAAAAAGATTTGACCACCAGCTTGAGCAACAGTAACCAATGAGTTCCTGGCTGGTCTGAGTTTGATGCGTTGACTATCATGAAAGTATTGTCGCGTTTCAATATTGTATTAAATGCTAAGTTAGCGGGAAAAATGCCACGAAATCGATGTTTCAAATGTTTGCATCTGTTAATAAGCTCAATAATCTGCAAATTGTCCATTTTTTTCCTCGATTCAATTCATTAGAGTGTTTTTAGCTATTTTTCTATCGGAACGCGCGTAAACTGTTGATGCGCGCTCTCCCATGAAAAGTAACTCTACATTTTCCCCCAGCGGTGCATCAAACTTCAGTTCTACTGAAATGGTGCAATTGTTCAATTCAGGATGAATAAAGTCGTGTGAAGCCTCTTGAGTAGATGTGAGATCAAATGCCATAATATAATGATTGTGATAATTAGCCAAACTGATTCCATGACTATTGTTAAAAACAAAGTCTAGAGCTTCCAATGTGTTATAGTATATTCTTTTGTTATCAGTCGTTGACACAGGAGTTCCTGCAATGGGTAGGCCGTTTCGGTAAACAATGATTTCATTCAGCTGAAACTTTTGATAATGAAACGGGTTTGTTCGGTTAGTACCCAGGTATGCTGTATTCGAGCTCATTGCCAAAATCATTCGACGAACTGGCTCTTTGGTAAAAACGTCTTCTTGTCGCCAACTTTGCACACCAGTTGTGGCCAAAAGGGTTCTTGGTAAAACTTCAATATAATTGTATATTGCAGGTGTTTTCAACAGAGTTTTTTCTATCGATGATAGTACAAAATCTGTTACTGTCATTTTGCGCACATATAGGTTAGCCTCAGTGATTTGGACTTGGTAATGTTTAGTAGCGTGCTCAGACATAATAACAAAGTCATTAGGAGATCGTCTCAGAGAAAGTCTTATTGTAACACCGCTGATAAGATGTTTGTCGCATGATAAAAAATCACAGGCAATTTTACCAAATAATCGGAATTCGCTTGATGCTGCTACGATTCGCTTACGTTCAGCGACATCTTCAGCTCGCCCATTAGCACCATCAATACCTGATGGATTATCTTCATAATAATAGCCTTGACAAGCAAGCCACGTTTTCTTTGCATCAATACCGTGAGAAAATTCTGTCTCAATGAAACTCTTATGGGCAAAATTGGCATTAGTTGTTGAAATTTTTTCTCCATTCAGGGACATGGTGCATTCAGAAAATAAAGATGAAAGTGGATTATTAACCAAATATGGTGCGTCTCGTTGCCCTGCCTCTGTGGCGTGAGTTCGCAGTACATTACCATTATTTTGAACAATGCGTGCAACAATCTACAAGCGAGTTCGTTGAAGATCAATAAAGTTGTTTCTATCTCCTAAAACTTCAAATTCGAGCATGGGACCATCAGGTGAATAAGATGGACCAGTTTTTTGAGTGAATGCATTTTCAAATGTAACGAGTAGAGGAGGTTTTTCAAATAAACCTAATGAGCTGTGAGTTGCTTCAGATGTCAGTTCTCTTTATAATCTAAGTTATAGAAATCATTTCGTACTTTGGTGAAAAAATTGGAGCGACTTCTCAGTGGAGTTCAATTCTTAGGAATGAGAGTTTCTCTTTTTCTTGTTGTTGTTGATGTTGTTGTTGTCTTCCTCCGTTTTTTGCTCATACGTGACTTGCTGCGTCCAGCTCCAACTTGTTTTTTGAATGTGTTTTTTACTGTGTTTTTCAAGGCTTGTCTCGGCGTTTTCTTCCTGGTTGCTATATCTATTAATTCGGGTGCTGCTTGAACAAGTAATTCTTTTCCAATACGTTTTGCTGCTTGTACTATAAATTTTCGAGCTAACGGAAGTGCTACTCGTCCAATACCCATAGCCAGAGCACCAAAGCCACTACCCCGCTGTCTGTAATGTCCCGAGAAGTGAGGCATGGTTGCTTGATTATGATAGTACGCATCCATAATCTTAATCAGAAAACTTTTGAAATTTTAAAGTCAAAACCACTTTTCTTCCTCCTCCGGCAAATGGTACAAGTCTACTGGTTTCTGTTCGTAGGTTTACCGCAATGCTCTGGATGTTATTCACGAGGAGTTTTTTATAATCTAAGTTGCTAAAAACTTTGCGATGATTTGGTTCAATGCTGCAAGCGTAACCGTTTTTCACACGTCGATTAGTATCAATGACTCTAAGCAATGGTGCTTTAGTGTCACCCACAATCTGATAACGAATTATGTCCAAGTAGATAAACATCATTTGGGTTCCAGCAGAGATATCAACAGGGTAGTCGGAGATGAGGTTTGTGACGTGAGAGTGCTATGGATATGACTGGATTCTTTGTAGCCGATATGGTAACCAGTTCCATCTCTTAAGCCTTTGAAACCTAAGATACTAGGAATTTGTGGACTTTCAAAGGTAATGCCTTCCCAAGAATGCATCCAATATGAAAGATGTTTGGTAATGGGGTCGATGCTATAACTGATATTATCAAGATCAATCTTCCGATTGATTTCGTTGAATATTTTCTCGATTTCGTCATAAACACCCTTTGTTATTTCACCTTTTTCTCCATCATATGGTCTGGATATTTTTTTTTTGCCACTTTAAGGCTTGCTTTAACTTTGTCGTTTTTGTAGTACACTAGTTTGGTATCCGTAACATTGTTAATATGAGTGGGAAACGTTATTTCTGTCAATGCAACTCTCCATTCACCTTGTAGATCGATATTTTCGCTTAGCAGATTTGGTAATGGTAAATGAATTTTTTTCGCTTATCAAGTTGTCAGACATTGTTTAGTTTGATCCTTCCTTCCTTTTCCAAGACCCTGATTAGTTCAGGCTCATAAAATTTACCCTCTATTGGTTCCTTATCAGCGTCGATGAGGTTATAAGTTGGTGGGTTTCTTGTTGGGATGTCAAAGATTTCAAAAACTTCGTCAGTGAATGATTGTTTGTATCCTTTTCGAAACGGAAGGTCAATTTTTGCTATTCTAACAAAATCACCAGCGTAGAGCTTTGGTCTGAGTACTAGTTTCTGCGATTGTTCCACTCTTAATGAAATGAGACGTGGAACGTCCTTTTTGGTAACTTCATTCGGGGCGATTTTGGTAACGCGGTTTGTTCTCGAGTTAATTGTGTTGACAAAATCTTGAAGCTTATCGATGTATGAGTAGGTCCATTTGTCCTCCAAATACTTATAAATCAAACCCTTTAGTGATCGAATGTTCCTCTCCGCGAAAGCGGATTTTTTTTCACTCTCTGTTGTATAAGTTTCGATGTCCTTTTCCTCACATAAAGTTTTGAATGACCCCTTGAACTCTGTGCCTTTATCTACCCAAACTTTTTTCGGCTGTTTTGTTTTTATAATTTTTTTGAATGCTTCCGCAGTTGAGGTGGCATACTTTGATTTCAATGGTTGTACACGTAGAAAGCGGGACATGCAATCCACTGCAACCATAAGATATTTAATGTTTTTGTTGTAATCTGCAAGTTTATCAACATACGCCAGGTCAATTGACCATATTTAGTCTATGTCATAAACTATCACTTTGAGTCGTGGTGATTTGCGACGAACTGTTCGATATTTTGTATATGCTGGCTCTGTATGTAAAAAACGTTTCACTTTACTTCGTGAAATTTTTGATTCCTCTTTTAAATTCTGTACACTGCCAAACAATGCTGGACCCTTACTTGTAAATTTAGTTTTCAATATTTTTTCTTCAGCTGGTGTAATCTTGCCATTTTTTGTTTGTTTTTGTCTTCTTCTTCTCTGTCGTTGCAGAATCTGAATCGTTATCGGGCGTTTCGTACGACTCGGAGTATTCCTCTTCTGCTGCACCTTCTTCTTCTCGTTTGGTTTTTTGCGGTGACCGTTCTCTTTCACTGTCTGCAACAGTTTTTCTGGTTTTGCGTCTTTTACTGCTTTTTGAGGTGGCACTTCTTGAGGTCGTCGACGATGACGACGAAGGTTTCTTCTCGGGAGAAAGGAGGAGGAGGGCTGTAGATTTCGAAGGGGAATTTGTGGAACGTCTGCTTCTTTGCTTCTGTTGAGCTTGTTCCGTATTCGTTGACTGAACCGCGACTTTGGCATACTTGTTCATAACCAACCGTTCATCAAGTTTGAGTGACCTCAAAATCAGTATAAAAGCAGGGTTGTAAAGTTTTTTAGTTTGTTGTTGTATATCATACAGAAAAACTGATGCTTTAAGACCTGTTGGCACTTTATCAACGTAAATTTCTTCATTATCTTTATTTATTTTGACTCGTTCTGTCTTTTTAATAACTTCAAGAACTTTTTTTGCTCGCTTAAGTTTGTGTTCATCCATGAGCTGTAATTGTAACAGGATACGTTCTGTGGATAATGCCTCACTAAGCTCAACACTTTTTTCCATCTCGTTACCTTCATCATCATCATCATCATCATCACCATCACCGTCATCATCATCGTCTTGAGAAGTGAGAGGGAGAGCTTGTTTTTGTGGATTGTTTTCTGCTTTGGCAACAATAGGTGGTTCAGGGGTTGGGGGAATGACTGCTGGCGA
This sequence comes from Symsagittifera roscoffensis, assembly GCF_963678635.1. NCBI lineage: Eukaryota > Metazoa > Xenacoelomorpha > Acoela > Convolutidae > Symsagittifera > Symsagittifera roscoffensis. The sequence goes on from NC_087064.1 coordinate 64,171,119, forward strand.
AACAATAGCTGATGTTGTTGTTGTTCTTGCTGATTCATTTAGTGGTCTCAAACGGTTCAAATATGATAGTTGCGGTTTCTTGTGTTTAATTGAGTTGTCAAGCAAAATATGTGCTGCATGTGGTTGATCTCTGATGTACATATGCTTTGGAATTAGAACAAACTCTTCTGCTGCCATTTCTATGCAGTCAAGTACTTGAAGCAAAAATAAAGTATTTGTCTGATTAGATAAAATCCTTGTTTGCTCAGTATAATAGCTCGTTTTTTTTCAGGACTCGTTTTTGGATTGATTAAAATTTTGTTTGCTTTTTCGAATTTATTGAGGTTTGGGATACTGACAGGCACATTTCCCTTGACTACATTGAGCAAGCATTCACAAACAACTGATATGATTTGACTATTTGATGTTTTTTTTTCTAATGAAGCCTCGTAGTTGAGTTGGGTTCAACTGTACCATGTGCTGCAGAATAAATAATTTTTTCGCGTTCATTTGTGATGGGTGTCACTTCTGCTTTATCTAAAGGTAAATAGAAAATTGACGGACCAGGTGGTATTATGTTTGAACAGTCCTGATGTTCGGGGATCTAAATCTATTAATAGATGTCAGAAGCTGTCCTTTGTAGCCAGTTCATACGATTGACGTAAGGATTTAGGTGCATTAAGTTGCCTTCCGAGATGATCAAGTTGCTGAATATCACGAGGTGATTTGAATAAAATGATGTGAGATGTGTTCAAATCAATAGTTCGGGACCATCGGCTTTGTTGGAATAAATTATTTTTAACATAAATAACATCTAAGCCCCTGTGTCTTCCTGCTGTTGCTAATTTAACGAATTCTTTATCATTGTATTTTTCTTCGCATGAGTCATCAAACACTAACAGAATGTTTTCAATGTTTCTCAAACGATCGAATCCGTCAAATTTTACAAATTCAATATGAATTCTGCGAGCGTTTAACTCGTCCATAACTACAGGTTGAGTATCTTTGTAAAAAAATAACACTCTTTCAAATTTGGGATAAAATGATCTTCCTGTCAATAGCTTGAAAATCAACTCTGTTTTTCCGGATCTTGACGGTCCTACAACTGCCATAAACAGTCTTGTCGACGTATCAATAATTTTATTCATATCCTTGGGTTTGGTAGCACGTACCCAACTAAACCAGACAATATTGAAAACCAAACTGACGTTTCTTCACAGCTTATTTGCGTCCAAGAAAGTTTATAGATGCAAAAAGTAAGTAAAATGAAAATTAAAATCATTTGAGACATAAAAACTACTTCTGATCTGGGGACTGTAATATCATTACAAAACTTCCAAGATTTTTGTTCAGTGTTTGTTTGATCATAAGCAAAATCTGTAACTATAGTAGCATCAGGCTCATCAATAGCTAATTCAGTCATTCAGTTGTTCGATTTATATTCTCTCTCTAACTGATTCTTTCTAACTCCTCTCTATCTATAACACTAGTTTCTTAATGAGAATGAAAAAATGTGTTCTTGTCATAAAATATGTATTATCTATACTTCAGAACAATAAAAATCTCGTATCGAGTATAACTTCTAGAGTCTTTAGTTATGTCATTGTCATTGTCATTGTCATGCAGCATTTCCACAACATAATTGGCTGGCACATATTCAGTTTTTGCATGAAATACAACTTTCTTTACAGAGTTCTCTTTTACTAGTTTCTGAACTTCCTCAGGTAGGTCACTGCTTTGAAGATCCATTTGAACTCCGGGTTGACGTTTGGGCACTAAGACTAGCCTGGGAAGACATACTCCTCGTTTGTTTGCCAACATTTTGACTAAACTTGTGTCGTTGAAAATAGATGAATTGGTCAATCACTGGGAAAAAATTTCTTAAAATAGTCAATTCGTCTCCTGAGAGAGTAATTTGTCCTTTCCGCTGCACGACTTGACCTCGGCAATTGATTTGTTCTGTTCTGGTCAAAATTACTTTGATATCACTCTCTGGTGTCATCCAAGCCAAGAACACTAAATTTGGAGATAGGTACGTCTCTGCTTTTGCTAGTCTTTCGTTGTTGCTCATTTGTCAGCCAATCAAAAAAAACCTTCGTTTTTTTCAGGGAACAGTGATTCCTAGAGTTATAATTAGGTTGTAAATGTCTATTGCAAGATGGATAATTCTTTAAATGTAAGTTTTCAATTCTCGGGCAACCCAATTCATCAAGATTCACAACTTCTCGATCCAAGTACTTTGCAAGGAGTTCAGCCTTCTCTTTTCTTTTGGCGTAAAATACAGCGTTAGGATTTCTCAAAACAAAACTTTGAATAATCTGATTTAGGTTTAAATATAAATAATCTCCGCTTTCCCAGTGAATTCCGAGCAAGTATTGTGTTAACCAGTTGTACGCTTTTTGTTCAGCTTTGGGTAGTGAGTTGAAAGGGACTGGAGGTAGAAAAATATGAGAGTCACTATATTCAGAAGTCGTAATGGCTATTTCTTTAACTATAAAGATACTTTTTTTATAGCGAAATCCTTCCAAATCTATGACGACTGATCGTTCGCTCAACATTCTAATAACTGATAGAGTTCTGGTCTGGTTAGTTTGACGAATAAACAGAAAGTAATACCGCTCAAATGACCAATCAGACTGCTGTTACACTTCCAGGGTAACATATAGCAGTAAGTGGGACCCGTGTTGTAAACTTCGTCAACAAAACCTGCAGCGTCATGTAAAATTGCATGCAGACGTAGTATTTTTGAATCTTTTAAATATTTGTCCAAGGAAGAGTCGTCTATGCCAATAAGACCTCCATATGGTCTAAATTTAATAGCTACGTCATAATTTAATTCGTTTTCACTGGAAAAGAAAAACAGAGAACATGCAGCCAGAAAGTAATTCCGACGGTCAGAATTTTCCGGATAGGTTTTTTTCACAGTCAAATAAATCTCATGATTGATTTCCAAGTCTGTTGAGGTAACTCTAAGTTTTTCCAATTTCATTTTTTTTCCAACACTCTTTGAACCTGCTGAATTTCAAAACAGTGGAAATAAAAGTAATCGTTTGGATGCCAACAGCTGATATCTACAACTCGGTGATATACATTGAATTAGTCCATCAGCCTTTTTCATATATTTTTAACATTTTAGTAAACATAAATTTTCAGTCTGCGCTTTATCTTTTCTTACAATCAGCTAGTGACAGAGTCAAACAAGAAGACAAATCTATTCAATTTCAAAAGTAGTATTCGACAAATCAAATGTTTTTACCAGTTTTTGTTTCCAAATCAAACTCAAAATTTCTAAACTGGTTGAAAATAACACGCAGCTAAAAGTACAATTTATTCTGTCTGTGTTTTCGTGACAAGCGTATTTTAAACTCGGGGAAAATTTAGAGAAAGTTTAGCACAATTATCACCTTCCGAAACCTACTGTTCCAAGAATTTTTATTTGATGAACAATTTCATGTGATTTAAAATGTTAATTTGCTTGTTTTAGATGCCATCATACCTCGAAACAGTAAAAATCCCTTTCGGCGGTTTAGAGCTGATTAACATTCCTGTGGAGGAAATTCACGTCAGATATAAGGCTGGGCCCGATCCTGAGGTATTAGTGGTGAAGGAGCTCTGGGTCAAGCCACGCCAGTGGGCCAAGGGGAAACCCCTTCCCCGGACTTACGTCCCTGGGTCGCCCGAGTGGGAACTCCTCTCTGAGCAACTCAGGGACGTGGTCGCCCTCGGGGGTTGAATTGCCTACAGGGCTTCTGATCTGCTGGTGCTGATGGACAGCCCAGCCGCCTCTATTTATTCTTACCTCTTCCAATAAAGAAGAGGTTTTTTTTTCTTTTTTACCAAATTTTATTTTTTTAGTCCCCTTCCTCAACATCCCCCTTTCTTTATTATTTGTTTATTATTATGATTAATATTACCACCAATCCTTCGACGAGCTCAACTTTCGGGTATGTCATTCTTATTTTGTTCAAATAGATCATTCATTTTGCCCAAATAGAGGTGGTGGCCGCCGCACTTGACGAATTTCCTTTCTTCGAGAATCAGCAATAAAACATGCATTTTTGAAGGAAATCGTTCCCCGCAGCCAACAGTTAAGCCAGGCTGCCAAAATATTGGCTTTCCTATATACCATAAAGTTTGGTTGCATATAATAGGTATATAACGTCATTTTACATGTAAACAAGCCAATACCCCCAAACTTTAGAAGGGAAAACATGCACCAACCAAAACTTAATTCCATTCCCGTTTCCATAAAGTGGCTGGAAAATTACTAGTTTTAACCCCCCTTAAAACATGCGTGCCTGAAAAAGTAGGGGCTTTAACCCCTTTGGGGGTTAAAAGTGGTAAGTACAACGGCACACTGAACTTTGAGGGGGGGGGGGGTTAAAAGTCGTCATTTTCCTAGCCACTTTTACTATACTACTGTTGTCATACCTCGAAGTATGATCGTGTTATTACTCGAACCCGAACGGATTGATAAACCAAGAGTTCTAGACGCGGCGAGATAAAAACAACTAGTTGATAGACACCATTTATTGACAACTGAGCTACAGCCCAAGAAGAACGCAGATCTACTGCCTATCAAGGTCAAACCGAACAAGTAACATGATAGTTAGCACAGTAAGTTCAACATAAGGTATATATCAGTTTAACATAAAGGTACCTATCAGATATGATAAGTTTATCAATCCGAGCCGGATGACACTAGTATTCGGTGTGACATTTTAGTGCACTGATCTTCAAAAAAGCCAAACCTGAAACAAGAACCAGGACTGTTCCTCAAATTTCCATGTTTTTTATTATCGTTTCACGAAAATTAATTTTCAATCTGTCGTGAACTCGCTCGTGTACTCTTGTTCCGTTTTGGAAAAAGTAATGGAATAGATTTGCCGAAAGTGATTTTTTTACGGACCGTTTTCAGCAATTGAATTAACAGCCTCTTAAAAAAACTTAACCCCCAATGAAAATTTCCACTACCTGAGATCAAGCGTAAAAAGTAGTTGATCTGTGATGTTTTTTTATGGTGTGTGGGTGTGAAATTGCCAACTTGATTCATGTTGTGGGCTATTACTTGCACAGTTTTTGTTCCGACTTTTGATACGAAAGTAATGGAATATTTGTGCTCGGTTCTTTTCTCTTCAGACAAATTTCGACTTTTTAACTAGCCATTTTCGACGAATTTTTTTAGTATCATTCAAAAAGTATCGTTGTCCTGAGCTTAAATTTGAAAAGATATTTCACCTGTGATTAGTTTTCGTAAAGTTATGAGAGTTTAAAGATTGCCATTTTGGCCATTTTGACCAATTTGGGACAATTAACTGGCGATATAATTCACGCTATTAACGCGTAAGCGGAGATTTAATCCGTCTTATAAATCGTTCCAAATTGGTTGAACAAAGCTTATTTGCCATAATTGATTTGTTACAAGGAACGAATTCTATCTTTTTGTACTTTATATAAGGCGTGTGGGAGGATGATTTTCATAAAAAATTTCAAATTTTAGAAAAAAAAATTTCATTTTATTTTATTTCATTTCATTATTTATGTTATTACTGCTGCTCCATAAACCTTAAAAGGCAGTCGGAACATTCAGGGCTTCGCCCTGATACGAGCAGTCTTGTTGTTCTGACTTTCGATACGAAAGTAACGGAATATTTGTGCTCGGGGTGGGTTTTTTTTTCTTCAGACAAATTTCGACTTTTTAACTAGCCAGTTTTGACGGAATTTTTTTTATATTATTCTAAAGGTATTGTTGTCCTGAGCTTAAATTTGAAAAGATATTTCACCTGTGATCATTTTTCGTAAAGTTATGAGGGTTTAAAGATTTCCATTTTGGCCATTTTGACCAATTTGGGACAATTAACGCGCATAATAATTCGCGCTGTTAACGCATAAGCGGAGATTTAATCCGTCTTATAAATCGTTCCAAATTGGTTGAACGAAGCTGATTTGCCATAATTGATTTGTTACAAGAAGCGAAATCTATCCTTTAGTACTTTATATGGCGTGTGGGGGGTGATTTTTATTTTAAAAGTTTCAAGTTTTTGAAGAAAAAAAAAATTTTCTTTTTGTTTTTTTACTTTTAATTTTTTAATGATATTACTGCTCCATAAACTTTAATGGGCAGTCGGAACATTCAGGGCTTCGCCTTGATACGAGCAGTATTGTTTGATTTTACCAATGAACTGAAAATGCAATGGAAGTTATGTGAGCATAGCAAATGTTAACGCTCTCAAAATTGTTCAGAGGAGGCAAGAAAAAAGTCAATAAAATTTACTATTCGACTCAAAGTTTAACAATTATACTTGCACAATATTTTTTTAACAAAAAAAACTGATTAAAGTCAGTCGGGATATTGAAAACTTTGCCCACTTATTTCAAGCTTTGTTCTAGAACTGTTAAAAAGGGTCGGGAGATTCAAAGCTTTGTCCGCGTCAATGAGCAGTCTTGTTCTATAAAAGAGTCCAATTTTTGTCCTACTTTTTATGAAGGGGCTCCTTTGATGGAAATTTTTAAACTCTATTGCATCACTGCACATGATTGCTTCATTTTGATGAAACTTAATTATGCACTAAATTTGGCTTGCCTTCTTCCAATTTGTCTCCGGCGGCGTATAGAGGAATTTTATCGATGAGAGGCGGGCTTTTTAATTGCTCTCTTATACTTTTTATCAAACACTTTGATTTTCTCTTAAGCTCAGCCGCAACCAATTTTGATGCAGTTTTGCTTTTACTTTTTTAACGGCCCTTTTCTAAAAACTAAAGCTACCAAACTTTACCAAAGTATTAGCTTTTTTTTCTAAAACGTTCCATATTCTTAATTAGAAATTAGTGGGATGGCGTTTTTAAACGTTTTTGAGATCAAACACCGAACTAAAACTTTCCAGACGACCCCAATGAAAAGGACTGGAATGAACGATGGCATGGGAAAATTTTTTCTGCTCAATTTGACTACTCCGATGAAAGCTTTTAGGGGTTGTCCTTGAATAAAAAGGTTTCAGTGTTGAAGAAAAGCTGTTTTTTTTTCTAAATGTTTGCCTGTCCAATTTTTGAATAATTTTTATTTGACTAGAAATTGAGTCTGCTTCTAAAAGCAGAACTCTTTTTTCAACGATGATTTTTTGTTCTACGGCAGACTCAAAAATTTTTACGGCAGACTCAAATATTTCTAAGGCACATTTTCTGTTCTAAACTCAAGTAAGCAATTTCATATTTTTTTTGGTAATTTTGTTGCAATCAGCTATGACTCAAAAGTTGTAAGCCAGATACTCAATCACCGAATGCGTAATTTTTCGAACAGATTTCTGCAATTGAGAAAGCAGCATCTTAGTAAACTTCATCCTCCAATGAATGTATCAAAAACCTGTGATCAAGCGTAAAAAAAATAGTTTATCTGCCATGTTTTTTTTTGTTATGGTGCGGGGTTTTGAAAATTGCATATCTTGCTGATATGGATCTTAATAAAGTTACCAGTAAACACAAAAAAAAACAAGTCATATTAACAATCATAGCAATTCTGTAATATCAGAACTTATTACAGAACTTTTTTCTTAATTATGTACATTTTTAGCAGCACCGAATTGAATGGTCACCAAAAAACAAAAACCGCAGTCAGAGCAAAACGGAAACTCAGTTTAACCATGACCATCATGACATCTCGGTTTTTTTTCTCAAAGTGAGTCATTACGAAGTTACGACCAAATTGGCGACACACACAAAATTTCATCCAATTAAGATCCGAACATTTGTTAGAAAACATACAGAAATCCTTTTTTTTACGAAACGCTTGCCTCCCGAAAGCAGCGAAGCAGACTATTTCTTTCGAAATAGATTATGAATATGCAACAAGAGCGTAGAAGCACCCAACCAAATTTTACTGAAATTTACTCATGTAAAATACTTTAACTTAAATTAGGCAAACTTTTCTTTGATTCGTTTTTACAAGTACTATTATTGTTTCTAACATTATAAGCAATGGCATATCAAGCTTGTCTCTCATTTCACCTGTTTTCAGGCGAAAACTACAGGCGCTCGAAAAAGTCGACGGCTTTGAATCCCTATTGGTAAACAGGATCATTTTTGTCCAATACACACAAAATTACGTTTTCTCAAAAACTAATTAACATAAAACGCACACTTTTTTGGCTAAAATTCGAGTTTGAATTAGAATCTAGAGTTGATTAAAAACTCTAATGATATAATTTTCATAAATCAAAAAGTTCTTGTTATAAGCTTTCCTATAATTTCACAAAACTAAATGAAATATCCATAACTAATGATAAATAGTTTTCCATTCAGGAAAAGCATATGAACAGCTTTTCT